>NC_088980.1:72306081-72647304 GCF_963932015.1 Anas acuta
TTCTTACTTTTTCTTCCTCTTACGTCTTCCTTTTATTGAGAAACTATAAATATAGTAGGATCTTAAAAACTAAGTCCAACAATGAGGCAAATAAGGAGGATCATTTACTGAAATGAGATTGAGAACTTTATATTGCATACATATATTCATTTTTTAGCCACTTGATTCTTTTCTTTTCCTCTTTGGCAGCTACCTACAGAACTTAAAGAAATGACAGACAAAACTGTGACTTGATACTTCTGAACTGATAAAAAACAGGGATTATAATAATAAATTATTAAATACATATTTAATATTCATTATGGGAAAATAACCATACATTGAAATGTGACAGTATCATATTTAATAACCTAACAACCAAGAATTCAGTCAACAAATAAAACTATATAATAAAAAGCTTTATTAATCACTGTTTTGCCCTTTTTAGTAGTCGGTGTGGCTGTGCAAGTTGAGAGTCTATTAACCAGTTTTAATAAGTACCTTAAAATCATTTCACATTCATGTCAGTTTTTGCATTAAAGTATAATTCAAAAGAACATCCACTCTGAAGCATTTTCATTCTCTAAAATTTTCTGAATAAGACGGAGACTATGTCACCCTTCAACAGTGAGTGGTTTACATGTTGATTAATAGCATCTGGGGTCTCCTACCTGGTATCAGTGATCTATCTGCAGAGTTACATATGCACAGTATGTGTACTGCTGGTCAGAATACAGGAGGGCATTTTTAGAGTAGGCAAACCCTTTGGACGTGCCTCTGCATACAGGGTCCTGCATGATCTGGAAGGCACATATAGGTTGCACCCGAGGCTCTGCTGACAATCTCAAAGCTTGGATAGTTGCAAGTCTGATCTTCTGGGCAGCCTCAGAACATAAGCATGCAAACAGAGGAGGCAAGGATATGAACTTGAGCAGAGACAGCGCCTGTTCTTTGCCTCTTGATAGCAAGACAGGCACCTATGAGACGAAACTGTGTTGAAACACGTTCAGCATCTGGCATGAAACTAAAGCCCGCTCCATGCCTAAAACATTTCTGTGATCAGTAATTCATGTCACTAATGTGTGCAGTTACCAATGCCCTGACAAATTCTATTACCCACGCTGACAAATGGAAAACTTACTAATCACTTTAAACGTATTTTAAAACATTTTTTTAAAGTTTGCATATTAATCAAACCATATTTAAAGTTTGCATATTAATAATGTGTAGAAAATGCCAATTAAGTGTTGCTTTAACCTGTGTGTGTTTGTTGTTTTTTTTTCTTCCACTTTTTAACACTTTTGTTTGGATCTGGCCACGCTTGTTAATAATAGCTTGTTTACAGGCTGTAGACTCAGATGCTGGAATATAAGCCCTAAACATATGAGCTCCCAAAGGAAGGTTTCAAAGTTAATAAATCAGTAAGCAGGTGAGAACAAACATCAGATGCACAAAACAAAAAAACTTCAGTATTATCCCCCTAGACAACCTACCAAACAGTAACATACCACCGTTAAGCTGTCAGTATTGATTTTCAGTATTATTAAGTTTAAATAAGTTCCCTGAAAGATCTCTTAATTAAATGGCTTTCATAGTGATGTGCATCCTGATTAACTGGGGTGTATCTGAATTTAATTTTCTCTCATGATCATTGTATCAATTTAGCTGCAGCTCAGGATCAAGATAGTGCAACACAACTGAATGTATCATATTTCTCTCTTTGTTGATGACAGAACTGACTGCTTTTACTCAGAGGTTTAATTTTTTTGTCAAATTTATTTGTGTGGGAACAGGCAACTCAATATAAACTCGAAAGCAATAGTAAATATATAGAAAACTGTTCAATTTATACTGTCCTATACACTATACTCACATATTTACATTAAATTGTTTGATATTGCTTTAAGCATTGGCAAAAAATAACAGTAGTTGTACCATAGAGGTACACAATAAAGGAACAGAGAATAAAATTAACAGTGTTCCATGATAATCATACTTTTTGTAGCTACCATAAAACCTAAAGCAAGTAAGCTTAAACAGTTTCTACAGCTGAAATGAAGACTCCATAGATTAGAAGTCCTATTTTAATCACACTTTAATTAGAAGGATTATTCATTTGTTGGGTTTCAGGACATTTAGAAAGATTAGGAACATCAGATGAAACATGAGGATTCCCTACCACAGTCAAGACAAAATTATGTAGTGGTTCAAGTGCCTAAGCTTGCAAGACTTTGCTGCACATCTCCTGGGTTGCATTGAGCAAAACAAAACAAAACACAAAACACACACACACACACACACACACAAAAAAAAAAAAAAAAAAAAAAAAAAAAAGTTATGGAGATGATATCTCCAAAGAAAAGCTGTATAGTAGCAGAAATTCTTGCAGCTGAATCAATGAAATTTAGGGTATGTCATTTTGGACCAAAATGACATTCCTTCTCAATCTAGGAAAAAACTTGTAAATTAAATAAAAGAAAATTAAGAATGCTAAAACTTATACTGAACATACAATTACATACCTACTTATTTTCTTTTCTGTTCAGATCATGACATTATTGGTGAAGAAGCCAAGTTGGCATTCTGCTCAAGTGGAATTGCAGTATTTAATATTTAAACAAGTATGCTTTGTTATTAATTATTCATTTACACAGATACTTCAGATTTGAGTAATTAAAATAATCACTTTAATAGTTATTATTCACATAAAGGTGATGTGATTTTGATGTTAATTGAATTTCTACTTTATTTATGTTAAAAGTTAACTTAATTTATGAGAGAACCTGGAATAGTTGCCATGGTTTCCCTATTTTTAGCATTCAATAGAAGTTTATTTTTTGACACTTTTAGAGATATATGGCATAGTTTACTGGTAACAGTATTGCTGATGTTGACAATGTATGAATGGTACATTGATGGTTATAGAAAAAAGATGCATGATATTTGTCTGACAGTACGAGTCCACTTTCAGTGACACTTTTGACAAAATTGCCTTTTTTAAGCTTTTTATTCTGGTAATATCACTGGAATATATCCTATATAATTGAAATAACACAAACATGGACTACTGCTACATGCATTCCCCAAGCCAATGAGAAATCTGCTGACAAAGTAAGACTGGCATTAACTGAGTTAGACAATTAAGTACATTGTCCTCAGAGAGTAGTATTGATCCAAGCATAGGTAAATGGATTGTAGATGAAACTAATTGCAGGAGTAGGCAGAGACTTCCTGAAGTCTCAAGACTGAATTAATGTTTTTTCAGTAATATTTGCCTGCAGAGTTACTCTCTTCTGCTTACATTTCACACAAGGTCTGTCCACTGTATAGACATCATAGGAAACTTATGATTTCAATAGGAATATGATTGATATAGGGCCAGTTCCCCACAGAATGGTCTTCAGCTGAACAATGGTTACATCAAAAACTTGTTATGTTATGTAACGTTATTCCAACCATGGAGAGAGGCAAAAAGCAGTCAGAAGAATCATTATAAATACTTTTAATGATGCACTATATAGTATCTCATTATAAATACTTAATAATTGAAAACCAAGCATATATATATTTGTGTATGTGTGTATACATCATGTACATCTTAAGGAATAGGTCCTTTGGAACAGAGGTAAACTTGACCATACCTGTCATCTCTATCCCTAATCTCCTTATTTTTAAGGTAAGGATAAAATAACGTGACAGTTAACTTGTTCGGTTTGGTTTGCTTTGGTTTGGTTTGCTTTGGTTTGGTGGTGAATGTGACCATGTATCTGCAAGTGTTTTACAGGAAACTCTTCATGAAGAAAAATTATATATCTATATTTATATATATATTATATATATAAATTTCTTTTTTAACTCCTGCTTCTGCCTAATATCTTTGTAGTTCTTCTGTCTTCTTTGAGAGCCTTTTTCCTCAGCAAATGCAGGCTGCTTAGCAAGAGAAGGGGAACCGGCAGCTGAGCTTCAAAACAAACCCGGCATGACAGGGGTAGACCTGTAGCAGCTGAACAGGGTGAGTAGAGCAGGGTGGTAGCATCCAGGTTCATCCAAGAATCCAGATCTCCAGGCATGTCCATCACAATGAGATAGCTTTGAGATCAAACCAGGAATCTGACTCAGCAAGTCAGTGTCAGGATATGCAGATTTAAAGGAGCACAACTGTTCACATGGGTGGCAGTGAAGCATTATTGCTGCATTTCTGTCCTTCCTTTGCCTGTTCTGAATGTCTTCATGACTCTCAGCTGAAAATAAAAGAAGATACCAAGAGAAATTAAATAAAAGGCTGAAGCTTGGGTCTGCATCTATATTATATTTTGACAGACTTTTCTGGAGTGTATTTGCCAAGTCCTCTGCCCAGATACAATCTATGTTCAAGCCCCTGAGAAGCAATCTGAGAACCTTGTTGAAATGCCGGGGAAAAACCTTGTGGATACCACCTGTTGAGATACTCTCCAGTTTACCATCTTCACAAAATCTGTTTATGCTGCAGTCTTGGTGTCATCCTGCTCCCACGTCCACAGGATGGCAGAATCTTGTCACGTTTTAACAGTGGATCTTTTCCTTAAAAAAAAAAAAAAAAAAAAAAAAGTAAGTGCATAGGCAGGGCTCTCATCTCCTGCTGTCAGCAGATGCTTGCCAGGGCAGAGTGCTTTGCCTCTTAGTGGGAATCCTGTCTTTGTCTTCTATCATTAGGGAAACCTGCAATGTGGACCAGCTACTGCCTTGACACCACAAAGACATGAAGGAACCTGCAGACTTCATCTGCACTTCCCATTTCTAATATGGTTTGTAAATTGTTAACAACATTATAAGCCACTAGCAGATTTGTCAGTAGACCCAAGTCTTCCTAGCAGCCAGCCACATCACAGCCTGGGACAACTGCATCCAGGTACATCTAGATGGTCAATTTTGCACATATGCATATGCCTGATGCAATTTTATGCTTCAGCACGCACTGCACACAGCTTTTGCTCTGCATGACTTCCTTCTACTCTTTTTTTTATCGTTACCAAGCAGAGGGACCATCTCAACATACCCTAACATATTTTTGGACAGGAAAATATACAAGCACAATCAGCATACATAAAAACAAGCAGAAAATCCAGGATCCAACTAGTATTCTCTGTCTCCAAAACATTCATCAGACTGTGTGAATGTATTTTTGTTTGTTCATCTGAACAAACAACATTATATGTCAATGAGATGAAGCCTTTGACATATGTCAGAGCCTGCAACTTTACAAAGTGATGGAGATGCACTCTGTTCTGCTTTCCATTTTGGTGGGTCAACTCTGCATCCCAGTAATGTCAGGTCCGACCTACGCGGTCTGATAAACCTTAGAGCAAAGAGGTCTCTTAGCTGACTATTGAAAGCTTTTTTGAATTTCTATCTCCTTTTTCTACCTTTTTGCTGCAGCAAAAATGTTACAATGTGAGTCACATGGTGTCCTGTATCTAGCACCAAGTGTGACAGCTACAGAGTTGGGCTAAGTAGCAGGCAGACTTTGCTGCAAGAGGTAAAATGTGGTGAAAGTCTATGGCATGAAAGACTCTGTAGCATGCTGGAGACTCAAGAGCATTCAGTGGGAAGACAAAGTTCATATTTGTCCTTTAAAATATTTTCCTCAATCCAGGACAATTTCAGTAAAGCCAGGTTCTGTTATCTGATACACAAATTTAAAATCTGAAACCATTTTATTCTAAGCATGCAGAAACTGGTTAGATAAAGTATGGACTGTTCTTGGATGTTCCACTTTTAGCAATGAACCCTTTGTGAACTGGTCAGCTTAGTTTTAAAGACCTCTATGACAGGGATAATTGAATAATGCACTAGTTACTTATCTGTGGAACTCTAAATGCTTAGAAGTTCACTAGGGTCTGATTTATCATTTGATCCCTGATTACAGATATACTTTAGCAAGTTATGGAATATTCCAGTTCCATGGACTTTGCGCTTTATAGTCTGTGATTAGTATGCAAGTTTCATTAGTACTATTGAGGAGAAAAAGCTATGATTTAAAATACAACAGTACAAAAATTCAGAAAACAAAAACATTATTTTCAAAAGTGTATGGTTACAACACAATTGTACCTCCAGACTGAAATGATGCAGAATTTTCTGAAATTTAATGATGTGAAAGTCCAAGCAGTAGAAGAAAAACTGAGTGTGTAAATGGTCTTTATTTTGCATTCTGTAGTGGTAGCCTATAATGTCTTAAATATTAGCATTCAGTGTTGGTTTGTGTGCTAAAGAGGTGAAAATGGAGACAAACTTCAACAAATTTGCCTTCACTTGTGCAAGTTAACTATGTAAAACTAAACATAAAATCAGCTGATTATTATGTGCAAACAGTACTTTTCTGCCATGATTTCTTTTCTTAATAAAACATAACCACTATTTTATATACTCGGTATGGTAGATTTAAATAACATGAACTGTACAAAAGAGATGTGACAAAATATATTAAAAAGAAGGAAAAAGACATTTTTTCTTTAAGTTCAAGAGGTTCATTGGGCTTGCATTTCAATCTCCAATAGGGAGAATTGACTTCCTATCCCTCTGGGAAACAAGAAAATTCATTATCTTTGCTAGAAAATAGGAATTGTTTAATTTTTATTTTATTTTATTTTTTAAATTTTAGCCAAGTGGTTCATTCTGATTACTAAGCAGCATATTGTACAGTCCATTTTTCTCCCTTGAAGTTTTCTTTCAAGTGTCCACTTTTGATATTTCATTGGTATTTCATACTGTCAGACTTGTGCTAGTGAACGAGCATATATTTTCTCATTTTCATCTCAAGCAGTGCAAATATTAGATAACAAGGTTAACATGGTAAAGCCGCAGTTCTGATGATATGTCTGATTAGTTGGAGCCTTGCTAATTTTAAAATTCTTGTAATTATGTAGTTATCTCCATGCAGATTATTTTATAATTATTTTATTATGACTGTGTTTCTTTCTATATTTTTTTCTTCTGTACCTCTTTTGTTTACTACCAGCTGCTGGATCCTCCTGTGTTTTTATTATACATTGTAGTATAATCCATTTTTCAAAGCTTCTTAGAAATACAAAAATGAGTCTGGTTCCTTCTTCTCTTTCTGTACTATTGGTGACACTGAACAAGTAACACATAGACTTGGTGAACTATTGACCAAACAGATTTCTCCCACCTATCTTGTTGGTTACAGAAAATTATCAAAGCAAGACCTTTATTCCTTCTTCTTAAAAGAAGAAATACCATGTACATCGATACAGATGTGTGTTAGGGAGGATCATTAATGAAATGGCCATTCTGGGTAAGTACAAATTCTGAGAAACACTCCGTAGCCAATAACTTAGGCTCAGGCGAGGATCTTAGTGAAGTAGTAATTTACTCGCGATTGCAATGGCGGGCGCCCCACAAGCAGGAGAGAGCACATCTACTAGTTTCAAAACACAGTTTATATACTTTTTGATGACAGGACCCTCCCCTGTTTCCCCACTGAATGGGTAATCCAGGTTCACAATCTATCTGATGCTTCACAAACAATGCATGGCCTTCAGTCGCCAGCCTGTTAAATTTCAATTTCCTTTTGCCATTTTTACTGTTTGAAGTGGTAATGTTTCTTCACTTATCTGACTTGACTTAACACCGTGATTTTCACCTAATTGTCCTAAGTAGTCTGGTTGTCTGCATTTTACAAGGTCGTCTGCTTAAGCTTTCTTATCATTGTAAGCATATCTCAGTACCATATTCCTTCCTTCTAAACAATGTAACTCTGCAAAAACAACATTCATATTCCCACAAAATGTTTATGAACTTTATGAATAAATGTGAAGAAATATAACCACCTATACTATATAAGTGAAGTTGTGAGAACAAGGAAACTGACTATATGCCTTTTATTTTTTTTCTTTATTATTATTTTTTTTTTAGTGCTGTAATATCATTGTTAAATGTGGAAGTTGTACTCCTAGGTTGAGGCTAAATCCCATTGTTATCTATGGAGTGGTAATTCGTGTCAAGAAAATGGTTGATATTAATAAAGAAGGGGAGATTTGGGAGTGTGGCCATGGGGGTCGGAAAGCCCCGTGGTTGATGGTAACATCAGACTCTTAAGGATGAGGCCATCAGGAATGTAAAAGAGTTTAGAGGGAACAAAGAAGGGTGATTCAGGAGACTCCATGCAGTCTCTGGTTGCTTGTTCTCCAGCCGTTAAGGCATGGAAGTTTCTGGGTGTTTGCTGTTGCTGTTATATTCAAAGTTGTTTGACCAATGAAAAGTTGTTTTGAAAAGAACTGCTATGGGGAGAAGGGTGTAAGAGGGGAGCCTGCCCTCAAGATAAAAAATAAAAATAAAAATAATAAAAAAAAAAAAAAAAAAAAAAGGCAACACAATGTGATGAAGTTATGTCATCAATAAAGAAGCAGAAAGAAGGAATGAAAAGGAACAGGCTGGCAGAACGGAGACCAGGGCGGGAACAGGCACATTGATCGCCTCATGAAGATAGGTTCGGCCAGACTCAGCAAACTGCTCAGAGAAGCTGGAAACAGGTGCACCAGAGCTGAAGAGAAGCTCGAGCTGAGAGAAGCGGACCAGTGCACACAGCTGCCCCTCACTGGTAAGCAGCTGCGCATTATGGGGAATCATACGTCCTTAGGAACAGGACTGTTCTGGTAACCTTACAGCTTATTTTCCTTATTTACAATCAGACAGTTTATGATTCTGAAATATGGGACCAAGTTGAGGTCAAGGTGTGGGACTCTGCATCTAAAAACAACAAGGGGGGGTTGCTCAGCACCTGGTGAGCAGTCTCTCAGGCCTTAAAGAGCCATGTGGGGCCACAGTCAGACACGTGTGGTTTGCCAGACAGTGAGGAGCTGCGGCCTCCCTTACTGATCTGACTGCTACGCTATGGGCCCGTCTGCCACTACAGCCACTTAAGGCTTTTGCTGTTACGCCCCCTGGTGACGTGGATGTGCCTTTTGACCCAGGCCTATTGGCCTTGAAAAGGAGATGGATATGCTTTTCTTCGATCTGGGAAGAACAGGATACATAAGGCCCGAAGATCAAGTTGCTTGACAACTTAAAGCAAGACATATTGTTCAAAAGGAATGGAAAATGGAGACTTGTTTGTAATCAAGAAAAGGAATGGAAAATGGAGACTGTTAAGTCATGGAACTTAAAGGATTGTTTGTTACCTTTTCTGATTGTATAGGCATACTGTGGTTTAGTATGTAAAAGCAATGTTCTGTATATTTAGAATGTTTGATGTTTGTGTGTGTGTGTTGATGGAGCATAGACTCCCTGCACACCCAGTGCTGTTTATACCTTTTATGCCTTTATACTGTTTATGCCTTTTATACCTTTTATACCTTTTATAAGTATAAATATTACTAAATTCAGATTGAGTTGAGACTTCATTTATAACACCATCTAAGAAGATGTTCTTTTCCATATGCATAAACACAGTGCCCATATTGACAAGAGTAACAAGAGTCATTTGTCAGGTCTGGTAGCTTCTAAATTAAGGAAATTAAAGAATTAAAAATCTCCAAGAAAATCCAGGTCAACAAAAACAGTCCAGGAATAACAGCAGCAGTAACAGGCACAATTATGATAGGTTTCCAGTAAAATTAAACTTTGGAAAATGCTAAATACTTTTTTTTTTTTTTTTTCTTCTGACATTCTTATTTTTAATAATTCCCTTGCAGGGATTTTAGGCATGAGAAAGGAGAATGACCCTTTGTCTCTGGTATGTCTTTCAAGTGGGAATAGAAATCCACACCAGGTTTCTACTTTTCTACTGTTCTTTTTTTATTGGAATGGATACATCATATTATCTAGATTTATAAGAACACATAATTACTAATAGACTGATGAAATAAACTTTTGCCTTAGAACTCAGAACTCACTGGAACCACATTCTTCCACATCCTTCATTTTCTTTTTTTTTTTTTTTTTTAAAAAAAAGTTAAAAATACTTTTTGTTGTATTTTTTCCTGCTGTTCAGTGGCTTAACTTCCTAACAAATTTTGCTCTTTTGTATAGTTTATCTTCATCTTTTTGTTCTCCGCTTTGTATCTTATCATCTAGCACCGACCTTCATTTAAAGCCTGTGTTAAAGTACTGTGTTGAGTCTTTCCCTTACAAATAGTGCTGAGATGTGTATTTTAACAAAGTAAAGGATTTCCTTTGCAGCAATCCATTAACTTTTTACAAAGGACATAAAAAGCTGCATGCACTAATGAATGTCACTGAAGAGATAAAAAGGAAAAGACCTTTTTTCTTCTGATTCAGAACATATGTGTAGCTTTGTCACCTCAAGGCCACTAACCAAGTTGCTGTCAAATATACAAAAAATGTAATTGTTCCAAAATGAAAATTGACAGGAAAAGCAGACGTTACCTTTTAGAAAGCTGGTATTCAAATACCTGCATGGCAATGATTACGCTAATGATATAGTATCATTTAGTTTTAAAGGTAGTTTATATCAGCATCCAAACTTTTCAATCTTCCAAGTATGAAGGAAACACATGCAGTTGTGTTCTTTTCTCTATCCAACCTGATCAGAGGAAGATTACTATAAGCCACACACTTAAAATATATAGTATTCTGGTTTACTTTTTCACTTTGTTAAACCTCACTATAGGTAATAGATAACTATCAGTGTAAACATTGGTGCATTGAAGTATATATGATATATGTTATGGAAGAAAATATAAAGAATATTGCTGCTTCCAGTATGTAAGCCAAATTATCTTTTTATAATTTTAATGACTTACAAATGTAGTGAGCTTGGAGAGCAAATATCTATACAGAGCTGAAATTCAGTCTTCTGATTTTTGATTTTAATGACCTTCCACAGAATGAGTATGTAGATATTAGGAGAATGATCATAAGACAAAACTAAATAACTCAATAATATTTAACACAACTTTTCTTTAAGATAGTATTTCCTAAGTTACTGAGAACATTTTGTTTTACACAGCAGGCTATAAGCAATCCAGGAAGCTTCTGGAATGCATCAGGGATAACTTCCTGGTCCAGGTATTAGACAAACTAAACAGAGAAGGGTTACTGGACCTATTATTTGCTCCTGAGGGATGGACCCCATGGTACGGACCCATATCTAGAGCAGTTCTGGAAGAGCTGCTGCCTGTGGGAAGCCCACACCGGATCAGTTCATCAAGGACTGCATCCCATGGGAGGGACCCCACAGCACAAGGGACAAGAGTGAACGAGAAGGAGTGGCAGAGAAGAAGCGCTGCAGAGAAGAAGACTGACCAAAACCCCCATTCCCCCATTCCCCTGCACCTCTCGGGGGGAGGAGATGGAAGAGGGAGGATGGGGGGGGAAGGTATTTTTGGTTTCTTTCCTTTGTTTCTTGCTTCTCTAGCTTGCTAGCAATAGGTAATAAATCTTACTATCTCCCTACACTGAGTCTGTTTTGCCTGTCACTATAATTACTGTGTGATCTCCTCGTCCTTATCTCAACCCTTGAGCCCTTTTCATCATATTTTCTCCGCATTCCTCTTTGAGGAGGGGGAGTGAGAGACTGGTTGTGGTGGAGCTCAGCTGCCCACTCGAGTAAAACCACCACAGTGGTACAGCTGATACACCAGAAAGAAGGGATGTCATCCAAAGGGACCTGGAAAAGCTAGAAAAGTGGGCCCTCATGAGCTTCATGAGGTTCAACAAGTCCAAGTCCAAAGTGCTGCACATGGGTCAGGTCAATCCCAGATAAGAGGACAGACTAGGAGAATATTTTATTGAGAGGAGCCATGCTGAGAAGGACTTCAGGTTTCTGGTGGACAAAAAGGTCGGCATGAGCCAGCAGTGTGTGCTTGCAGCTCAGAAGACACAACTGCATCAAGAGAGAAGTGGCCAGCAGGATGAGGGTGATGATTGTCTCCCTATGCTCTGCCCTTGTGAGGGCCTAGTTGGAGTGCTGCATCCAGATCTGGGGTCCCCAGCACAAGACAGATGTGGACCTATTAAAATAGGTCCAGAGGAGGTCCATAAATATGATCAGAGGGCTAGAGCACCTCTCTTATGAAGAAAGGCTGAGAGAATTGGGAATGTTTGGCCTGAATAAAGGAAGGCTTCAGAGTGACTTTATTGCAGCTTTTCAATACTTAGTTACTTAGTAGGGGCTTGTAAAAAGATGGAGAGTGACCTTTTCAATGGTCAGATAGTGATAGGACAAGGAAGAATGGTATTAAACTAAAAAAAAAAAAAAAAAAAAAGAGAGATTTAGATTAGATATATTAGATATTAGGAGGAAATTCTTCACTCAGGATGGTGATGCACTGGAACAATTCAATTTGCTCAGAGAGGTTGTGGAAATGCTCAAGGCCAGGCTGGATGAAGGGCAACCTGATCTAGTGGATCACATCCCTGCCAATGACAGGTGGGGTGGAACTAGCTGATCATTATGGTTCATTCCAACCCAAGCCAATCTATGATTCTGTAATTCTATGGTTCTATGATTCTATAATTAAGGTGATCTGATGTCTAAGTTGTCAGACAAAACTGTGTTATCTTCCAGATCATTCCTGAGAGGGTTGAAAACAAGGATTGCTTTTCAGTCTGGAGGAAATAGAAAAGTAATGATGACCACAGTGGTCACATTAAGAGAGAAAACAGGATGATTTTCCATAAGCAGAAATCTTAAGTCTGAATTCAAACACTTCTGAGAGTTCTTACCAACCTGGAAACAACAATTACAACATGCAGTGCATTTTAATTCTTTTTGATGCACTCAGCTCCTAAAATTGCCTTTGGAAAGCCTGTGGTGATGCAGAATCCAGAAACCATCAAATCTGCTATTCATCTATGTTTAAATGTTTAAAATAATTGTCTGAACAGGACAACGAGGGCTACTATTTTGATAGCAAGAGGCTCTATAGAAGTGAAGTATTTCTCCAAGGGCTACTGAATAAATTTGATGAGAAATAACTTGTGCTCAAAGTATCTACCCAAAAGACAAATGAGGTCACTATCTGATGAGCATCTAGAATAGCAACAGAGATAACAGCTAGATTTTCTTCTCCCTGAAGAAGAAAATAGATTCAGCCTCTATTGTCTCTAATGTGATGAGACTCGCTTTATTTTGAACAGCTTGGATTTCTAAGAGTAGCTGTTTCTGCATTACTGACAGTTAAGCTGGCAAATGCCATTAAACTGATTGATTTAGGTACAGAATGCACACAAAGAAACATCTTTTTTCTAATTCTAGAAGTTGCCCTTCTTGCAAAGAGCAAAAACCTTAGTGTCTCTTACAACCCATTGTCCTAGGATACTGCCTGACCATTAAATTTTAAGAACAGTAGCACTTTTACATTGTGGTTTAGTCATTTAGATTTTTTTTTTTCTGTGCCAGCCATGAGATCCTTCAACTTTTCAGTCACAAATTATAGAGAAACTCTATTCTATAACAGTCACAGGTAACAGCACTCTGAACTCTGTCCTTTTACTGTGAGATCACTTTCTCTGATAGAGGAGGTAAATTTCTATTATAAAAGTTAACTTCTAATCAAAGTATCTCTGCAACAGGGTGTGCAAGAAAAACTGTGAGTAAAACACCTCACTTACTAAAAAAGCTTCTCAAAAGTGGGTTGAAAAAGCAACCCACATCCTTTCTAAGATCTTCCTGTTTGCAGGAAGTGAGGGTAGGACTTTTACTGAGACTGACAGATCTGATTGTTTGATTGTATTGCAGTGCCAATGCTAATCATTTCTTCTCTACACTTTCTTATTTCAGGACGTGTCCCAGCTTTTTTGTGTTCAATTGGCAGAAGTAGTAACTGGTGTTCTACCATCTCTATCAGCTTCACAGATGGTTCCTTAACTATCAGAGCTGGAAGACAGTTAAATGCTGGTGCTTGGTGTGTATCTCATTCCTTCCCTAAGTGGGATGTTTTGTGGAAACCAGTTTATGTGTCTTGAGCATTCTCCAAATAAAGTTTCCACCAAAACTTTCGTGCTCAGGCACGCTATATTCAAAGCCAATGAGAAGCAATTCTGTCAGCAGATATTTGCTAAATTTTTTTAAAACTTCAAAATGTCAACAAATTTAATAAGACTTTAAATAAATAATTTCCCCTATGGTAGGCATCTTAGACAAGATAATGAATATGTAGTTGCATCAGTGTTCCGGTACATAATTTGCACGTACAGTTCTTACACTGCTAGGGCTTCTCTGTTTCAAAATCCTAAGCAGTCCTATAGAAATTGTTTTTTTCTCATAATTTTCTCTTCCTTCTGTAGAAAGAAATTTCCCAAGATAAACAATTATCCATACAGATACTTTACTTCCTTGGAGAGAGAGAAAAAGAGAGTGAGAGAAAAAGTGTAAGAGAACATTAATGATGTTCATTGCCCTGGAAATGTTTTTATTCGATTGGTTTTGTTTCTGTCTGTTTCTATTCTCGTTGTCAATACAGCAAAACTACACAAGTCATTCTTTTATTCACTGGTAAACTTTTTTATCTGGCCAAAGTATGGATCATTATATTTTTTTTTTCTTTCTGATGTAACTTTAATTTTCTTTATTAGTATATATATTTTTGCTAAGACAAAACACCAGTCTTTGTCTCTCTCAGAATTTACCCTAGAACTAATAAGCTTAGTTTCTAAGAGGAGCCAAGCTATCCATACACTGAATTTCCTGTGCGTTTCAGAAATATTTACACACTTCTGTCATTTATTAAAGGTCTAGGAGGAGTTTTCCTTAGTAATCCTATACCTGTCTCATGAATTTCTTTTATCTTCTTTTTGTTTTCTAAATTTTTATGTAGTAACTCAACTAAGAATACCAAGAGAATCTAGCAATTAGCCTATTTTCATCAAACAACAGATGTTGCAAATGCTCAATTGTCTCCTACAAGGGGCAGATCTGGGAAAAGGAATCTGTTACAATGCAACTGCAGTTAGGCAGCAAAGATGCATTACAACTTGTTAGGAAACATAAAAAAAAATCTTGCTTTAATTTGAAAATTTAATTTTAATACAACTTCTCTGTGCTGGAATCACAATAAACAGGTATTATCACTATAAACAGGTATTTTAACTGGAATTGTAAGACAATTCCAGTTAATGTTCCTACTTAGACTTGATCTTGAGCTACAACAGTAGTGTTTATAAGTCCTGAAAGACAAACTATTTGTCCTTTCTGGAGTAGAACTGGCATTGTTATCTTCTAAATTTTATACCATGTCATTAGTGAAATTCCAGCTCCAGTGCCAGAAAGCATACAGGAAGTTGTTCTAACTCAAAGGTACGGTTTGCCACCTTTACCAAAGAGAAATGTGCTCATGCTTCATGCCTTCAGGGTGGGGCAGATTCCTGTATAGATCTGATAACTCCAGTGTGGGCTCTCAGAGTGGAGTTAAACCACTCATATATGTTGATCACTTACTAATTTTGTAGTGGGAAAACAGGTAAATCATTGTGAAGTCCTGCAGCAATTTCCCACAACCTTTCATGATGTTAGAAGGACAGAATTTTTCTCACACTTGGTTTGGAAAGGATACAATATAAAGTAGCTCAACTTATTGCAAGGCAAAGTATTACAGGATATAGCCACACAATCCCAGCTACATATCTTAGAGCTCAGCAGTAGCATGGATTTCCATATAACTACTTGTATCCAGGCTAGATAAATATAGTTACCAGAACTGTATGTCAATCAACATATTCAGCTTTGCAGTGAAAATACTTATTTTGTGTATTTGTTTCATCTGAAGAACAATCTAATATAAAACAAATTCATCCATTAAAGGCCATTTGTATGAAAATGGTCAGACTAGTAATTTTAACATTACCTTTGTTGGAGTGGTGTGACACAGCCAGTTAATTTTTATGATGTATTTTATAATATAAATAATATTTTTATTTTTTAATATTTTTATTATTTTTTCATAATATATTTTAAAATATGTTTTTAAGTACAGTTTAAATTTCCTGTTTTGGGAACCCGTCTTATCAGTGTGAACTTTGATTTAAGCAAGCATATTATACTATCAAGAAAAAATTCAAAGACTTGGCACCTTCAGTTTGGTACTTGGCTAACAAAATCAGCATATATCTTTTAAAGATGCCGCAAAATAATGGTATATGTAGCCAGCCAATAAGATGTAAGTGTCTAATTCATGATCATAAACATGGGAAAATTCCTCTGACAGACTCTACTAGTGAACCAAACCATTGTAATGCAAAATCTTCTTCCTTGTCCTTTATTTTTACTGTACTATTCACAGACTCAATTGACTTTCAGTATATCATCTTTCAAGATAAATAGTACATGCCTAGCTAGGGTTACATACATTGCTGCTTGGAGTGATTTTCCCTCACTGTAATTAGTTTTCCACCACATATGTTTCCAAAAGAGTGTTCTTCAAGGGAAAATGTGTCGGAATTCAGTAAAAATATTTACATTCCTAACTGTTCTACACAATAAATCCTATGATTTAACAACTCAATATCTACTGGAAGAGCAATTGACACAGGGCAAGAAATACAGGAGGTTTCTGGAGACTGTCAAGGACAACTGATGATGATTAATTAATGATGATTTCTGGATCAACTAGGGGAAGTGCCTTGTCAGACTATCAATAAATGAAGAAGAATGGATGAATGCTGCAGAGATCATTGGCATCCTTTAAAGCAGTAACCATGCGATAGTAGAGCTTAGGATCTGAGAGAATTGAGCTAGACAAATAGTAAAGTCACAGTTTTGGGCTTCAGGAGACCAGAATTGGGCTTGCTTGGGGATCTATTTTCAGGGATCTAATTGAGTTCATGGAGCTCAAAAGGCCCCAGGAGAGCTGGCTTCCTCAGAGTACAGGAACAGAACATACTGATACACGAAAAAGGCTGAGATCCTCAGTGCTTTTTCTTCATCTCACTTTTTACTGGTAGAGTGGGTTCTTAGTCTTTCAATAAAATTTTACTCATGATGATCTTTTTATTTTCTATACTTACCAATCTGATTTTTCTTTAGCACTGGAACTGAAAAAAATTCTGATAGTTATTGTTCTCAATATCCTCATGATAAAAAGAACCTATTTTATTTCAGTGATAAAAAGAAGTTTATGTTATATTAATTTCTACCACATTTAACACAGAACTAGAGGTCTTAGAGCTAGTAAGTTCTATGAAACCAGGCCTAAAAACAGAGTAGTGATTATCTCTACTTCATGAAAACAGATCAGTTTCAACTCAGCAGTGTTGCCAGTGACACAGAAGATAAAACCTTACTCAGAGGGGAAAAAAAAAAAAAGTCTTATAGTAGGAGAAAAACTAAGGTGCTAGTAGGCAAGGTTGAAAACGAAGTAATAATAATTCAGAAAATCTGGAAAATGGCTAGCATAAGAATTGGGAAAGAATCCACATAAAACCAGCCTTAACTAACCCTGCTCCTTATACTGCTTCCTGGGGTTTAAAGTTTGAAAATTTGGAGCATAAAATGAAGCTAAGAATCAACAAAGTAGAAACGTATAGGCTATCTAAGTAGTAAATAAGAAACTAAGAACTGTCTTCTATTGATAAAGAAATCAAGCAAGAATATTGTCATAAGTCTAGATATGCATTCCCACACATGCCCAGTGTAAATCAAATGAAAGAATCTTGAGGTATGTGATGATTCAAGGATCACGTTCTTGCTAGAAGAAGAAATCACTGACAAAATCATGGGGCCTCAGTATGATAAAACTGTGAAAAACAAAAGCAGTAATGGTTATGAATGAAAATCTATGGGAAATTATTACTGACCTTTGGATGAGCCAGTATCACCTCTGTCAACTTCTTCTAATGGAAATCTTTGGGGAGAAAGAACTTGGGTTTAAGTGTATTATTTCTCCTTTTAAGGCTATGAAATCACAGTTTTTGAAAGAAGAGGACGAGCAATGTAAAGTTCATGCCTGAATTACACCTTTTTAAGATTTAGAGTCCTGAAATTACTTTTTTTTCCAACACAGAGTAACATAGCTACTTTTATCCTTGACATACAAACAACTCTATGATTCTATGATAATTTGGCTTTACATGTTCCAAATCTTTTCTCTGTAGAGAGCATACATTCCTTGTTATTGTCTACTAGATACTATCTACCATCTATGCAAACTAGTTGCAATTATCATGTACATTTTCTGATTAAGTGAAATCATTGCTTGATTCAAGAAAATCACAGAAGTCTTTCAGCTTTGCCAGCTCCAGTATCCTTTGTCCCTCTTAATTTAATTGTTATTCATGAGAAGATTTATCCACTGTTTATCAACCTGCATTCTTGGTTCGGTGGGAAATTGTAAAGTTAAAGCTGCATCTGCAGCTTAGTACTGGCAAATGCCTACCCTTACCATACACTCATAATGAAGCATACTTATTATTCCACATTAGAATCACTGCAGCTATCAAGACTGGAGTAACAGATGTTTTCACAAGGGCCTGGGGACCAGTAAAATGAGCAAGAAGGGATTAGGGATTTTGAAGGAAGAAAGCAGAAGGGAGATCATCTCTTTCTTAAAGTTTTATTTCCAAATAAATGCCAAGGCCATTCTTAATTAGATACTTCAGGGATTGCCTTTCTACCTCTGTCCCAAAATATTTAATATCATCTTAGCTGATGAGACCATCTCTACTTGTAATAACATAATATTTGCAATGTAGCAACAGATAAGGATATGATATGAGACAACAGAATATTGATTGCCTTTCATTGAAATGTTGATTACTTCTCTCACAAAACAACTTTTATGGGTTTGGATTAGTTTTCATTACTAATATTTGAAGCAACCAATGTTAAGGGGTAGAAAATATATTCAGATGACATAGTGGACTGCAGGGTTTCTTTTAAAACTCCGCTTCACTGTACTGGTGCATCAATATGTAAATCATCAGGGGAAATGTCCTCATATAAGGCAGCCTTACAAGCAAGGTTGTCACATTCTCAAACATTATTTAGTTAGCGTATCAGTAATACCTCTGTGCTGAATTCAAGTCCTGTCTGCATTAGGAAATTCACAGTGGTATAATTAACTTGTTATTGATACCCAATGAACATACACTGATAGAGTTGAAGTATGTTTACCAAAGACTTTCAGTCTTGCATAAATCCTTGAGAACAGTATCAGAGAAGATTTCTTTAAAGATATTAAAAACAAATGCCAACCTAGGCACAATAAAATAACAATTAAGAGAAATAAAAATTAAAAAAAAAAAAGAAAGAAAGAAAGAAAGACATTTACTGAATGAAACACTAAAGCATGTTTAAGATTCTGTCTTTTTTCTGCATTGATCCATTATCAATGGACCATGGCAACCCTAGTATCCTGCAGAGGGATGTGCTATCACTCTACAGCAAATGTTTTCATTTTAAATATCCTATATTCTCTTAGCAGAGTACATATAGTCAAGTCCTAGAGAAGTGGCAAGGACAAATGTGAATAGCCCACATGATCGATCTAATAACAGTCTGAAAAACCTTGAAAGACTGTTTCATAAGCACTGGTGTAATTTTTTTTTCCTGTTTGCAATTACAGTAAAAAATAAAATAAAAAATCAGTAATTGCATTTTAGATATCACTGTATCTAGAAATGCTGCTGCATACCAGAAGAGTTCTTTCCAAACAATTCAGCGTGCATTATCCTCCTGTCATCATAACCGCAGATGGGATATATGCCAGTAGTAATAGTAACAGTACTGCAAATACTGCCCAGGAGGGTGAAGGTCCAGCATAGGAAGACTGTCATTGAGGTTTTTTTTTGTTTTGTTTTGTTTTTTTTTGCATATATCTCTACTAAGCACTGCACATTTTCAGTTATTAACTCTGTAGCAAAGGAAAGCATTCTGTCCTTTCTGGCTGGAAATAGTTATAAATGGAGCAACATGGCCAAAATGAGAGGAGCAACAGAATATTTGGAAAAAAGAATCTTGGTGCTTGACCTCTGGTGCCAGAACTGCTATTGCTTCCAGCTGGCTCCCATTTTTTATCACAAAATGTTCAGTGAGAAAAATCCAGCAATGCATAGAAACAGTGTTAGGGTAAGGAGGATAAAGTAACTGTCCATGAGGCTCATCAAGAGAAAACCTTGCTGTGATTTTGAGAGCAGTGTGAGCTGCCTGGTCAAGTGGTCACAGTTATGACTCATTTAGCAAGTAATGAACCATCACATGATGTGATGAAGCTCCTTACCATCAACTTTGAACAAAGTGGAGAAGCCTTTTATGTTGTTTCCTGTTGTTTTCTTTTATTCTCTGAACTTTCTTTACCTGGAAACTTTACCTACTAAGCAGCACAAGCATCTTCTATGTTAAACATGATTTTACTGTTCTTATATTGAACCTTTCACATGCTGCTGCCATAGAAATCATATATTCAGATTCTAAATTACTGCAATCAGATTGCAGTATGGTTTTAAATCAGACAATAAAATGTTTTCCTCCTACTCTTCAAAACCTCAGTTTGCCACAAGAAAGACTATCTGAGTGAACCATCACAATGTTAAACACACAGGACAAGTAAGATTTTGTAAATAGCACACAGAATTTCCCCTCAAAAGCCAATTGCAGATGTTGCTTTCTGTGATAGATGAGCCTTTTTACTCACAGTTAATCTTTTCTGCTAAAAGAGTGTAGCTGGCCATAATATCATTCCTGTGGAAAGCTTTTAGAGAATAGAGGAGAAAATGTTCCTGCAGAGCACACCTCGGCCTGCTGAAGTGGGTAAGCTTCCTAACATACAGTGGAACCTGCAGTGACTGAGAATGGACATAACAAAGAGTAAGAGCATAAGAAAGATTCCTGAAAGCAGTTGAACAAATAGAAGAATATCAGAACTAATGGAAGTAAAAAAGTGATGGAGACCTAGAAAAAGTGTGTGGCATTTGCTGAAACACATAAAAATACTGGATGTTGCTGAACTGAGTTTAAGACTAACAAAAATGACCTTCCTCTCAAGAAGCAGTGAGTAGGCTGAAAATTTATTCCTAGCTCATTCTGTATGTAGTCTTCCCACCAATTTATCTAAGTGTCTCTGTTTCAAAAAATAAAGTCATTCTAGTTCATTTTAATAAATCATTAGCTCTAGAGATGCAGAGCCTTTTTGGTGCATTCAATTTCTGAAACTATGTATGAACAATTTCTTCAAAATTCTGACACACTTTCAGAGCTATAAATTTCAACAAGTTTTAATGATGATAAAATTAAATTATAAGATTACCAGAACTGCTTCTTCCTCAAAAGAAGGACTGGATATAAATTCTAATCTTGTTATCAGGCAAGTACACCACAACGCTTAATTTTTTTATGCTGGACTAGTCTCTCTGTCTGCCAGACAAGTCAAGTACCAAATTCATTATTCACAACTCATTATCAAAACAAGTTAGGTCTCTGACAGTAATTTGAAACAGGTGACTTCAATACTGTGGCATTTTATTCAGCTCAAGTGTAAAAGTTATTTACATCAAAGGGAAGGAAATAGTGTTTTATATAGTCTGCTGCTGAACTTTTGTACAGTTATAGCCTGGACAATTTCTTGTGAAGGAACTTGTAGGTCACCACCAAAACTCTCCAGTTCAAACTAAGGAAAATGAATGGTAGAAATCTTGCTTATGGTATTTTTTGCCAGCCCTTCACTACAATCACAAACAGCATGGTCAGACAGGGAAACAATATATAGGAAGCTATTTTTGTATAATTCTTTCAAGATAATTTACCCTTCAGGATATAAAATGCAGAAGCTGCTTCCAGGATTAAAAACAAAACAAAAAACAAATAACCTTCTACACTATTTTAGTTTCAATTATGTTCAATATTTGAAAGTTCATGTAGTAAAGGACTGAAAATGTATGTTGACAAAGTGAATTGAAAATATAGAACCAGTTCTTTGTGTTCCTTTTTTTAATACTCTCTCCAGTGTAGAATCACACTTGAATGATCATGCTAATTTTTATTTTATTCTACACACTATGAGGAAAATGTAATGTGACACATGAAGAAACACATATGTAGAATCTCATAGATGATATTTGACTACTAGTATTTCAGTATTTCAACTGCTATTTTTTATTTTCAGTATCTAAAGATTCCATCCCCTGTCTGTGTTGTTATAGGCCCCCCTTAATATTTGCTCTGCAGGGAGTATAATTCAGATAAAGCCCTAAAAGGAGCTTTATTTCATACTATTGCAGTTCATGATATGGGCTCTGGAGACCTGCATTTCCATCCCTTGCACTTCATCTATGATAATAGCTGTGGAATCAGCTTCCTATAAATACAAATAGAGAAAGTACCTGAAAGAGGCAGGTGAAAGGTGGCTGACAGATGTCAGAGGTGAAATTGAAGGCACAAGTGGCTGTGAAACCCTACTTTCTACTTTTAATTTCCATGCCTCATTCACTAGCCCAGACCTCTAAGTTCCCTGTTAGTAATCTTTAACAGAGAGTAGCCAAGAAGAATTATTTGTTTCTGAGGAAATTAATACATATATATAAAGTTAGTTTTCATGGAACTTGCTTTTGCAGGGAATCAAGAGTCTTCAGCCACTTCTAGCATATGGAAAAACAATATATATATATATATATATATATATATATATATATATATATATATATATATATAAAAAAAAAACAAACAAAAAAAAAAACTGGTGATCTTACATGTCATTAATAGTCAACGTATCTTGAATTTCAGATGTTATCTCTGTATGTACCACTGTGGTGGTTCCGCTCGAGTGGGCAGCTGAGCTCCACCACAGCCACTCTCTCACTCCCCCTCCTCCAAGAGGAACAGGGAGAAAATACGATGAAAAGGGCTCAAAGGCTGAGATAAGGACAAGGAGATCACACAGTAATTATTGTAATGGGCAAAACAGACTCGGCATAGGGAGACAGTAAGATTTATTGCTTATTACTTATAACAAGCTAGAGAAGTGAGAAACAAAGGAAAGAAACCAAAAGCACCTTCCCCCCCATACACCCTCTTCCACCTCCTCCCCCCTGAGAGGTGCAGGGGAACAGGGGAATGGGGATTTTGGTCAGTCTATAGCGCTTCTTCTCTGCCGCTCCTTCTCGGTCACTCTTGTCCCTTGTGCTGTGGGTCCCTCCCACAGGATGCAGTCCTTGATGATCTGATCCGGCGTGGGCTTCCCACATGCAGCAGCTCTTCCAGAACTGCTCCAGATATGGGTCCGTACCACGGGGTCCATCCCTCAGGAGCAAACTGCTCCAACCTGGCTCCCCCACGGGCAGCAGCTCCTGCCAGGTCATCTGCTCCTGCGTGGTCTCCTCTCCACGGGCTACAGGTCCGGCCTGGGATCTGCTCGGGCAGGGGTCTTCCACAGGCGGCAGCCTCCGTCGGTGCAGGGCCACCTGCTCCACCGTGGTCTCCTCCACGGGCTGCAGCGTTGAACCCTGCTCCACCGTGGTACTCCATGGGCTGCAGGGGACAGGAGACACCATGGTCCTCGCCACAGGCCGCAGGGGACTTCTGCTCCAGTGTCTGGAGCACCTCTTCCCCTCCTTCTTTACTGACCTTGATGCCTGCAAGGGTGTTCCTCACTCCTCTCACTCTCCCAGCTGCTGTGTGGCGCAGCGTGTTTTTTTTTCCCTGTCTTAAATATGCTCTCACAGAGGCGCAAAACAACATCGCTTATTGGTGCAGCTCTGGTCAGCAGTGAGGCCCTTACCAAACATGGGGCAGCTTCTATATTCATCTCACAGAAACCACCCCTATGGCCCTCTGCTACAAAACCTAGCCCACTACAACCACTAAAAACTCAGAGCAAAACCATTTGAAAATTATATAGACTACACATTTTTAAAAATAATCAGCAAGAAGTATGCTACAGTGTCCAGATAATTCACTTCTGAAAATAAAGACAAGCTTCTCCAACACTTATTTTTTTCTGATTTACAGTAAAACAATATTAGCAGATAGTTAAATAGAAAAGATCTTTAATTGAATGACATTACAAGAGATTTTTTGTTTTTGATTGTTAAGGATAAAGATCTTCCAAGTTATTGGCCATCATGATGACAAAATTTAATGCTATGTAAAATATGAGTTACAGTATAACATATAATGAAATGTAATTGAATAATGAAAAGTATACATTATATGCAGGTAATAGGTTTGTAAATAAGGTCTGAACTGGTCTAAATGATTTGAAATGAAATATTTTACTGTGTTATTTCTCACCTTGTACAATCATTTATGTATATTACAAGGCAGGTAGCACAGACCCCAAGACATCAGAATGGTAACTCTGCTTATCATCTCAATTATGTCTGTATCGCTGTACTTGAAGGCTTAGTTCAATGAGGATTTAGGTCTGGCAGTACATCCAGTTTAAGAGTGACTCTTGCTTCCTTTGTCTGCTTATTTCTACCCTTAATGTGAAAATGACTTCCCGTCATTTACCAAAACAACTGTTTGAAAGGTTCATCTGTAATTCAGACCACTGAATTGACCTTGGTTAAAAAATGAACCCCAAAGACTAAAGTGTTGGGGAAGTTTCATACAGCTGTGATATGCATCCATAATGTTTCCTAGTCATCTCTTTAGCCTCTGCCAAGAGAGGATAAAGAGAAGGCAAACTGCAATGCAGAAACAGGAGTGAGAAGTGGTGAGAATTTCTTTAGTTAGTATTATTGCCAAGGCCCATGTTCAATGGAACTGAATCTGGAGACAAGAGTCCTGAGACTCTTCTGGTATACTTTGTGAAGTCCTCAACCAGGGCAACACTGTTGAAAATCCATACAGTTAACAGTATGGTTGTGTAAAGCAACCATGTGTTCAAACCTGTGCTGCAGTAACTGATGGTACAAAATATAGAGAGAGAATGGGAGATGGTACTCCAAAGCATTTAGACTGATTTGATGTTTGTGGTAGGAGAAAATGCTTCACTTCATCTTAAACAACATTTGGCTAAGAAGCTTAATAGTTTAAGAACATCTATTTCACTCTGATCCATGATTTCTTTTTAGCCAAACAGTGACACTAAAAATAAAATAAAATAAAATAAAATAAAATAAAATAAAATAAAATAAAATAAAATAAAATAAAATAAAATAAAATAAAATAAAATAAAATAAAATGTGAATACAGTGACACTATGTAACCAAGATTTACAGAAAGATCTCTTCCTCTGCTTCTGTACAGAGTAAAAGCACCAGTATAAAGTTTTCTTTATCGCTGTATCCATGTAGGGTAAGGGAAGGCTATATCACTTATGTGTATTGCAGTAGTTAGAATGGTTCAACTTTATAACAAGCTGAAAGTCCTCAGGAACCCAGAGTATCCTGCTATGCTAGTAAAGTTCTTTCATCTTGCTCTCAACTACTTTTTTTGTACTCTTGCTTAGCAAAGACCTAATTCATAGTGGCTTTCTTTGCCCCTCTATTATTTTCAATTTAAAGCAGATTGGTGCTACTGCTCTTGGCTACTTGCCTTCTGTCCTTCCTGTTTCTGCAGGAAAACCAGGCTACAGGCAGGCTCTGCCAGCTGTTCCACATGGGAAGATAAATAAATTGGCATTTTACCTGCCTTGGAAGAGGTCATGAACAGTTAATTGTTCAAGATCTTGTGCATGCAAGGCACTGTACATGTGTAAATTATTAGTCTAATTGCAGCAACTGAATGGAAAACAGCAATCAGCAATGAGGAAGCTGCTGCATAGATGTTTAATTGCTTGTATGCAGCAGCTGTTGTAATTGAAATTGTGACAAGACCCTGGCATTAATGTAATGATTCTAATAACTGGGCACACAAATAAAACAAATGAACAGTTGCTGCTGGCAAGACTAAATGAAATAAAAACTTAAATCAAATAACACACTGAGCAAAAGAAAAGTATAACATAAAAGCATCACATAAAAAAAGTTTGTGCTATCAGTGTCCTAACAGATTAGGCTTTTCTTCTATTACATCTTCTAAAATTCAGAGCTCCTTTTCATCCTCTTGAATGAGAATATATAACCCTCAGTGTTACTTTTCTGGCAGAAACTGAAAATCATAAGTAGAAGTCTAGTTTCTGGGACTATTCTCAGAAGAGGCTGAGTCAAGCACTAATTACCTGGGTTCACCTGACCTCACCCCTCTACTTGGAGAGGTGATCAATAATACTATGCTACAAAATGTACTTTGGAGCTAACTTTCAGAACACTGTTTATTTCCTGGATGGAATTGCTGTAATGACACTAGTTTACATTGAATGAAAATTCAGAAAGTAGTAACTGAAATTAACTGTACACATCGCTAATAAATGTCTACTATCTGATTTTCAGATTGTGCTTCTAAATGAATAAACATCTATCACTTCATCAGAAATGGGACTGTTTTTTTTTAACACAAAAGAATAGAAGAATTCCATGAAATACAAATGCATAAGTATAAGTGAATGAGATGGAGCTTCCTTCCAAGTATTACATTTTATTTGCAGTTTATTTGTAAAAATTTGAACTACTATTTGTCATGGATTTCATAAAAAGTATTTGTGATGCTCATCTGTAATTTTACTTCAGTGTTGGATTTGCTTCATTGTAAGATTTTCCTTTATTTTCAAACATCAATGCCACAAGTAATAGCTCATATGCTTAAAAGAAAAGAGCAAACAATAATATCAAAGCTCAATTTCTACAGATGTTTTTCAACAATAACTTCAATATAATAATATTATATTTCTAATTGTATAGGAATTCATCTCAATTATTTCACCATTTTCTGTGCAAATATTTTATTAATGTATATACAATAATGCTAGGATTGCTGCTTCCTCTGGTAAGAGGGTGCATGGAGACTACTTTGGCACAGTCAATGCCAGACATTCAGTGATGGGGTGTTAATGAAATCAGTCTACCAGCTAGCAGTATTGCTGTCGCACCTAGATGGATAGGAGCCCTAGTTTGTCCCGATTACCTCTTCAAAGTGCTGTGTCTGACATCTATTTTCTCATGACAATACAAATCTCACTGCAGCAAATACATTTTTGATTACCTAGTCTGTTCAACTGTCAGCAAGTAATTAATATTGTTATCACCTAATCAAATGTTGTTTAAATGCAGAACGTAAACTATGCCCTTGGCTTTGTTCTTTTCACTCTGTACACTACTAAAAACAATAGGCTCCTCAATAATGTTTCCCATAGCTTAGGCTCTTGAAATACAAGTGCACAGAGATTAAAAAGAAGAAGCTGTATTTCAAGAATTAATATCTTGCTGTAACAGGAAAGCTGAAGAATTTAAGACTATTTTAGAGCACTTCAAACTTTTTTTTAAGACCTGCATGAGAACATATTTGTTTCCATAAATATTTTAATTGCTGTTTAAGACTCCGTGTAACAGCAAATGATTTCAGTAGACAACTCAAGGATGACTGAGCTCTCACAAGTAGACTGAATTTACTCTGGCATCCCACAGTCAACTTCTAGTTTATGCTACAGTCACTGGGGTCTTCTCACTGATTTCACAGGACTTCAGTGAGGTCCTAACTGACAGGCAAGCCATTCCTGCACCTTTTTTAAAACAGAGCTTAGCACCTTTTCTACAGATGCCCCATTCACAAGGTCTGTAGTAACTGACAGCAGCATTGCTGGGAAAACATGCCCCAGACACCGCGTTGAGCTCAGACAATACCCTCAAACTTTCTCATCTGCAGGCTTAAACAGCAAATGTAGGCCCTTTACTAAACTGTACATCTACTAAATTAAGCTTTTGTGTTTATTTACTTACTTACTTACTTTTTCAGAGGGAGAAAGACAATGTCCCTATGACAAGGATTTCGAGGCAAAATGTGAAAGATCCTGAAAGAATATCATACCCTGAAGTACTCCCACATTTCAGGTAAGTTTGTTTTCTAGTGGTCAATCAGAATTAGGTCATTCTCGATCTTTTCTACTATAAAAACTAAATTATGAAAGCAATTTCTGTCATCTGAGACATTCGGTGGCAGAATGTGGGTCTTCAGCAACTGTATCAATGTCACATTAAAGGGGACTTATCAGTCAAACAGTTGCCATGCTAAGGACTTTCACTGAGACAGTTTCACAAAGTTAAATGTGTTTGTAGTGTGACAGATATAACAGATTCAGAATTTCTGTTGATAAATCCACTTAACTGCAGTAGTACTAGTATATGGTAATATATATTGTAAAAGTGGTTACAAAATATTATCCCTCACCAAAGGGGTGAAGGCACAAAGCTTATCAGGAAGGTGTCCCTGTCTTGGTGGAGGAGAAAGGAGCACAGCTCATCGACTGCCTCTTCTAGGTTTCCAATTCCTTCTTTCTCCCTGCAATGCTTCTTTTTTCCTCACTCTAGTAGTTTTTCCTAACACCAGCTCAGGCTGGATGTCAGGAAAACGTTCTTCACCAAGGGGGTGGTTGGGCATTGGAACAAGCTTCCCAAGGAAGTGGTAACAGCACCGAGCCTGCTGGAGTTCAAGAAACATTCAGACAATGTTCTCAGACACATGACCTGTTTGTTTTGTTTTGTTTTGTTTGTTTGTTTTGTGTTTTTGTTTTTGTTTTTTGTTGGTGCGTGTGTGTGTTTTTTTTTGTTTTTTTTTTTGCTGTTGTTGTTGTTGTTTTGTTGTTGTTGTTGTTTTGTTTTGTTTTTGGTGGGTGGTCCTTTGGGGACCCAGGAGTTGGACTCAATGATCGCCACTTGCCGAGGCGATCGGCTCCGGGGCAGACGCATTCTGCAGCGGAGCGGGGGATCGGGCCAGGCAGGGCTAGTTTTTCTGGCATCGAGCCTACTTGAGGGAGCCGCCAGGACCCGGCAGCCCTCATGAGGGAGGCTGACGAGGTGTAGGTGGAGCCAGCAGCGCCCCCTCCCTGGCCGTTCAAAAGCTGCCCCTAGGGAGCGCGGCGACCAGGGCGGGCAAACAGAGCGTGGCGCGGCAGGGCGGGCAGGCAGGGCGAGCAGGCAGGGCAGAGCGCTCTCCCCCAGCCATACGAACACCTCCTTAACGACAGCCTCCCGTTAGCTAGGCTGCAATGGTCTCCACCAGGCACGGTGGGCTCTCCAGGAAGACGGTGCACACCCAGACCGACTGCCCGTTCAAAAATGCAGCAGTTCAGGTCGCCGGATGCAGGGAGTGACTGAGCCTGTTGCTGCCATCGGCAGGAGGCAGAGAAACTGCGTGCATGAGGTGCAAGCAGGTGGATGACCTGGTCCGCATGGTGGCGGAGCTCAAGGGGGAGGTGGAAGGGTTGAGGGATATCAGGGAGTGTGAGAGGGAGACAGACTGGTGGAGCAACTCCCTGCAGGGCCTCAAGGAGAGGTACCGGGGTGAGACACCCCAAATGGGGGTAGACCCCCTGCCCTGCTGCCGTCGGGCAGAGGGAGGGGACCTGGGAGTAGAGGAGGAATGGAGACAGGTCCCTGCTTGACATTGCAGGCAATGCCCTCCCCTTCCAGCCTCACTTTTCCAGGTGCCCTTATGCAAGAGGTTTGAGGCCCTGGAGCTTGAGAGACCGGTAGATGAGGAAGAGGTGGAGAGTCTACCCAGGAGGATGCCTAGGGCGAGGAAGTCGACTCCACGCCTCAGGACTGCCTCCACCAGGACAGAAAGAAGGGTGATTGTTGTGGGCGACTCCCTTCTCAGGGGAACAGAGGGCCCTATTTGTCGGCCTGACCCTACCCGTAGGGAAGTCTGCTGCCTCCCTGGGGCCAGGGTCAGGGACATTGCCAGGAAGCTTCCCAACCTGGTTCGCCCCTCTGACTATTCTCCTCTTTTGATAGTCCAGGCGGGCAGTGATAACATTGAAGAGAGAAGCCTCAAGGCTACCAAACGGGACTTCAGGGGACTGGGGCAATTAGTGGAGGGAGCGGGAGTACAGGTGGTGTTTTCATCTATCCCTACGGTCTCAGGGAGGGGTACAGAGAGGACACAGAAAGCCCACCTGATAAACACGTGGCTCAGAGGCTGGTGCCAGCACAGAAATCTTGTTTTTTTTGACCATGGGGCGCTTTACTCGACACCTGGCCTGATGGCCACAGACTGGTCCCTATCTCTAAGGGGAAAACGGATCCTGGGCCAGGAGCTGGCAGGGCTCATTGAGAGGGCTTTAAACTAGGTGAGATGGGGGATGGGGCTGAAACAAGGCTTTTTGGAGCTGTGCCAGGGGGAACAATGGCAAGGCCAGGGGATAAGGCAATGGCCCAGCTGAAGTGCATCTACACCAATGCATGCAGCATGGGTAACAAACAGGAGGAGCTGGAAGCCATCGTGCGGCAGTCAGGCTACAACTTGGTTGCCATCAGGGAGACGTGGTGGGACCACTCTCATGACTGGAGTGCTGCAATGACTGGCTGTAAGCTCTTCAGAAGGGACAGGCAGCACAGAAGGGGCGGTGGTGTGGCTCTCTATATTAGAGAATCTCTTGATGTTGTGGAACTCGAGGCTGGGAATGACAAGGTCGAGTCCCTTTAGGTTAGGATCAGCAGGAAGGCCAACAAGGCCAGCGTCCTGGTCGTGGTCTGTTATAGACCACCGAACCAGGATGAGGAGACGGATGAGGAGTTCTACAGGCAGCTGACAGAAGTTGCGAAATCTTCAGCGCTTGTACTCGTGGGGGACTTCAACTTCCCTGACATATCCTGGAAGCACAACACAGCCCAGAGAAAGCAGTCTAGGAGGTTTCTGGAGAGCGTGGAAGATAGCTTCCTGACGCAGCTGGTTAGTGAGCCTACCAGGGGTGGTGCCCCGCTAGACCTTCTCTTCACAAATAGAGAAGGACTGGTGGGAGATGTGGTGGTCGGGAGCTGTCCTGGGCAGAGTGACCACGAAATGGTGGAGTTCTCTATTCTTGGCGAGGCCAGGAAGGGGACCAGTAAAACCGCTGTATTGGACTTCCGGAGGGCTGACTTTGTGCTGCTTGGGCCACTGGTTGGTAGAGTCCCTTGGGAGGCGGTTCTGAAGGGCAGAGGAGTCCAGGAAGGCTGGGCGCTCTTCAAGAGGGAAATCTTAATGGCACAGGAGCGGTCCATCCCCACGTGCCCAAAGACTTCTTCCCAGAGTGGAAGAAGGCTGGCCTGGCTCAACAGAGAGTTGCAGCTTGAGCTTAGGAGAAAAAAGAGGGTTTATAATCTTTGGAAAAAAGGGCGGGCCACTGAAGAGGACTATAGGGAGGTAACGAGGCTGTGCAGGGACAAAATTAGAAAGGCCAAAGCTCATCTGGAGCTCAATCTGGCTACTGCCGTTAAAGACAACAAAAAATCTTTTTACAAATACATCAATGCAAAACGGAGGACTAAGGAGAATCTCCATCCTTTACTGGATGCGGGGGGAAACCTTGTTACAAAAGATGGGGGAAAGGCGGAGGTGCTTAATGCTTTCTTTGCCTCAGTCTTTAGCGGCAATACCGGTTATTCTCTGGATACCCAGTACCCTGAGCTGGCGGAAGGGGATGGGGAGCAGAATGTGACCCTCACTATCCATGAGGAAATGGTTGGCGACCTGCTATGGCACTTGGATGTGCGCAAGTCGGTGGGGCCGGATAGGATCTACCCAAGGGTACTGAGAGAACTGGCGGAGGAGCTGGCCAAGCCACTTACCATCATTTATCAGCAGTCCTGGCTATCAGGGGAGGTCCCAGTTGACTGGCGGCTAGCAAAGGTGACGCCCATCTACAACACGGACTGGAGGGCAGACCCAGGGAACTACAGGCCTGTCAGTTTGACCTCAGTGCCAGGGAAGCTCGTGGAGCAGATTATCTTGAGAGTCATCATGCAGCACTTGCAGGGCAAGCAAGCGATCAGGCCCAGTCAGCATGGGTTTATGAAAGGCAGATCCTGCTTGACGAACCTGATCTCCTTCTATGAAAAAGTGATGCGCTTGGTGGACGAGGGAAAGGCTGTGGATGTGGTCTACCTTGACTTCAGCAAGGCTTTTGACACCATTTCCCACAGCATTCTCCTCAAGAAACTGGCTGCTCTTGACTTGGACTGGTGCACGCTTCGTTGGGTTAGAAACTGGCTGGATAGCCGGGCCCAAAGAGTCGTGGTAAATGGAGTCAAGTCCAGTTGGAGGCCAGTCACTAGTGGCATTCCCCAGGGCTCAGTGCTGGGGCCAGTTCTCTTTAATATCTTAATCGATGATCTGGATGAGGGCATTGAGTGCACCCTCAGTAACTTTGCAGACAACACCAAGTTAGGTGCGTGTGTCGATCTGCTCGAGGGTAGGAAGGCTCTGCAGGAGGATCTGGATAGGCTGCACCGATGGGCTGAGGTCAACTGCATGAAGTTCAGCAAGGCCAAGTGCCGGGTCCTGCACCTGGGGTGCAATAACCCCAGGCAGAGCTACAGGCTGGGAGATGAGTGGTTGGAAAGCTGCCAGGAAGAGAAGGACCTGGGAGTGTTGGTGGACAGTTGGCTGAATATGAGCCAGCAGTGTGCTCAGGTGGCCAAGAAGGCCAACGGCATCCTGGCTTGTGTCAGAAACAGTGTGACCAGCAGGGCTAGGGAGGTGATCGTCCCTCTCTACTCGGCTCTGGTGAGGCCGCACCTCAAGTACTGTGTTCAGCTTTGGGCCCCTTGCTGCAAGAAGGACATGGAGGTGCTTGAGCGAGTCCAGAGAAGGGCGACAAAGCTGGTGAGGGGTCTGGAGAATAAGTCCTACGAGGAGCGGTTGAGGGAGCTGGGATTGTTCATTCTGGAGAAAAGGAGGCTCAGGGGCGACCTTATTGCTCTCTACAGATACCTTAAAGGAGGCTGTAGTGAGGTGGGGGTTGGTCTGTTCTCCCACGTGCCTGGTGACAGGACGAGGGGGAATGGGCTTGAGTTGCGCCAGGGGAGTTTTAGGTTAGATGTTAGGAAGAACTTCTTTACCGAAAGGGTTGTTAGACATTGGCACAGGCTGCCCAGGGAAGTGGTGGAGTCACCATCCCTGGAGGTCTTTAAAAGACGTTTAGATGTAGAGCTTAGGGATATGGTTTAGTGGGGACTGTTAGTGTTAGGTCAGAGGTTGGACTTGATGATCTTGAGGTCTCTTCCAACCTAGAAATTCTGTGATTCCCTAACACTGACTCCTAACACTAACCTGTTTTCCTTTTATCTTAACCTTATCTGTTCTCTCCCTTGGGGTGACATTTGGCATAATTTGAGTGGAGTCATATGCTATTGTTATATATGTTTAGCGGGTGTTTCACTAAGCTCAATATTAGTTGTACAAATAATCAAGCAAAAAATTTCACTCCAGGTACTGGCGTGGTCAAGATTCTGTTCTGCTGCCAAAATAGGGCAATCCCATCAACACAAGACTCCCTTCTTCAGCAACCTATCATACCAAGCTTGCAGACCTCCATCCCCAAAGGTTGTATAAAAGATAACCAGGAGCAAGCTGCTCAACTCTCCTTTGCCCAAGGCCGGTGCTTATCAGTAACACTAACAAGTCTGACTATTCTCCACAACTGAACTGAATATCTTTATGCCTAACAGATATTTCATGCGTCTCTGACCTTCACCAATTTCATTTTGCACATGAAACACAAAACATTCCATTGGAACAAATCTAATTTTATTTAAAAAAAGAAAGTGTAATTTTTTAAATTGTTGTTTTGTAACAGAAATGTTGACTATTTCTACCTTTTTTCAAAGGGATACAAGCCAGGTGCCTTTTCATCACTGAGTGACCAGTCTGATGTTGCTTGGAACTAGACCTCTGTCTGGATTCCTGTGCTAGAGAAAAAGAAATGAATAACACTGTTTTATAACCATCACCTATAGCTGCCGTAAGAAGTCCGTATTTAAAGAAGAAAAAAATATCATGCATTCTATAAACTTAATAAAATCTAGTAAGCTTGAAAATATGTTCATTATTTTAAAGAATGGAAGAATTTTTTTTGTTTCTTTTTTTTTTTTTGTAAATTCTTGATGCTTTGTCAAATATTTGGGGAAAACGGAAAATACAGTAGGTAGTAATGATTTTACAACTCAGCAGTTATGCTGGAACTCAAGCCTCAATCTTTTCCAGTGATCTTTATCTTGTATCTGCAGAATACAAAGTATAGTACTGAGGCCCTTGGACTCATGTCAGAGTGCATGAAATCATAAAAGGATCCTTTACCAGGGATCAGAAAAGTGATGCTTGAAATGCTACAGCTTTAGTAGAATTATACAAAATGATATCAGTCTTTTCAGCATCTTTTATCATTACTACTGTGGACTGGAATAAATCATCTGTTACTTTTTTTTTGTCTGCATAACTTTATAAAATAATAAATAACCTTATAATAAAAGCTCTTTTTTAATCTCTTGGAGATTTGAAATTTGGGACACCTAAGAGAAACTTTTATGAAGAAATGTACATGCTTGGGTGGAGCTGAGTGATTCTCAGAGTTTTAATGGCACACAGGAGGTAATGAAGTCAGCATTACAACACCTGGCCTACCAGTAAAATTAACAGCCTAATCAGACGTTGGTCATGCCTTTGAAAGACTGAGTATCCTGAATACATCCTTGTTTGTCTCTCTTTATGATTTTCATGTAAGACCAACTTTTCCTTTCCAGGCTTCCATATTTTCATACTCACAAAGTGTGTTCTTTCATCTAACAGTTTTTGTATTTGTTCCAGCTAGGCCAGGCCCAGTTAAACAGAATAAAACAGAAACATAAAAGCTAAAATAAAGGTTCTTTCTGAACCATGGAAGGTCTTTTTCTAGGACATTACTATAGTTATCACCAATTTTGAGGGTTTATCTCTGATGACTTTCTCTCCCCGTGCAAATAAAGTGCAGCTAAACAACTGAGCCACCTGGAGTTATCTTTTATGGCTAGTGTTAGTCTCAGTTTAAGGGTTCAGTCTAATTGGTCCAAAAATTTAAAAGACTTCTTGATAGCCACTTACCTGTAGGCAGGATCCCTAAATTTAGATTGCTTTGTTACTATTGTGAGCTGCACTGACAGAAGTTGACAGCTTCTGTTCAAGTCAGCACATGCACCCTCATAATGAGGGTGATATGGTATCACCTGTGGTGGTTTTACCGTGCTAGGCAGCTAAACCCCACAACCGCTCTCTCACTCCCCCTCCTTTAGATGAGGAGGGGGAGAGGTAAAGCAAAGAACAACTCACGGGTTGAGATAAGGATAATTTAATTAAAGGGAAATAATTATAATAATTAAATAAAGACTACCATGAACTAAACAATTTAACTAAGGGGAAATAAAAAGGGAAAGGGGAAAAGGAAAAATAAAAAGAAGGGAGGAAAACAAACAAACAAAATAAATGAAAGCTATATGGAAGTGCAAAGGAAAGAAATTACTCTCTGCTTCCCACAAATGAGCGATGATTGACCACGTCCTTGAAGCAAGGCCTCAACACACGCAGCCAGTGTTCAAGAGGAGGACCAACGTCTTCTCAACAAGAGCCCACTCCTCCCCTCTTCTTCCTGTTTCCACCTTTTATTGCTGAGTGTGACATCACATGGTATGGAATATCCCTTTGGTTGGTTTAGGTCAGCTGCCCTACTGATGTTTCTCTCCTCACTTTTTGCCCACCCCCTAGGAGGGTTAGAGAAAGGCCCAATGCTGTGCCACTGCTGCTCAGCAGTAGACCCAACACTGGTGTGATAACACTGCTGTTCCAGTTACAAGTACAGAGTACGGCACTGTATGGGCTGCTGCCGGGAAAGTTAACATTCCAGCCAGACCCAGTACAATATAACCAAAGACCCAGTACAAATAACCAAAGGGTTATTTGGCTACTTGGATAGTGTCCAGGTACAGCTGGAGGTGTATGACTATTTGGGGGTTTCTGATTTCCAAAACTAGTTGGGGAAGAAATTAAAGTATAAATACAGGACTAAAAAATACTGAGGTAACATGCACAAGATGAAATGTGAAAAAGCTTCACTGCTAAGGCTCTCCTTTTATTTCTTGAGAAACATCCAGTAGTGCTATGGAACACTAGCACTTTCATTTCGTTTATGTAGAATAAAACTTTCTTCATTCAAAAAACAGGGAGAAACAGATAATAAAAAAAAAAAAAAATATGTCGCAAAAAGCAGACCTTCCTAATCTGGAGGCCACAGCTGCTGTTAGCTGTGTACTTCCCCAGTGTTAGTCAATAAATTTGCTTTTAGAAGCTCCTCTCATTAGAAATTATAATAAAATTTTAAGAAAAAAATCCATGTAGCATGTATTAGTACATTTTCCTATGCTTACCAGGCTTTGGATTCAGTCTTCCAGGCATGCATAGCAAGTAGTGGTTGTTTTTTTTTTTTTTTTGTTTTGTTTTGTTGTTGTTGTTGTTTTCCTGGTGGTAGTATTTGGCCAAATTACTCCTAAGTAGGATCTGGCCTAATGTTGATGCTCAATTACTAAGAAAGGGTTAACAATTCTTGTAAATCACAAACTGAGGGACAAAAAGACAATTCCTTACTCTACCCTCATGCCCCCATTTTATTTTAATCAGGCTTTAAAATGACATTGAGAATTCAGTGCCTGATGCTCATTAAAGGAGACTATACAGCTTCCTCATCATATATGGTTTCTTCAGACAGAATTGCAAAGCTATTGTAACTTTGAAGAAACTGGCATGTCATGTCAGATTTCAACATCTTGGCTTTTTTTCTCTTGCTCCAGGGGTGAAGCAATGTGTTCCAGACTATTATGTGTTCCAGACTATTTTGTTAGGCATTGGAATGGGCTTCCCAGGGAAGTGGTTGAGTCACCATCCCTGGAGGTCTTTAAAAGATGTTTAGATGTAGAGCTTAGGGATATGGTTTAGTGGAGGGCTGTTAGTGGTCAGACATTGGACTTGATGATCTTGAGGTCTCTTCCAACCTAGAAATTCTGTGTGTGATTCTGTGTATCAGGCTTGACTGTTTTCTTTGGTCAGCCTGTTGGACTGTTTTTGCTGGTGTGTTCACTGGTGGTTGTACAAACCAGCAGCTCTACCAAAGAAGAACTAATGAAGCCTGACTTCCTTTAGATTTACAGCTCAAAGTGTTCTCCTGCACTGAGAGCATTTACCCTCTATAGAGTCTCTGCTGTCCATCACAACATGACTTTATACCACAGCATTACTCTTGGGTGGGTGTGGGGGGGAAGCATTATTCCCAAAGTGTGGAATAAACACACCTTAGACACACCTTAGATCTGATAGGGTCGCCTCTTGAATCCAGACATCCATTTGGGTGAAGGTATTTCTAACCTGATTAATTTGTCAAATTTGGGTAAAAGTTATCATTTCAATTCTCCAACAGCTGGCATGAAAGTCATTGTGAGGGAGGGAAAGATGCATAAAGACATATCAAGTGCAAGGAGTATGGTCCCATTAGTCTTGCTTCCATAGGAAGCCACAATAAGTACTTGTTTTGCCTGTTCTTGCTACAAAAGCTATTAACCATCTGAAGCTTGCTCCTCGCTATTCTGTGCCCAGCAGTGTAGGCTGTGGGGATTAACAAATTCACAAGGCAGACCAGAGCTTTGCTTGAAACTGCTGAAACCACCTGTGTGACGTGAACAGGTTACCCTAGAGCAGGATACACACATGACTTTGAGCATGCATACAAGTATAAATTGCTTTCTCAGAAGAGAATAAATCATCTTTGTTCTGAAGAACCTTCCAAAGCATCTTTGTTTTGATATTCATCTGCATCAGTGAAGCTTATTCTGTCTAATATAATTTTTCAATGTTAGATCACTGAATCTACAGTAAAGTTTATCAAAATAAGGAAAAAGTTGATCGAAGGATCCCTCTTTGTTTGAACAACATTTGTTGTCATGTTCTTTAGTCAAAAAGAAAAAAACAAACAAAAAACTTTAGCATTTCTTATACTATCCATTTCCTTTTGGTTTTCCTATTTTTTTTTATTTTTTTTTTCTGTTTTTAATATTTTCATTCAGCTTAAATGGTTAAGGGTTTTTCATCCTGTTTGAACAGAATGAGATTCTGGCTTTCACTATCTAGCAGTGACAAAGTACCTAACGGGGTGCGCAAATAATGCCTTTCCAGAATAATTTTCAGAGCTTCTCCTTTCCAGTAAATTCGTTTAAAAAACATATATATATAATATATAATATATAATATATAATATATAATATATAATATATAATATATAATATATAATATATAATATATAATATATAATATATAATATAATATATAATACATAATACATAATACATAATACATAATACATAATATAATATATATATATACCCTTTATCTTGCGTATTTTGAGTGCTTATCCAAAGCTTTCCTGAAGCTGAAGAAAGGAATAACACATCCTTCAAATCTCTGAGTCAAAGATTTTTGCACTGTTAACATGATTTAGTTTTATTTCAGTAACTCAATAAGCTAAATTAATACTAAGTGTCAGATATAACTAAGATCTGACTTCCTTATTGTGAAGTTCAGAAGGGAAACCAATTGTATTGATCCTGCTGAAGCTCATTCCTATATGTGCTATTATATTGCAAAATAGTTGTTTTCAGCTGAATTAATGCAATAGAATACATAGGCACTTTTGTTAAAGTCACTCCAACCTAATTACGAATTTAAGTAGAATTTTTGCAGTGCATGTACACTTAACAGCACTTCATCTGTAAAACAAAGAGACAGAAAAATGGATAAAAAAGCACTTCTAAATTCTTCAAGTGTTTATTGCTAGTTTTTGCTATCTGTTTAGTCTGTTCCTCATTGTTAGTATGCCAGATTTTGCCTGAACTATCCAATTGTCTTATGCAAAACACAGATTGTGATACCCTTATGTAGAACATTTTCTTACACAGTAAGTCTCTTTCATTTCACCAGAAGAATTTATGTGAGGTATTATTTGACATAAATGAAACAAACTCAATCCTGTATTTCCAACTTTTCATCTTTACTAAGAAAAGCAAGCTGCAATCACATATGTTGCATCAACCATTCTGTGAAATGACTAGGCAGCATGGATTGTTCTGAGAGTTTCTGGTCTTAAATTATTAAATAAATATATAAAGTTTCTAGTTTAGAGCAGGAAATTCTAGTAGTTTTGTGACAAACTTGCTTTGAATGTTATCATTACTCAAGAGTTTTCTGCATGAGGGACAATCCATTTAGATCCTGGTTTCTTTGGGCTTTTATCTTTATATGCTGTTCTTGTGCTTTGCATTTTTTAATAATATTTCAAACATTTCCAGCATTTCCATTTTAAAACATGGTAAGACTTGGTAAGATGAATGTCTGCAATTACCCTCAGTTGTTTAAATGGTTTCTTTTGTAACACAAGACATAAGAGAATTTCATATCCTCCTCTCATTTCCTTTGCAAAAGCTTCTCAGCTTTTCCATAGTGGAGAATATGTAGCCAGCTTTTCTGAAGAAATAGAACTTAATGTTTTCTAAAAAATACTCCACCTGAAAAATAAATAAATAAATAAATAGTATATATATTAATTTATTGTAGCAAAGCATAATCAAAACATTAAATTGGGGAATACGAAAATCCCACTGGTACCTCTTTCAGAGTCAGAATAAGAAAACACTAAGATATTTGATCAATTTTTAGGTATATTCTTCTGCTTGTACATAAAAGTTCTGCTTCCCATTCCAGCCAGCCAGCTAAGAGTGAAAATATATAGCATATTTACCTTTAAAATGCAGATACCATTTCCCAACATCCTTTAACTACTTTTGTCTCATAACAGAGGATGATGTGAACTTTAGGAATATAGATGTATCCTGAAATGGAATAGCTGCACTCATTAGGAAAAAGTCAAATTGCCAACTCCTACTGGGGAGAAAAAAATTTATGTGGGAAGAGGGAGAGATAGATAAAGTGAGGGCAAAGTTTAGGTGGATTTTCCTACAACTTCTGTTTCCCTTCTCACATGATCTCCTAACAAGGCTGACTCAGTGTTTCACAGCTATTGATCTAATTGGTACCATTATTTGTAATAATAATAGCAAAGCTGATTGTTTTTTAGACTGCTGGAGTTTATTTTTAATTGCTTACTTCTAAAGTATTGTGAAAGTTACACATCACTTTCTGGAAACATCTGAAATCCCAATTAAGAATTACTTGATTTTTGATATATTATGTCTATTCTAAACTGTATTTTCTCAAGAAAGCATATAAAGCCAAATTTAACAAGATCTTAAGTTATTTTTATTTCAGCTAAGACTTGTGAGTTGTTGAGTAAACATATCTCTTTGTTACAGTCAGTTACCTAAGAACTTTTGCTGAATATTTAAATTCCATCAGTTTCATTCCAGATGCTTTGAGGCTATGTTACTGAAGCTTTCTGATTTCTGAAAATAGCTTCTTAGTTGCATCTGAAAAACTTCTCTGCTGGTTTAACTGCCACCTTTTGTTGTCAGTGATATTGTAAATGTAGAATGAAAGTGCTAAAGTATAGAGAGGAGAGAACACGTATCTTTTCCCATTCTCAGAAAGTTTTTTGACTTTGTGCTTACTGAGTATGCATGATGCAAGAGAAGGCATTTGGTCTCACCTGTGAAGTGGGAATGTGGCAGAGGAAAAGCTCTGCATGATCAGACCAAAAGTTGCAGCTAGCCCAATTTTCTCTCACTGAAAATGGACAATTACGATTGATTAAGAAAAGAGCTTTCTCCTGCTTTACCTTCCTGGCTTCTATTTTAGGCTCTTCTAGAGCTTTAAATCACACATGGATTTTTATGTGTAATACTCACTGCTTGATCTCTCCTCCTTGTAGTACATTTACAAAAAATAAAATAAAATAAAATAAAATAAAATAAAATAAAATAAAATAAAATAAAATAAAATAAAATAAAATAAAATAATAAAATAAAAAAGTACATTTTCAAACTTTATTTAGACAGGACACTTCCTTAGCATGGAAGAGTTACTAAAGTCCCACTGCCTGGTAATGTCTTTTAATGACCTTGACTTTTGGAGTGATAATAAAGCAGTTTCTGACTGATCTTTTCTATTATATTGTTGATTTTTATGAATATCTGACAAATACTACATATTCACCTTTTACACAGAAAAATCCTAGTCAGCGTAGGCTTTCATCATAGAGACATTTTTACATATTTTATTAATTTTGTTACCACTTTCTGAGGTTTTAAATTGTAGAATTACAATGAACAAATATCAGCAGAGAATTGACATGCACTTCATCTGTAGCACTTTGATTTTCTAGATGAATTTAGTCTGAACTTGTCATTATTTAGAAGGGGTTCATGGTTGTTTCTTCCTCTACCACATCATAACATGCTGCTGTGCTGCAGCTCCAGAAAGCTGTGTAGGGACCTATTTTTTCACTGTTGTCTTCATTTATTATTGGTACGGTATTTACTTTTATTACATTTATTATTGGTACAGTAGACCATGGTCTACACCAAGAATGTGACAAGAACTTTTCTTGGAAGAAGAAGATTGTCCTTCCACAAAGAGTTGAAAAGAAAATGAAAGACAACACCTAAATAAAATGAAAATTAAATAGTTGTGATCAACAGAAAGAAATGTTAAAAGTCACAATTGCACTTTAACTCCTTTTTTAGTTGTATGAGCATTGTTTCAATAGAAAGGTATAGTAGTGAGCAACTGGAAGAAGACAAAAAGCTGGTTCATAGACATTATAGACACATGGGGAGGATTTGTCTTGTCTACTGGATGGTATGTAGGAAACTGCAATGGTGTTGTAGAAAAAAAAAAATAAAAATAAATGATATGATCTGTCTCTAAGATACGGTTAACCCAAGATATCCTCAAGGGTCAGAATAAGTTACAGTCATTTGTCTTGTTTCGTTTTTTGTATGGCATCTATTTATAGCTTACAGAATTATATCTTATGGTATCAGTTCAATTAATAGAAATATTTCATAAGAACACGCATTAAGGGATGTATCCTTTGTTTACTGAGAAATTGTTAAACGGATGTTAAATGGTTGCTCAACTTTAAAGCTGGGCCTGCTCTGAATGTGGATTTGGAACAGAGATGGCACTCCTGAGATAAATTGTTTTGTGAGCCTGAAGGAGAAGAAAACTGTACTGCCAAACTTACATTTGCCGGAATATTTGCCAGTTGTTAGTTTAATTGAAGGTTTGCCAGAACTCCACTCTGAATAAGAGCGTATAAATTTTGGAGACTACATCTGTATAGCTGCACATGGGATATAGAAGCACTATCATTTGTTCTTGCTCTACCAAAATGGTTTTCTCTTAAAACTAGCCTATTATTATAACAAAAATTACCCAATAGATTTAGGGTATAGAATTCCTGTTCAGTTGGGCTATCAAAGCATCTAAACAAATCAACTAAATATGGGAAAGATTTTTCAGATCTGATCTTTTTATGAGCAGATTAAAGCATGGTTTTCATTTATTTCAGTTTAAAACTGTTTCAGGATTATATCCATCTGTTCAAAAGAAAGGCTAAAATCCCAGACACCCATGTAGTCTTCAGCAAATTCTGCTGCTGCAACCTCTGACAAAGCCAACATTTAAGGGACATACAGGATATCAGCAGGTCAACATTATCTGTAAAACCCCCAAAAAAATAAAGCTGTAAAATGCTGTATACAGAGAGATAGTATGACATGGTGAGAAATATCAACTATCACAAAGGACAAAAGTTGCTAGAGGCTTCTTCAGCTTAGACAAAACAAAGATAAAAAAAAATAAAGCAAGATAAACTGCCAATGTATGAATGGAATGGAATTGTTGATAAATGTAATGTTATCAACAAAGACTACATCTTTCAGGGTGCTACAGTAAAAATGTATCAATGAGGTATACTGCAGGCAACTTGAACTCTTTCTGTTCACATTCAAAATGATGGGACACAAACTTATACAGATTTTGAATGTGATAAGGTACTCATGCTACCATACCTTACCCCTCAGCAAGATTGCCTCAGATTTAATATCACCCTATGTGGCTTTTGAAACACACTGAATTTGTTCAATCATTTTCACAATATAGTATTTGGACATATTTTTTAATATCCTTCTCCTGAGTAAGCTGCAAAGCAAAAAGAAGAGTGACACAATTGAGTAGGCAGCGTTAGAAAGTGGGGGGCAATCAAAAGTGGAGGTAAGCAATCAAAATTTTGACCATGAGCCAGTAGTGTGCCCTCGTGGCCAAGAGGGCCAATGGGATCCTAGCATACATTAGAAGGGAGCGTGGCCATCAGGTCAAGGGTGATGATCCTCCCCCTCTACTCTGCCCTGGTCAGGCCTCACCTGCAGTACTGTGTCCAGTTCTGGGCTCCCCAGTACAAAAAAGACAGGGATCTCCTGGAAAGAGTCCAGCGGAGGGCCACAAAGACAATATGGGGCCTGGAGCATCTTCCCTACGAAGAAAGTCTGAGAGACCTGGGTCTGCTCAGCCTGGAGAAAAGAAGACTGAGAGGGGATCTCATCACTGTGTATAAATACCTGAGATGTGGGAGACAGAGGGACATGGCCAACCTCTTTTCAGTGGTTTGTGGGGATAGGACAAGGGGTAATGGCCACAAGATAGAGCACAGGAAGTTCTGCACAAACATGAGAAAGAACTTCTTCACGGTGAGGGTGACAGAGCACTGGAACAGGCTGCCCAGGGAGGTTGTGAAGTCTCCTTCTCTGGAGATATTCAAGGCCTGTCTGGACACCTACCTGAGTAGCCTGCTCTAAGGAACCTGCTTTGGCAGGTTGGACCCGGTGATCTTTCGATCAACGGGAAAGTGAAGCCTGTGAGTAGAGATAAAGACAGTTTATTAAGACAGAAAAATAATAATAACTATAATAATAATAAAAATAATGATGATAATAGTACTACTACTAATAATGTGTGCGAAACCAGTGATGCACAGTGCAACTGCTCACCACTCGCTGAGCCTAACCCTGAGCAGTCTGGCTCCCCCACCCCAGCTAGCCCCTCCTATATATTGTTCAGCATGACATCAGAAGGTATGGAATACTCCTTTGGCTAGTTTGGGTCAGCTGTTCTGGGTCTGTCTCCTCCCAGCTCTTGCTGCACCCCCAGCCTGCCCATTGGCAGGACAGAGCAAGAAGCTGAAAAGTCCTTGGCTTGCTGTAAGCACTGCTCTGAAACAATTAAAACAGCAACATGTTATCAGCACTCTTCTCATCCTAAGCCAAAATATAATACCCTTCCAGCTACTAGGAAGAAACTTAACTCTGTCCCAACTGAAACCAGTACAACATGGTTGGTGTTTTTTTCCTGCTAAGCAGTAAGCCTAACTAGTATGTATGTATGAATACTATGGCTATGATTTTACAGCACATGAATGATTGGAAGTATATTATCAATAATTATACAAAATATTTACATAATATACAATAAATATAACATATAATAGGTAAAGTACACATTATTAGTGACATAAAATACTATGAAATAATAGTAATATAAAATAATAGTAATATAAATGCAAAAATATATGTAATAAATTATTATATTGTGTTGTTTAGAGCTATTATATGAAGTCTTGATGAACATAAATCAGTAAATGTTATCTAATAGTTAATCTCTTCTGATCCCAAAACCAATTTCATAAATTGGAGCCATTAGTCAAACTAAAATATTTTCATTTATAAGTTCTTATTTAATTTTGAGGGAGAATCACCATATTTATATCAGAATCATAGCAATAATTTGTTTTGAATGAAGCATCTACAGTTGCTATTTTGCAAGAGGTTACCACGACTTACATGAATGGAAAAGAGAAGATCCATTCTCTGGCATCCATTACAATAAACAGCATGTCACTTTAAAACCCCTGGAAAAGCGTTTCAATTCTATTTCAGTTTTCAGTTTGGCTTTTGAAAATCTGTCAAAGGTTTGGTTGCATCTCACCTATTAGAGTAGACCAAGCCAGAGACTTTTAAAGAGTTTCAGGTGAAAGAATTCAAATAGTCCTTCAAGATGCAGTGTTAATGAATTTGCCTTTCAGAATTTTTATGTACATCCTGTACTTAGCCTAATATACAGGCAGTAATTCAAAACAGTCTGCTAAAAATGCTCTTTTGCTTAGCTGTGATTTACATTATCTTAAAGATCTTTACTTTCTATTATGTTGCAAAATAATGTCCTTCTATTAGTATTTTAAGTTCAAAATGTTTGAAAGTTTTTTTCTCTCTTGCCTTCTTATGTACATGTATTCTTTGCTATACAGTGTACACCACTAGGGCATTCCCTTATTCCTTCTTACTATATTAAATCACTGCATCCAAGTTCCTCTTTAAAACTCAAGTTATAAGAAAATACATAGGTTTAGACATGAAGACAGCAGAGGAGATGCCTAGTTAGAACTTAACTCAGTGGAGTTAGAAGTAGATCCACTTACACCTCCAAGAATAAAATATCAAGTAGTTGGAAACTTCTGTGACAAGTTAGAGAGATTATGAGGAAAAATATAGAAAAGGCAGGAAAGACAGAAAACAACAGGATCATTAGGAACATATCTGAATTCCTGTTTCCTCAGCTGGAGTAAAGAAAACTGTTTGGTCTGAGATTCCAGTTTATGAGGGATTATAGAGGCAGTTGGAAGAAATTACCTTCAGACTGAAGAACTAAGAGTTCATGTCAAAAGAATAGGCAGGTTTACAATTGTGGTGCCAATACTGGTACCTTATTTACTCTAAGTGTTTTCTTCCCATATGTTAAATTAAGAACAACTAATCCATTCTCTAGAGGTTTTCTTCTCTGTCAGACAGAGGATCAGCACAGCCATAGTTATTTTGTTCTCACTGAATCTTTCAAGCACTGTCAGGGGTTTCAATGAGACTGCTTTTGTTTGATTTACATCATAGGAGAGAAACTACATCTACCATTTGGTATGTTGTACAGTTGATATTATTGTATTGCCAGTATTTACCGAAGTTTTCCAGAAAGTGTTTCAACTGCATATTGCAGTTTTACCAATTAATTTGAAGTGTTTTATGCAAAGGTTTTATGTTGTTACAAAGTATTAAAGCGTCATATTATTCAGAGAAGTCTTTCTTTTATCTACTGACTGTGTTTATTTCACATTAGCATGAAAAATGCTATTTTTTGCAATGAGTACAAACTTCAAAAGTCTGAAAAAAAAATCTAGACCTGTACATGTATATATTTATACATAGTGGAACACTACAAAGTTCTTCTTTTGTATGTTTCATATACTGCTACATATTTTCCCAATGAAAATTGACAAATATATATATATATTATTCCCAAGTATCAAGGTATTTTTCAATTTTTAAGACATACTATTAAAAGATTTTCTGCTATTATTTAGAATTTCATGATAGTTTTTCCTTATTTTGTGCTAAACTCTTTCTATGTCAACATAAGTGATTGACCTAACTGGTAAAATTAATAGAGATAAATAAAATAAAATAAAATAAAATAAAATAAAATAAAATAAAATAAAATAAAATAAAATAAAATAAAATAAAATAAAATAATAGTAATATGCCTTTGTAGTCTCTCCTGAGGTGGGGGGAGGGGGGGAGGGGGCGGAAAGAGAGCCAACAACAACTCTTTTCCTATTTTCCTCTTCAACATTTCTCCCACAATATCATTAGACTTCTGGCCTTAGCAATGGCAGGATACAGCCCACTCTTTTTTCAGTCACCATCCCTATAGGTTTTTAAAAGATGTTTGGATTCAGAGGTTAGTGATATGGTTTAGTGGAGGACTCATTAGTGTTAGGTTAGAAGTTGGACTCGGTGATCTTGGAGGTCTCTTGCAACCTAGATGATTCTGTGATTCTGTGATTCTGTGACAAAGCTGTATCTTGAAGTGGTCCAATGGATTCAATGGTCAATGAGTTACAAGAGCACAAAAACGTAACAAGAGGATAGCACTTTCCTTCCTTCCTTCCTTTCTTTCTTCCTTTCTTCCTTCCTTTCTTCCTTCCTTTCTTTCTTACATTGCAGGGATAGTACTAGCAACATAAGCACATGAATTAATAGCAATTGCCCCTCTAAGTGATTTCACCGTTCAGACGTATTTATTAGCAATGCAAAGACATCGTTGATGTCTTGGTTTCAATAACTATGCAGAGTTTATTGTTGTTCTTTTAGGTTATTACACATAAAAAGAACAGCAGGTTTGGTATACATACATGCAGTCCTTAACTGCACTGACATAAGGTTTGAAAGCATTAAACGGAAGAGGAAAATTGTGATTTTCAGTGATTGTTATGTTATGTCTGAATTCAGGTTTCAACAATCATCCCTCAAAAATGGCTAGTGAAGACAGGCAGCTTTCATGTGTTCCAGCTAGAGCAGTGGCTGCTGGGTACTCTGTGAGCCAGCTACAGTTAGAACAAACATCCTTACTTTTTTACTCCTCACTCCACAAATCACCTACCAAAACTATATGTTTTGTTGTTGTTGTTGTTTTGTTTTGTGTGTGTGTGTGTGTGTCCCAGTATCAGAAGATACTGTAATACATATAAAAACATCAGAAGATACTGTAATACATACAAAAACATATTACAGCTGTACCAACCAGTATTAATCAGAATTATTTGTGGCAGAAGGATCATTCTTGATTGCATAGTTTCATTTTAAAAGAGGAATTGAGTTATCTAACATTTCCCCTTGAGATCATTTTTAGAAATATTTTATAAGCACGATCATGTAGTTAAACAAAGCTAAACAGGAATTACAGGTGGAGAAGTGATTTTTGAGACAAAGACATGGTCCCAGTAAGTTAATTTAAATTTGCATGATCAACAATCAAAGATCTAGGATGAGAACCCACCTTAATTAAGCTTTTTTTTTTTTTCTTTTCTTTTTTTTTTTTTTTTAATTCCCTGCCTTGTGCACACTTATGGCCTTATTTATATAATGACAGAAAATATCATGTACTCATAACTACTCTTTACAGCAGAGCCATTGTGCAGATAACTTACTTGGGGCTTTGGATTTGCAGAGGGAAGTGTAAAATAGTAAGCTGACTGTGCTAGACAAGATGGGAAATTAAGATTTAGACCCAGCACAGAGAAATGAATGAGTGGGTTGTCTATACACTCATTTACTATAGAAAGGATTTTGTTTTTCCCCTGTGGAAAACTGTATTTGCTACAGCTGACAAGAATAAGATGCAGCAGCTCAAGAAAACATTAGTGAATATTTTAGCATCAACTGCAAAAATTATATGGAAAAGTCATATTGTTAGGGAATTTTTATTGCCCCCCTTGAGAGATATTAAAAAACATGTTTTGTACTTAAATATAGAAAGTTGTAATGAACAGTGCATTGGACAGAGTCTTACTGCTGCAAGCCATTCTGCAAGGAGTCTGCAAAGATACATATCATCCAATTCATTACATTTATTTGCCCCAGCACCAGTCCTGTGAGCATCAGCCTGGAACACCATAGCCTGGCCTTGGCTTCATGTGCTAACACCAAGTGCCCTTGAACACTCCTATTTCACTGTTGCTACAAAACAAATCTGTGGCTGTTTCTTGTATCATTGTGAAAGAAAACTTCACTCCCTTACAAGAAGTCCTTCTGTCCCTGGTTTTCCCAATTCCAGCCAGTTTCACCCTTTCTGTAGTCAGGTCTTCTTGCCCTCCATACCACATCATTCCTCAGCCACACATTACCATTGCTGAGCAGTTAAAATTTGAATTTCCCTTTCAGTATCCTCTTAGTACTTTTGCTTTCCAAGATTTAAATGAATGTCTTATGGACACTTTACATTCCACCATCCCAAGTATTAGAGCTCTTATCATAGAACAGACTTCATCTTTGAGACTTTGTCATTTGCAGGATGTAACTGACTGGCATCCTCTGTGAGCCACACAGTAATGCTCTGCTGATGAGCCACCTGTACCCCATAGACTGTGCAAATTGACAGGAACATTCTGAAAGATCAATAAAGTGAGATCCCAGAAAAGCAAAAAGCCACATTCACGTTAAACTGAAGATTTTTCTCTGTAGTCTGAACCTTTACCATCTTTGAATATCTTATAAATATATAAGAATTCACCTTTCTTGGAGAAAGAAAGCTCCTTTTATAACAGAGCTATATAGCATTTTCTGTGCACAGTAAGCAATCTTAGAATTTTTGATACATGGGATGATGTATCAAAATGATGATGGGATAACATAATGTACCCTGATGAAAAAATATATATATATTATAAAGAATAATGAATGCTTAAAAGGAGACGAGAGGGGATGGGAGGGGAAGAATATTTAATTAAGCTGTTTTTTAAGTTTGCTTATGCTGAAGATAACTGTTTCATCTCTTATGATCTAGTTAGCCTTTCCTTCTAACTATATAGGTCAGTCTAGAAAATGATGGAGAAAAAAATGAAAAAAAAAAAAAAAAGTGAATTCTGATTGTAGAAAAAGTTTAATGGTGATAATAGGGTAGCTTAAATAAATATTTTTTGCTTTAACCTACCTTTCCCACCATAATTCAACTCCTGCATTGTAATGGAGATTTCCCAGTGATCCAGCTCCATTAAATAAAATCACTCGAGTTTTTCAGATCAGAGAGGAAACATATCTTCATTTATATGCCTCCAAGTGATGTGGCAAAGCCTTTTACTTCCCTCTCTTTTCTCTCTTTTCGCTGCTTTCTCATTTGAGGTATCATATATCCCATGGCAGTCATATACACAGTTCTGTAAGTCTACAGTTTTCAGTTTTATTTGGCTGCTATTCACAGGCTGGTTTTGCTCCTTTTTTTGCCTGACTATGATTCCTGCAGAGTAGCAATCAGAATCTGGGCTGTAATTACTCAGCCACCTGAAGCTGCCTAGGTGAATGGAAGAAAAACAACACTACTAGACAGAACGGAGTATTATAAATGCTTTTGATTCAAGAAGAATTTGGTGCATGGAATCAAGTATATGAGTTCAGGAAACTTAAACAATATACATCTGGGTTCATAGGGATTGGTTTGAGGGTCAGCTATCTTCAAGACGTCTTGTTTAAGAGTACCTGAATGCAACACCAATTCATCAGAGATAAGGTTAGAATGATGCTATATAAAATTTTTATACTTCCATTACAAATGCTGGTGATATCAAGATCTATCAAATTATTGTCTGGGTTTTTTCAGTGTTTATTCACTGGTGCAGTGAACCTGTTTTCTTTTTCTTTGTATTTTGATCTTATGTTTGTTTTTGACAGTAGTTTACCCTCCTGCACACAATAAGGAAACAAGGAAGCTTAACAACCCACCCACCTAACACGCCTAGTGACTAGTCTGTCTAGGATCTATGTGTAAATGAGAGAAAGAGAACTATCTAGCAAATGAATTGGGATACACAACTTTGTCCCCTATCTGAATTTATTCCCTGGAGGAATATTTACACCTTTTCAGATATATATGCACACTACCCTCCAATCTCAAAGTTGGGTGCTAGGTGGTATGAAAGTCCACCATGATCTAAAGCAATGCATGAAGAGGTGATCTGCATTCTTAATTCCATATTTCAATTCTAAAACTGTATTTTCTGATTTTTGATTAGTGACTTTCCAGGTTTAAGGGGGGATGTTGTATGTGGGAGGTTTTTACAGCAAAGTACAAACCAAGTGCTATGACCTGATGGATAAATAATGCTATTAGGTCCACCTGTATACAAAGACTCAGTAGCATTACCTCCATGTTCAATTTAGCACAAAATCTCCAGTAACAAACCTCACATTTCTGTTTGTAATATCTAAAGAATCAATTCTAAATGCACTTAATCTGTTTCTGTGAGGTCTCCACTCACCCACAGACATTTAACCAATCATTACTGAAGCTGCTTCTAATGCTCTAAATGCCTGATGAGCTTCAGGCCATGGCTATTTAATTATTGAAGAAGTGTTTTAAGAAGTGACAGAGAAACATTGCTTTCTTCCTTGATGTATTACACTCTTACTGTGGCCTGATCCAGAAAACAAGGAGGTCTGTATAAGTATTTACACGAACCAGGGCAAATCATTATTCAGGCTCTTCAGGCTCAGCGCTGTTTTTTTTTGTTTGGTTGGTTGGTTGTTTTTTTGTTTTGTTTTGTTTTAAACAGTCTCCTTCTCTTGCTTTTGCCCTCATAGTTTTCTATCTACACTTGCAGCCTGATCTGATTCTACTGAATAATTGATTGTACGGTATCATATCATTCCAAGTGCATCCTCATTTCCCACTTCTTTTTTATATACAGTTTTTGTTGCTGTTTACTTTTTAAACTGTTAAAAGTTTTTTGCTTGCTTGTTTTCCCTATTGCCTTTAGTACTAATCAAAGAGTACTGAGTGTACTGTTCAGGGCTGTTGGGGATAGGAGAAAGAAGAGAGAAAAAAAAGGGTGGGGGGTGGGGAGAAGGAGTAATGAATTTTAATTCTCTGGCTCCTGTAAAGTTTTGCTTCTAGTGCTCACATTTCATGCTTTACAGGTGAATGTATTTTATTCCCATGATCTCTACAAGTCTGTTCACACACACTGAAGATCACTCTCCAGAGTACGGCCCTTCCAAGCCAGTATGTAAACAACTCTTTCATAAATTAGGGGTCTTCTCAGCCTAATTGCTTCTCTTGTACATGTTTTGAGGAGTTAATGGAAGAAAGTGCTACTCCATCTCTGCTCACAGATTATAAAATGTGTTTTGCTGTTATCAACAACAGATGAAGAAAACTGCACTATTGTGGATCAGGTCAATTACTTCTACATGTAGTCTTATCACGTGGTAATCTCTGCAGTGCCTGAATGCCTCTGGCAGTACATTAAGCAGCACAAAAGGTCTGTCACATTTCGTCCACTCAGCTTCAGGAGTCTGTTAAGTGAACTGTTGCATAATAGGCAAAAGTATAGCCTATAGTTGGGTTTCTTTGTGTGTGTGTCTTTAATATAGCTATCTTTAAAATTAAGTTTTATAATTTCCTGGAACCTCCTGCTAGATCAGTCAGTCTAAATTTCATCTACTGCAGGTTGTCTCTCTCCTTGAAGAGCTCCATTATGTCAGTCAAGCAAAACTACTGGGGACAGTTTTCATCTAGTTTTTCTAGATAACATCAGGTCAGGCTACGGAGAATTTGGATGAAGACTGTATATAGCGGTAATATTCTATAGAAAATCCATTCAGAGAATATAAAGATTGCAGTGTTCAAGGAAACAAGATTGTGTTGTGCTTCACTTTTTGTAGAATACAGAATATAGAATTTCACATGAGCTTCTGTTTTACACATTTACCAGCAGGAGTTCAGAACAAGGCTAGTGGCAAATAAGCAAGTTCATAGAGATTTTAATTTCTGTTATTTGCTTTTTATATCTGTAAAGGAACACGAAATATTTCTTCAGAAATATGTCACTGTGCTCAAGCGACTCTCTTATGCATATCTAATGGAGAATAGTCCAAGTGGTAAGTTAGTAAATGTGTCACAAGCTGATGTTTGCAGTTCCAGCTAGGCTCCATATGCACATTTAGGTGTCTAAATACAATTTGTAATCTAGCCCTCAGCTATCTAGGCATTCAAAAGTGAGACTCAGAATTTCGTGTCAGTTGCACGGTTTTGTATAAACTACCTTAAATATATTAAAATGTTTTTCCTATAAACACTTGTGGAAGTGCATAGCTGATATTTATTTATTTAAACTTTCTGACATTATGTCTCTATAAATATTTTAAAATATACTAAAAGAATACTGAATTTAATTTAAATGTAATTATTTGATAAAAGTTCTGTATATTCATTACACAGAAAGAATATGTAGTTTCATTGGTAATTACTGTCACTTTCTGTAATTCATATCTGGCATGTGTTTAAATATTTTTTTTATATCATAATTTTTTGTTGTGTCTGCTAATTAGGACAAGCATGAATGCTATTTACTCATTGAAATTAAGAAAAAATAATATAGTCACCTATTACCCCTTATCATCATTTCATAATTGTAATGGTGTTACAAGATGAACACTTTTTTTTTTTTTTCTGTTAAAGAGATCAGATTTTCCTGCTTTGTGCAAAACAATTGGATACACAGGTATGACACACATAAGCTTTTCTATAAATTGCAGGATCCCAAAAGATTGCTGTTAGAAACTTGTAGATGCAACTTATGTGAATTTATCCAAGGGCAAAAGTGGTCACCATGAGCTATCTGAAATGTTTATGTGTAATACCTTACTACTGCTTTTGAAGGTGAAATGCACATGCAGACCAAAAGACACAGTAGAGTCTGTGACTGTTGAGCTTAGTAGTGTCTTAAATTGGAATCATATTTTTTCATCCAGAATAGCATAAAATATTATAATGCTTCCTTTGTTTCACAAAATTCTTCACCTTCACAAGAGGTGATTGATAAATACCAATTACTAATATTATGTATATTTAATAATCTTGTAAATTTTAATTTTATAAAGAAAGGTAAAAGTTAAAAAGGAATAACACACAAATATTTTACTCACAGCAAATAATTTACTTGAAGCCAGGAAACAAACAAACAAAAACACAACAAATAATTAAGCCTGTTACAAAGCCTAAGAAATAAAGGACTTACAGTCTGCATCAGAAAATACTCCCAGAAAACAAAGAAGTAAATTAAAATTGAATTTTTATCCTTCAAAATATTCTCAAGAATCTATGTAACCCATCAAGTTTCTGAGATGTAAGTGAATTGCATAGTGAAAAGCACAACTGAATTCTGTGACACAGAAACACAGGTACTCTAGCAGTAGATCTAGAGATACCTTTTTAAAGGTTTATATGCTGGTATTTATCCTTCTGAAGCTTCTTCATCACAAGGTTTCCCTTACGCACATTTTTTTTTTATTTGATCCTATTTGATATTTTCCTATTACTGCATTAATGTAAAGCTGGTCATTTGATGCAGTTCCATCTGTTAAGTATTTCACAATAAGATTTTCATGTTAATTATGTCTTTGCACCCATCCATATAACTATGACTGGAATCCAGCACATGAGTTCCTTTTATCGCTTTATCTTCTCAGTTAGAACCAGGAGTTGCAAGGTCAGGAGAGGAACCCACCACGTACATACAAATAGCAATGGGAATGTCATCGCTGTCACCTCCAACATTTCTCCAAAGGAGGACTGTACTCCTCAACAGAAGGCTGTAGTCAAGCAGAAAGCAAGGTCAGGAGGAAAGGCAGCATAAAACTCCACTGGCAGCCAGCATGATGGTTTTGTTTAGAGCTCAGTTTGAGTCCAATCTTTTGTATGAGAGCTTAGTAAAAGCTGAAACATTTGACTGGAATGTTGTTGTTCTAGGTGACTAAGTAACTTCCAGCATTTAAACTCAGACAGCTGAAGTTCCTCTCTTAACTGGGTCTCAGTAGTTTCCAGTCTGATAAAGCTGTGACAACTGGGTGAGGCTAAATCTTGAGCTGCACCACTGTTCATCATTAGCAAATCTACCCATTCATTTTGTTTATTATGGACTACGGGTTATGAGTTAATATATTTTGGGATGTCCTCTGTCTGGAAGTAAATGTTATTCTTTGCATACAAAATCAGGTATTACTGAGCAGATGTAATAAAAATATTTAAACAGATACCTGAATTGCAGGTATGGATCTTCCAACATTCTATATTTATTGCGCATCTTTTCTGTAGATAGTTTTGCTTATTTATCTTGTAAAAATGTGCATTTTGAATTTTTATAACATAACTTACCTATTCCATTTCCAAATCTGTCATCTTTGGAATATCTCTGGAAAGTTATGACACTAATTATAAAGAAACCATTGAGTTATTCCAGCTTGAAAAACAATGGAATTTACAAAGAGATCCACACTCCAGAAGGTGGGGTTCTTAGGAGCTGACATATAACATCAATGTAGACAGAACCTTGGTATACAATATTCTGCATGTACATATGTGCATGCATGTCTTCAGTAAGATAATGTACAAAAAATAAAGCCTATAAACATAATGTAAGACACAAAAGTTGGAACAATTTTTAATGATGAAAATAAAGAAAGCATGGGAGACAAGAGCTTTATTTGTTCAGTGGTGTCCTAATAATTTTTTTATTATTATTATTTTTTAAGCAAAGAAATATAACACAGAAAGAAAAAATAAGCCACAGAAAGAAAAGAAAGAATGAAAGTAATGAGCATGAATTCTCCTGCACTTTCTAAATACCTTATGTTCTGAGGTTTTTGCATTGATTCTTATGTTTTTTAAATCAAAACAAAAATGAAAAACGTTGCTGCAAGTACACTATAACCCTAATATAACTTTTGTACAGAAAACCTGAGAAGAAAATTCTCGTATACTGTATGTTTCTTCATATGAAAAATATCATTCAGGTAAATATCTTCTGTGGAACATCAGACTTTGGATCTTTCTGTTAGCAAGATAGGAACAGAGAAGACTAGAATGAGACTGTTGCATATTATTAACCTGTAAAGACAAAAATCCAGGGATATTCATTGTCAGATTTCTGAAAGTTCAGACAGTTCAGGGGGCTATAGTCAATTCTACCAGGCAACTTGAAGAAAGTATCACACCTACTTCTTATCCTAGCCCTTTGAGTTGTTCTGGTTCTTTAAAACACTATGAAAGAGTAAGCCACTATGTACCCTGGCAATATGTTCAGAAATTTGTTTTAAGTAAAAAGGAAACATATCTTGAATACAGAGCCATGAATTTTATAGTGATACTAGTGATACTACTATGGGTGATTCCAATGTAGGTTTATATTAGTTAAAATGATGCCCACACAACATAACAATAATTGGAACTGCTCAGTTGAAACAAAAAGGGCAGTAGTATCACCAAAAAAAACATGCGGTTCTGTGTCTGAGCTTTTTTCTCACTGTCATGGGCACACATTGTTTCCTGGTCCCTGCCTGTGTCACTTAGGCAAGTGCAGGGGAATGTTAGCTGTGGTGATCTGTTAACTCAGTATTCATGGTGTTACCTTCTCCAGGTCCTTCTCATTTTTTGCATTTGCTTGAGGCTTTAAATGCTGACAGTAATAAATATGCTTCTTTTCTGTTTGTCTGCTGTTCTATACTTTTAGAATGGTTTTCTTATCATTGTTTGATGGATCTTTGATATATATGGTACAGTGTAGTACTACTGTTAGTGGTGAACATTAAATGAAACAATTAAGCATTAGTAAAATTATATATATATAATTATATAAATAATTACAATTTAGTAAAACAAGTTTGAACAACTCCAAAGATTAATAGCAGTGAGCAAGGCCTGCAATTTAACAACAACCTCCATCTGTTTTTGCTAGTAGACTGTAGCCACATAATTGCTTCATAGCTAGTACAACACACAATTTAAAATGTTGGGCTATACTAAGACCCTGCTGGAAGAACCCAAATGGAAGAAAAAAGGTTGTTCAGTGTGTTCATGACAAAGGGGAAGTGCAATGTCTGGGGTCTACTTTCCATGTCAATACTGCTAGAAATTCCCAGAATGGAGTAACAGTAGCAGCTTAAACCAACTTAAAATTCTCAATTTTCCTTGAATGTATTTGGCCCTTTCCCATGAGAGTGTAAATAAATACAAAGGGGAGAGGAGGGTACTTTCAATTCACTTAGGAGAGTATTACTGTTACATTAGTAATACTTGGCATTCTGCCCTCAAATTTAAGAACAACTCATTGAAAATATGTAAAGAAACCAGGAGTTTTGCATTGTCTTTGGTGGAAAGTAACCTTAGGGAGTAAATATTAGTGCTCTGGAAAGCTTCTGCAAGTATTTCACTTGGGTATGATATATTTTATCCTGATTTGTACTCCAGCAATAATACTATCAAACAAACAAATTTTTGAAAAGGCCACCACCACCTGGTGATTAATATTGGTTTGCAACACAGTGATATTTCTTGTCAAGTGAACCTTTTCTGAATCAATATCAGTTTAGAAGTCCCATCTATTATAAGTAACAACCTTTTACTAATTCAGTGTTTTCATTCCCTTGAGTTTGTTGCAACTTTATTTACCATTTCAGCAAACCTGCTCTGACATTCCTAACATCCTAACTAGTGCATGCATAATTAACCATAAGCAAACAGTGTCAGGAAAATTAATAATGACAGTCAAAGCAATAAGGCTATTTTCTCATCTCTGTTGCCCATACACATGCAGAAAGCATTCTTAAACTTTAACATAGTATAGTACCTGACGATATCATAAAATTAGATGTATTTCCAAGACAAAACAGTACTGAAGAGGCTTAATGGAAAATGTGTCTATGCCTTGGGTTTATCTATACTATAGCTGTATATAGATATATATGTATTATATCTATGTTGCAGCTCTGAAATAATTTAAAATTGAGTTTTCTAAATGTGTCTTTTCTCTACCTTTCTGCCTCTGAGATAGGAAGCAGCCATTATGAATACACACAGTTTTAATTTATTTCCAGAAATTTTGAAGGTTTATGGAATGTGTACAATTTATATACATTTTGTATGTGTTTATATATATATTGAAGGCAGTATCTTTAGCTTGAAAAGAAGTAAAAGGATAGAAGACAAAATGAAGAAAAGACAGATTCCCCAAAATCTTAATCTGCTACCTAACTGGTTTGAGCATTGGTAAGACGTTTATAACCCAAACCAGGTTGCTAACACCAGTTCATGTGACACAATGCTGTTTTTTTTTGGAAAAGAGTTCAGTGGAATACAAGATGACAGGCCACTGATGAGCCACAAGGAAGCAGGCCTCCAGGACAGATCTTTGAGCAAGTTCAGTGGAGGCAGATAATTTATAACTGGATTAGCTTACTTCAGTCCTTCATGGGTCAGAAGCTAAAATCAGACACTATTTACACTGAAAGGGGGGAAAAAAAAAAAAAGTATAAAAATATAATGAATCAGCTACCACCTGAGCTTGGATGATTATCCTTTAGAAGCCTTTTCAGTTATTTTTACATTAAAATGAGCTCCTAAGGGTGGAATTGCATTGGCAATACCAGCAGTTTAGAAACCAGCTACCTCTGTTCTTGTATCCCACAGGTTCAGGTCACACAACAGTTAATAAGACTAACAGGGGCATGGTCTCATAGATTTGAACTATAATTTCTAGTGGATATATGTAAGTCAGTGGGTTTGTTTATACTTTATTAAGATCATTGATATACAGCAAAGTTGTTAAGTTAGTGCATTTCTTGAACGGTGTAGTCCTAGGGAAGAAAAGAAAACAGGTATTACCATGTAGCAGTCAGTCAAGAGCATTGCTATAGAAAATTTTTTAATTAGATATTCTGCTTCTTTTCACTGATACCATATTTTCCACTAAGTTTCAAAAAAATTATTTGCTTCTGTCATCAGGATTATTTTCTATTCTGGAAATTTCACAGGATTTATATTATCAATACTTTAGTCCATTGAAGAAGAATTTGCATCAGGTAGATATCACACACTTCAACCAATGTTATAAGCAAGTGTTTTTAAATAGTATTCTTAAAATACTATGAAATGATTTTCATCTTTTGAAGCCAGATTTTCATCTTTTGAAACATATAGAAGCCACAAGCTGTAGATGGAAAATAAGTAGAAAATGAGAGGTTTTTCTTATTCTCCATAGTGTATAGGAAATGTTCATTATGCAATGAACCCTTCAATATTAGCCAGCCACCTAAGAGGCTGAATGAATTAACTGTTCAACCATGAGGAAAATGAAAGACAGCTATCTACCTGTACGTGTTCCCCTTCCACTCTTCCTCTACATTTGAAATTACTACTTCTAGTGTGAAAAGCCTATGTGATAAAGATGATCATTCTCTTGGTGTCTTCAGTCAAATCATGCTTTCACACACGTAATATTCATGCCAGTGTTGATCATGATTTTTACCTAATTAATTTGGTACTATCCATTCATCTGCAAAAACCCCGTTCCCATTTGTCATCATGATATTTTTAATGACAGGTTTTGAGCTGAGCAGGAGTACCTGATGATTATGACCTGCATGATGACTATAGTTTCCTGAAAAGGGAATGATTTCAATCCAAAGGTGGTGGTGGGAGGGAAATCTTAGAGCTAGATGGGAAAATAATCATTTTCTATATGTATATTATTTACTGTCTGCCTGCCCCGTTCATAGAATTAGACTGCATATCCTTACCCCAGTTCTGTAGGCCACCATCAGGATGTGGATCTTTACTTCTACCTAATGCTCCCATGGTTGCTGAAACTGGTAAAATTCAAGGAAGGGTTAGCAGGATTTTGCTGGGGTTTTGCTCTCCTGCTGGGGCTTTCATTTGATTCATTTATGCTTGTTTTGCATAACATTGTGCAAAATAGTGCTTGCATATTATTTAGCTCATCTTTAGATGATTATATAGAAATTAATAGGATTACTAGGATTTATAGAGCCTCAATCCCCACGGGAACGGGGTTAAGCTGAGGCAGGGGAAATTTAGGCTTGACATAAGGAGGGGGTTCTTCACAGAGAGGGTGGTTGCACACTGGAACAGGCTCCCCAGGGAAGTGGTCACTGCACCGAGCCTGTCTGAATTTAAGAAGAGATTGGACTGTGCACTTAGTCACATGGTCTGAACTTTTGGGTAGACCTGTGCGGTGTCAAGAGTTGGACTTGATGATCCTTAAGGGTCCCTTCCAACTCAGGATATTCTATGATTCTATGAATCCAGAGTCTAGCTGTTAGACGGTTTTGCTTTAATACGTCACTAAAGCTGAAAAGAATTGCATGCTTTCTGATTTTTTTTTCTGTAATACCAAATGAAAAAACAACCATCATCACCAGCAGAAAAAAAGACATTGCTAATGAAATTTGTTTTTTAAAAAAAAAAAAAGCATCAAAGAGGTACAAAAATGATGTTACTCACAAGAACTCCTTTGCTTGCAGTCCAATTCTATAATATTCAAATTAACTAGGCACTGCTATGTAAAGTACTTCAAGAGACAAAGTCAACACATATTAATCTTATGGGACACGTGGTTACCCATGCATTACAGTTTACTAAATATAAAAAATAAATTTATGTAAAACATCTAAATCTCTTTTAAAAAAAAAAAATGTCATTATACATTCATCCATGATTAACTGCACAAAAATGAAATTTTTGAATCTATCACATAACATGACTTTTTTGTTGTCGTTTTTCAGTATTCAAGGTGAATTGCCTACCTGTATGCATAATTCAGTCCTCTGATAATAATCTGTTTTATCAGAAGTATGAATGCTTTTATGGAAGAGCTCTGTGCTATCTGTTTTGACAATGTGTTTCTAAATATTTTTGTTTGTTTGTTTGTTTTTGTTCTTTTGGGTGCGAACAACACAGTGATGCTGGAACTAGATTGCTCAAGTGTCTGCTGATGTTCAGTCAAGAAGTTCATAATTTTCTGAAGTTATACCACTTCCCTTAAACTGAGATACAAGTATAGCACTAGTACTTTTGATAGATTTCTGATTGCAAAACGAATTTATACAGATGCTTAAACTCATATGGGAAGGTACCCTGTAGCAGCATACTACATTCTTTTTTTACATACTTCATTCTTTTTTTTAACAACAAAGTACAGAAAGAGATTAACAAAATCAGTCATACTCCAGGAATAAACCTGACAATAAGCAAAGGCTTCAGAAATAGTTCTTGATTTTAGAACTCATTGAATTACAGAATTAATAATTATAAAATTAAATATTTGACTTTAGCAGCTAGTTTGCTAACTATCTTGAACTTACCTTGGGAAAAAAAAAAAAAAAAAAAAAAAAGAACAGCTTTCAATTGTAATTGATTTTGAAGTCTGAATAATCTTCTATAATTTGTCTTGGGATCAGTCATGGTTAAAATTTTCACTAATGTCTGCCTAAATTTTGTCTCCTGTATTCAGTCTCTGTGGAAGTATTGACTGTGTAGAGATCAACAGTTCTGAACTTCCTCTCTATTTTTTATAAAGGAAGCTGGTACCGCAGGTATAAAGTTGTCTTTTCTGGGTAATGGATATAAGGGCAGAGACTGGCTCAGAGTGTTGTAAAAATATGGAAGAAAAACAACAGATAGCAGAGTCATTACTGAAATAAAATCAGAGTGAGCAATGCTGGAACATGTATCGTACTCTTCTGATGATGTACCTTCCAAAATACCTTGCATTTCAACCCTCGTCTTACTAAAATTCAATGATGAAGCCCTGTTATACTAATTCAGTGCCCTGCTGATATCTTTTCACATTTAAATGTCTCTTTCTAAAATTTTTAAATTCCATTAAAATCAGCACTTTCCTTTTAGCATGCTCTAAATGTACTATAATGTAATATTGTAAACTCAACATTAATACATATACTATAAGCTTACATATGTATTCATTTAATTTCAACCTAACAGGTGAAATCTAAGGGGAAAAAAAAAAAAAAAAGTCATACTCTGCCACTGTAACTGTACAGTGGGTTACAAGGCCATGCTCAAGATACCAGCATACAAATGGCACAACATAACATAAAATGATATGTCATAGTTTATTACTGGCTCACTGACTCAGAGAAAGGGAAAGAGAGGGTATTAACTAAAAACAGTGATGCCTCAAAGAGGGGAGAAATGAAGGAAAATAAATAAATAAGTAAATAAACAGATTATGTCCGGAAGTGACATAACATTGAAATGTGTCCCTTCTGTCTCTAAAGAGAAAATGTGGTCTTTGACAAAGACACTCCATTAACTGGTATGACCTGATTAGGCTTATTAACGCTGCTGACTGTATTATTAAAACAAATGGGAGGCAGAGAAACAGTGATGGGCTGTATAGTCAAACTGAACCCACCTGGGTGGGTACTCTAGTTTAATTCTTTTTCCACTGAATGAATAAACCACATAACAAAGTTCAAGAAAGTCAGCTGAGATGTAATTATAGTTCAGGATGAAAAGATAGGAGTAGGTTGGGTGAGGAATAATGAACACTCTTTCACCAGAGGAATTATAAACAAATGTAATCTTTCTTCATAAAGCATTTAATTCTCTTCCCTGTCTCAGGTCATTTAACACATACTTACATGGCAAAATGAAGAAGTAATTTTTTTAAATTACAGATTTTATAATTTAAAGTGTGTGTCAAAACAGTTACTGAGTTTATTACATATGTCCCAATACATGATAAACAATTTCTGATTTCAAAAAAGCAACATAAATCAGTGGAAGAAAATACAATCTATCTTCATATCTCTGTGATATGAAAGAAAATTATAATCACAATGTAGAAAAAAATGTAACTGCTAATTTTTTTAATTGATAATGCCAAAATTAAAAACAAATACACTAAACATCATGTAAATACTACATAAATTCTAATAAAAATTGACTTTGTTTTTTTTTCTGTAAACACAGAAACTTATAAACCAGCCAAACAATAAATAAATAAAGGCAAAAACAGTTGTTAATTTATTCATCAAAAGTAAGTCAACCATAGTGGATATAGACCATACTCTCACCCTGTGGCAGCTGGTTTACTTGAATGTTTGTGTGTTTTTGCCTTCTGCTTTATGCAACTAGATAATTATGAAATAGATCTCATACTTGATACAAGACCAATGTAGTGAATATTGTATATGCTTAATTAAAGATAAATGCAGCTGAAATTTTTGAAGGTTATCTCCTGCATATGTATATGATGCAGAATAGAAAGACAAGTAGAAATGAAAGTTTTGTGGAAATAAAATGTTTAAATGATGTTGGCTGAAAGCAAACTGATGTTGGCTTTTTTTGTTTGTTTTTGTCATCCAGCATTTCAAATGCAGACACTTTTAAGGCCAGACACTAAATCTCTATTTGTATAGATAACATTCAAATTATAGGCATGATAAAGAGAGTAATTGCATGTGAAAACAAAATACACAATAACTACACTAATTAGATAAGAGATGAGATCCTATCATTCCCCATGGAACGATATTTTAAAGGGAACTCTAGGCACATCAAGATGTGCCTAGAGCTGAGATTAGGGCTCAATAAATATACTTTTGCCAAGGACACAATGTAGAAAATGCTATTAGGTGTATAAATATGCATCAGATTTGATGGCATGCATATTCTTAAGTAGGAGTACTATTTCACTCCTTCACACATAAAAGTAATTTCTTTCTAGGCATGTGAATGGCATGAATGAAACCAGACTTCTGGAGGCAGAAACAATGTCGGTTATTCTGTAAAGACATACATGTATTTTCCCTGTGCAACTGAAATGGATATATTTCTGATCTAGATCAAAGTGGACAGTTACATCTGCATACTACAACAGATGGTGGAAACACAAGTTTGGTTTCTCAAAAGAACTAATTAACTGTGTACTACTACAGTTATTATGCCTCTGGTTCTAGTATAGTTTGACTAGTATTATTTGGGGGCGGGGGGGTAGGGAAGGGTTTTGCAACATATTCCTTGCACCAAGTAGATTTAAAATGTTACACTTGCTATTCTGTAGGGAACAGTTCTCAAGGGAACTTTATTTAGGCAAAATGACAGGAAAAGGAGCAAATATGGACAGAATATGAAAAAAAAAAAAAAAAAAAAGGAAAGGTGTGGAGAGACAGAAAAGAAAAAAATATGAGTGAACAACGAATATCAGAGAAGACAAAAATCTAGCAGGAAGGGAAGGTGTCTGGAAACCTGTAGGGAATCTAAACTTCCTGAGCTTTTGGGCCATGATGGACTATGTCTTGCAGAGCTTTGCTCATCACCTTTGCAACAGAGAAGGAAAAACTGCAAACTTGGCTTAGTGGTACAAGATTACAAAGTATGGAACAATGTGTGAATAGAGGAAGTAATGGTGTCCTGGACATGGACCGTCTACAATGTAGAGCAACAAGAAGTAAAGGTAGTAAATTGGTCCACTTCACACTTTAGGCACAAGCAAACATGCATTAACGTGCCACATACTGGGAAGAAAAAGAAAAGAAAAAAGAATAATCTGATACAGAAATATAATAAAAGTTCTAATACAAAAACCAAATCTGTATATCTTGACACATTCTCAAAATTGTTATTTAAATGATTCAGCCTTGGATCAGTTGCATGAATTACATGACTGCATTCTTATTTCAACAAACCTCTGTTTCTCAGGTAGCATAGGCAAAGAAACAAGAGTCTAGTCTAGAGTGAAAAAGTTTCAGAAAAAAAAAAAAAAGAAAAAAAGGTTTTAAAGAAATTATATCAAAAACACAGATTCAAAATCCCCATTTTGGAAGAAAGATGGGAGTTTTAATGAGGGACCAATTTTCCTGTGTCATAAGCTGATGAATACAGATGACAGAAAAAGTGGGTAGAGCTCTGCTAGGAATAAATTCTGAAGTATAGCATGAGAAAGCAAAGTAACATCTTAATTTCCCTCATTCACCAGAAAATCCAGTAGAAAATTCACTGACTACTGTTAGGACAAAACTTTTCCATGTCTAACTGTTCTTCTACCCATTAGTTACTATTTTAAAAGATAATAGAGGATATATGGCAGAAATCTAGAAATATTTTGCATGTGTTTGAAAGAAAAACTCAAGATAATGTGTAACATTCAGCTGAGCTCCAACCCTCAGAAGAAATTTAAAGCAAATAATCTTACAAACTATTTGTAGATATAGTGAAAATAAGAAAATGTTGAGTATCAGCCAACATTGATTTTCTGAGGATATTTCTTTGTCTAATCAAATTTCCATTTTCAGCAATTCATTCCCTCTAATGAACAAGGAATAGGAGTCACATATGTAAACATGAGTAAAACCTTGTATACTATTTTATGTGGAATTCCAAGGCAAATTGGAGGAATATAGTCTGGATGAAACCTCAGTGAAATATATGCAGAATTAGTCATTGAGACTGTGTTTGATGACAAGGAGCAGATCACAATCAAAATGGAAGAAATCTGTCAAGCACTTTTCATCCAGAGTTGGTCCACAGTCTTGTATTATTCTTTATTTTCAAGCTCAATAATGATGGAATAGCAGGTAAACTTAAAAAGCATACAAACTACATCTATCTGGGAGATTTTGCAAGCTGTGTTGGACAGTATTCATTTTATTTGGTTTACATTGTTTTCCTATGCTCAGCATAGCACTGTGCTTTCAATGTCATCAATCAACAATTTATACGCTGTCATACGATGCCCAGCAATCTGCAGACCCTAAGTCCTCTTTTTCCCCTGTGCTTTGTTCATTGAATGTTTTTTCCTGGTGAGCACCATACAGATAACCTGCCATTCTAGTTCTGCCTTCAGGAGGGAGTGATGACACACTGCAAATCACCGTATGCACCTTCGCTACATTAAATAGCTTGTCTGTTTTGTTTGTTTGCCTTTTTTTTTTTTTTTTCTCTTATTTTTTCCTTAAGAGCCTTTAATATGGATTGTCCTTTAACTGAAATCCAGGCTCATTCAACATTCCTTTTCACAGGCATTCCTGTATTAAAAAAAAAAAATATTAATAAGTCAAGTACTAGCACATAAGTATGAAAATATATTGAAGTATTAATATGTAAATGGGAATTCAAAGGAAAAAGAAACACTGAATCCTTTTAAGGGACATCAGCATTCATTCTGATTGTTTTTAGTATTCAGTAAGTGAGGAAGTTGGGTAATTGCCAACAACACATAGCAAAATAAAGAAACAAACAACAACAACAAAAAAAGATGACCTGCTAATAAACTCTAAATCCCGAAATCAATGCCAGGCAAACGGTCACTGTCTAATCAAGCAAACTAAAGGATTTTAAAGCTTTCACCTACTTTCAAAGGCATAAGAGGCCAGCAAGTGCACAGAAACATGCGGTTTCAACTCTGTTGGCATAACAAAACACTGCTTGTGTCTTTAGCTAACACATTAGTGAAAAAGCAAGGAAATTAAGTTTCAGCACAGAAACATGATTGAAACAGCTGTAACTTTTCATGTGTACTGTCTGTCTCACTTATGTACATCTAGTTCATAAAACCAAAGATGGATATAGAAGGACAGTTAATTAAAAAAAAAAAAAAAAAAAAAAAAAAAAAAAAAAGCTCTCTGCAAATCAGTATATTTAATTATTTTTCAGCATAAATTGACCTATCTTTACTCTTTGCATCAGTATATTTACAAAAATGGCTGTTTTCCAGAATCTGAGATATAACTTTTTTTAGAAAAATTGTCTAAGGAATCAAGTAAGTTTTGAATTTCTGAAACAGGTTAATTCATTTTTTTTAGAACACAAATAGATGCAAAATCAAGGCAATACATTCTAATCTACTTTTACCTTTAAGCCCATTTTATTTTCTGAAGTCTTTTTGAACAGAGGTGGACAAAATAGCAAAGTGCAGTTAAAGTCACACAAAACTAATTACAGTGTCAAAGTATCAGTTCCAAATAAATTTACTGTCATTCAAACAGTAGGTGTACCCTTACTGCAGTCAACTTATGAGTATTATATAGGTATGGTACTTGAATGCTTAAGCAGTGAATTATTTTAGTTTTTCTAACTGTGTACACTTAGTTGTCCTAAAGTCTTGCTATTGAACTGAGTTAGAAACCTATTTTCACAGAGGTTGTTCATACATAAAGAATGAGAAAGAACAGAGTACAAGCACCTTCATTAAAATGTCAAACTGATGTGAAATGAATGTGTACAGTTGCCAGTGTTTTTTCAAGGGAGCTAACTGAATGACCACTACCAACGTGGACAGACCACCCATAATCTGAACAATTTTATTGCGGTGACAGCTGCAAGAATAGACATGATCTGATGGTGTTCAAGAGCTCATTCCAATGACATGACAATCCCTGATTGTAGTTTTCATCTCCTTACCACTGACGGTAAGCTAAGTGAACAAGGATGAAATAAGATAAGACCCTCTTTAGAGTTAGGGACAGGAGAAGTGCATGCTTGAGAAATGAATACATCCAGGTGATCTTACATTGCTGTGTCTCTCAGATACAATGTTCTGAAAGTGGTCTCCTGTTGTGGGACACCTCTACGAGTGACAATTTAAGGTACAGAGAACAAGCCTACATTTGCTTTCATCACTTTTCAGCACATCTTCATGCTAAAATGGAACAGATACTGAGCAGAATCTTTACAAAACTAAGTATACTACGTTTTTTAAATTCAAGTCAGAGAATTTATTTGAAATCTGAATTTCATAGCTTGTGGAGCCATTTTACTATGCATCGTTGAGTCTCAACAGTGTTAACATATAAAGCCTTTTCCCTTCAGTGCAATACCAGGATTTTATTCAAAGATGATATTTTTTATTTACGAATCTTGTTCAGAGGGAAAAAAATGGACTTTTAATTCAAGCTTCAAATGTGCTGCATGACTACTTAGCTAACACAACACATGGGAATAGTAATCTCCATCAAGTGAAGCAAAAATGACTGAAACTATCTAAAAAGTGTTACAAGAGTTTTTTTGAGAGGCTTGATCACTGCTATGGAAAATGAGAGGCACAGGAAAAAGTGTTTACAATAAAGTCAAGAAAGAATTTCTAGCTATTTCTAAAAACCATTTCTAGTTGTCTCACCCTCTGCTCAAAACTGACTGGAGTTTTACAGTGCATTTTAAGCAGTTAGATTTGAAGCCACAAGACACTTGTATCTTTTGCAATGCCTGAAATAAAAAGTGCATTGTCTTATGGCAAATATAAGCATAATGATATCCAGTAATAACTTACTCAGGAAGTAGATAAAGTACTGTGCACTGACTATATGTAGTACTCAGCATTTTTTCCTCCATAGTTGTTTTTAATATCTTTGCTGTCAATATTTTATTTTACACAGTGTTTTCTATGAACATTTTGACAGAAACTGTTCACTGGAATTTCAGATTGCTCCTTTTCTCTCATTGCTCTACAACCAAATCATGTGGTCCGAAATAGGCTAAATAAGACGCACACTAGGTTTGTTCAGTTCTGACTGCAGGGTGTATGACAAGCTGGAAACTACACTACTGCACAAACATTACGGAGCCTTTTTTCACTACTTTTTCATTATAGAGGTACGCACTTTTGGTGTGTGTGGTATTTTTTGTCATTTTTGTTGCTATAGTATCTCTTATCATGTTATTTTTTTTAGAGGATCTTCTATCTTCAATTTCACTAAAAAATCAATTGCACTTCTGTTTGTGTTTCTTCAGATTCAGTTTGAAAATTATAGAAGTGGCAAAATCTAGTGGCATGGAAAGAATGCAAAACATTTTTCAACTCTGTAACCCTTGGTTCAGTACCTAGATTTTGTTACCAGACAGAAAAACAATGGTTATATTAGCTGAGCAATATAATATACACATCAGCTGCCCTCAAGCTCTATCTAAAAAAGCAAAATAGAAATAATTAGGTAAATGTTGCATCATCAGAGAGAGCATAAACCACAAAACATGAGGTTTATTCTATAAACATGATATCATGTTTAGAGAATACGGGTTGTAGGTTCAGTTTATTCAAAGCCCTGTCTAGAAGACAGTAACACTCCCATTGGTTTTCATGGTGGTTCGATTATGACAGTAGGTGAGTAGCTGAGATTAGAAATAAAATAAAAATAAAATAATAAAATAAAAAAATACAAAAGCCTTTTGGAAATCATGCAGGATCCAGTGTAAAAGAAAAATCAGTGAGATTTATCAAAACCATGGAAGAATCACAGCTATGTATTGGGGGAGAGGAGGAGGAGAGCAGGAGGGGCTCCAGGCACTGGCCTCTGGGCAGGAGGCGGCACTGGAGCAGGAATTTCCCTCCCTCAGCCCCTGGACAGGTCCCACACTGGAGCAGGATAAGGTGTGAGGAGGAAGGGTCGACTCTCAGGGAGTGACCACAGCCCCAGTCCCCAGCCCCTGAGTCACTTGCTCGGGGGAGGATGTGCATACGTTTGAGATGGAGGGGTAAGGCTGGGCATGGGACAAACGTCAGGTAGCGGGAAGGCAATTTAGTATTTGTCATTGTTTCTCACTACCCAAACCTATTTCAATTGTCAGTAAGTTAATTTTCCTAAAGTTGAGTGTTTTGCATGACAGTAACTGGTAAGTGCTGTCCCCTCTATCTCAACCCATGAGATCTTCTTTTCTTTTCTTCATTTCTTCTTTCAGAAGGAATGTGGAGCGGCCTGGTGTGTCTCTGGCAGCCAGACAAGGTCAACCACCATAGCAGCTTACCCATAGCTATCTCTCACAGGTATTTGCTTAACTGCCTGTACAGAAAACCCCATCATCCTCTTAGACAGCCTCTCCGATCACTTTCAGACTCTTTGTCATGGCACAGCACAGGCCTGGGAGCTGGCCACCAGAAGCATGGGGTGTCCCTGGGTGGGCCAGGCAGGTCCCATCTCTGCAGCCCACCAGGAGCAGAGCACCAGGAGCACCAGGGCAGCCCCAGCCCCAGGCACCTCCATGGCACCTCCATGGGGATGTGGCTAGGCTGAGGTCAGGCCAGGCCATAGGTCTGTGGCTGGGCCTGGCTGGGGAAGGGGCCGTGGGTGGGTAGGGTGGTGCTGTGGGGAGCTGGAGCCTGACCCTGCTGTGGCCTCAGTGGAGTAGGGGCTGGTGGCCCCAGTGCATGGTTGACAAGTTAAATGCACAAGAGCACATGTGATATAAATCAGTATCTAATTATCTGTCCAGACTTTGTATCAAAAAGTAATCATGAGATTTTTGAAAGCATTTGAAATGTTAATGATTTCTTTCCCACTTACTGAAGAGCATAAAACTAAACTGGTTTATAAATATATTTCCAGCTTATATGTATTTCTACCACGCCTTAAAGTCAACTCAAATAAAATGCAGTAAGTTTAAATTTACTTACAAATAAAATTTAAATAATAAAACTAGCCAGTGGAGCTGCATGAGGAACAATGGACTTTGTCCCCTCAGTGTTTAGGTCAAATAAAATCAAGTCTCCTGCTAGACAGAGGTCTAAGTGACAGACAATTTAAACAAATACTCCAGCTCCCAGGATTAATGATAAGTTGGAAGCTGCTGCCAGCAGAGTTCCTGACTCCCTCATGCCCGTGTTGCTGCCATGAAACATGATAAGCAGTTAACAGCCATGACATGCTGCAGTGGGGGACTCCTCTGTGGTTACCATACAAAAAAGCCTTTCTTATTATTGCATGTTCAGAGACAGTGTGAACACACTGCAGTCAGATGTGTGACATACAGCAAAAAATCATTTAGAAAGCCCTGCTGAGAAGTCTATCCAGCAGTATATGCAAGATAGAACTCATCATGCCCAGTCACACATAGTATATAGGCTTCAAGGGCAGCAATATCCTGATGCAGGTCAGCCTGGCACTGTTTCAGCAGGACAGGGATAAAACCCATCATTCTCTCTTCTAATATCACTGTCTTGATTTATAGGAAGTTACTTGCATTTTGTTCTATGTAAAGTGGTTAGAGATGAGGAAATTTTTGAATGAGAGACATTTGAATCTCATGCATCAGTCATATTTTTCCTATATATAAAAATCCATAATGCTCTATAAGGCTCTTAGGTAATGTGGAAGCATTAGTCATAGCTAAAATATGGATCAAAACTGTTGCCCCAGGCTTTATGAAACAGAAAGAAAGAAAAAAAAAAAAAAGCCTCTAGCACCCACTGTCATTTCACTACTATTATGCTCCCAGTATCTTGGAAAACAAACCAGTTTTCCCACAGGAAGACAATCAGGGTAGCATCTTTGAACTGAGAGACAAACTGAGCCTATTTCAAATCCAATAGCAAAGCAAATATAAAGCAAATAGCAATAGCAAAGCCATCCCAAAATGAAGTGGTGCCTTCAGTCATATGGTTCATGCAACAAGGGTGAAAAGCAAACACAGACACCTAAGTATAAATACAACATACAGAAATAATCTACCTCCAATGCCACCCTAACTGACTGAGAATGAATATCCCAGTCAGTATGTAAGATTCCAGATGTTCTTTCATTCTTCTCTCAATAGTTTTCCCCACCTCAATACATTCTGTGTACCAGATGATATATCATCAAGCAGAAAGCTTTTTTTTTTTTTTTCCCCCACAGGATGGATCAAAAACCCTTGGTTCTATCAAACAAACACAATAGTAAAGGTGATGAATTGAAGCATTGCTGTACAAGGATAAAAGCCATCCAGTTTTGACACAAGTGTGCAGAATCTGTTGCTCTGATATGACTTTCTGCTTCTCGCTTTATAATACTGTCTCTCAGTAGATTAACCTCTTTATTCAAGCTAAGTTGTTAATTTTACCATATACTTAAAATGTTTAATATGAAACTGCATCAAGAGGGGCTCTGCAAGGTGTGGATCTGAATAAAATTATGAGTAGAAATTTCAATATAAGGGTTTTATTTTTCTGGTGTTCCTAGAATATTCTAAATAAAACAGGCAAAGTTAATGGTTTCTATGAGCAAGATTTTCTCTATCTCTTTGTGTAGAAGCATCTTAAATGCCCATACCTGACTAGATTATGACTATTGTGACCAGTATGTTGCTGTCAGTTCAGCATAAGTAAATAAAAGTTGCTAACTGTTGGTGGTAGCTGTCACATTTGCAAATGACATTGATAGAAATACAATAAAATGCTCTAAGTACAGATTATAAGATACAAATATATTTACCTTATATATATGATATTTGCACATATATACACACAAAGACCTTAATCGAGGCATTTATAATCTGAGTCCCATACTTACATAATACTATAATCAATGCGATTATACCAAGTTCTGTTAAATTAAATGTATGACATTTTTCTCAGTAAGCAACATTTGCTGTTTCTATATCAAAACCAGTCTTTTTATTTTTATATAGACTGTATAAAACATTATCAGGTAATATACTTAACTGTAGTTCCTTTTAAAGGTTTAGGTACTGCAAACAAGAGGAGTAACTCTAATAAAACCACTCATTAATTTACAGGTAAGAAATAAATGTGTTTCAGTTACATATGCCCTTCCTTATGCATAATATGAATAATTTATTTGCTTATTGTGTGGATAATGGAAAATTTCTAAGTTATGGGTAAAATATTAATTTTCTTTCTTCCAAATTGTCGTATGTGCAGCAGCAGATGTGATAGTTCAGCACATTGTTCTTTATTACCACTTCCAACAATAACTTGATTTAAACAGTTGAGGTTGCTTTGTGATTTTTAATATTAACATAAATAATTGTAGTCTTTAATGTCAAAGTTTTCTTTGAGCTATACTGATAATGAATAAAGCACATAGCTAACTTAATTTCTTACAAGGTATTTTGTCAGCTACAGTCTCTAGCATAATATGAAAGTTATATTAAACACATTAGAGCTGATGTGTTTAATAATTGAGAAATATAATGGTTCACATTTTTATTTCTTTAAAACAGATTTTCTGAATCTTTTATGTGATTTCTCTGTAATTCTCAGTTCTCAGTAATTTAGCTAAGTAATGATTCACTTCAGAGCATTTTGAATGGAATAATATATGCCTGTGGATAGTATAGGATGTGTAGAGGTCAGCAATTCTTTGAGTTCAGTCTCATAATTCATTGGACTTCAAATGGACTTTTGGGTCAATTTTCCTGACTGGCATTATCTGCAGATGAACAAGTCAGCTGAAGAAGGTTTGGGAGCTACATCTGTAACTGGGTGACAGGCAAATTTCAAAGGCACAGAAGGGGATGGAGCGGGAAGTATTACAGAGCAGAAAATGGTTTGTCAGTTTCTTCATATTCCAGGCTACTGGGCGTGAAACACTCGATCAAGTTTTCTCCAAACAATCATTTGATCACATATTTAGTATTTCTTCTCTTTGACAGCAGCCTTTTTTTTTTTTTTTTTTTTTTTTTTTCTTCTATTGGCACTTAGCAAAATGTCTTTGCGTTGAAGCTGTTTTTAAAAACAACTCCAGGAGAACGGTATAGACCAGTCATGCTGTATCCAATAACAAACTGCAGCTGTGTGATTTCCAAAGCCACATCTGACATGGAAAAAAAAGATCTCTTCAGCTCTGTATACATAATGTGAGTTCTACAGTTGAATTGTATGTCATGTGAAAAAAAGTACCTACTTTTGTTTACTTTAAATCTGTTAATTAATCCTTTTATGGGCCCTAATTAAGCCCTATGTTGAAAAATAATAAAAATAATTTTCTGTTTATTTTCTGCATGTAGTGGGTTTACATGGAAAGGTTTTGGTAGTGGGGGGCTATATGGGTGGCTTCTGTGAGAAGAATCTAGAAGCTGCCCCATGTTAGGTAAGGGCCCCATTGCTGACCAGAGCCAAGCCAATAAGTGATGTTGTTTTGTGCCTCTGTGAGAGCATATTTAAGACAGGGGAAAAAAAAGCACTGCACCACACAGCAGCTGGGAGAGTGAGAGGAGTGAGGAACAGCCTTGCAGGTGCCAAGGTCAGTGAAGAAGGAGGGGGAGAGGTGCATCAGGTGCCGGAGCAGAAGTCCCCTGCGGCCTGTGGTGAGGACCATGGTGAAGCAGGATGTCCCCCTGCAGCCCATGGAGTATCACAGTGGAGCAGGGTTCCACGCTGCAGCCCATGGAGGAGACCACGGTGGAGCAGGTGGACCTGTACCGATGGAGGCTGAGGCCCCTGCAGGAGCAGATTCTGGACCAGACCTGTAGCCCGTGGAGAGGAGACCACTGCAGGAGCAGGTAATCTGGCAGGAGCTGCTGCCTGTGGGGGACCCAGGTTGGAGCAGTTTTCTCCTGAAGGATGGACCCCGTGGTACGGACCCATATTTGGAGCAGTTTTTGAAGAGCTGCTGCCTGTGGGCAGCCCATGCTGGATCACTTCACCGAGGACTGCATCCCATGGGAGGGACCCCACAGCACAGGGGATGAGAGTGACTGAGAAGGAACGGCAGAGAGGAAGCGCTATAGACTGACCATAACCCCCATTCCCCCATTCCCCTGCACCACTTGGGGGAGAGGAGGTGGAAGAGGGTGGATGGAAGGTGCTTTTGGTTTCTTTCTTGTGTTTCTCACTTCTCTAGCTTGTTAGTAATAAGCAATAAATGTTAATATCTCCCTATGCTGAGTCTGTTTTGCCTATCATTTACAATCTCCTCGTCCGCATCTCAACCCTACTCTACTGAGAGACCGGTTGTGGTGAAGCTCAGCCACCCACCTGAGTAAAACTACCACACTGCAGGACAGTGCTTTCTCTAGTTTTCCAATGGACTGGATTGTTTTACCAAGTAATTGAAATGCAGGATCACTCTGGGTTTCCAAAGTAGCATGACACTTTCTATTTGGTTCTCTACTGATTGCCTAATAAGTCCTAACACCAGACCTATTTATGTTGTTTTTGATGACTACTTTGCAGAACGGGTATCTAGTAACTTAAAGTATCCTCCCTGAGTAATAATAATTTATTCTGAGCTCATGATAGATGTGCATTTAGTATTGTTTCTGCCCTCTTTCATTATCTTCCATCAGTTGCAGTTTCATCCATAATTCTAGCACGTTTATTGTTTGCTTTGCAGGTCTTCACTTTACTTTTCTAGATTATCTTTGACTCTATCAAACAATTCTTATACTATCACAGTGCCTAATATATACTTGTTACACTGAAAAATCTCACAAATTATCCCTGTACTTTCTTTCCTGTTCTTCTAATCAGCTTTTAAGATCATGTCATTCTGTAAGACATTCAGTGAAGGCTCTTGTCAAAAACTTATTGGAAAACCAAGTGTACTAAATCCATCAGATTATCCTTATCCAAAGGCTTGTTGATACCTGCAAGAATTTCTAGTAGATAAACTTTCATCATAAGCTGAATTTACTTTTACCTTGTATATCCTATGTATAATGTGTCTACTTGATTTTACTGTTTGTGACATTTTCTGTACACTTTTTTCTTACTTTAAGAATAGAACTGGATGGTTTTTGAATTTCATCAGCACCCTTCACCCCAGGTTCTCAAAGCACTTGGGAAAAAATGGATTTGCATACCTGGAAATTAAAGTTGAGTTTCTAGTTTCAAGGTTCCAGATTATTAGTAAAAACTAACCTTTCAATTTAGCATCTTCTGTTTAGTGTATACTGATATATGGAGAAAATGGATTTCAGGAAAACATTTGAATAGTTTAATTGCACATTGGAAGAAGGACAAGTAACTTACTTGCTAACAGGCAGATATTAGGGTATTTGCTCAAGGATGGATAAGGAATCAATGGCAGAGACGGGAAAAGAAGATTTGCTTGTGGATCCATCAGCATTTCTCTTTCATGGTGCAAAGTTTCACTTTTACTATACTAAGCTCAACTTTTCTTCTACTGTTACTCTTTCCACTAGTAAAATATTTGACTTTGATACTAAATTCTTATGCATATAAAGTGCTTATTTATCACTGAGTGAACTACATTTTCATGTCCATTATTATTCATTCACATCTAGTTATTCCTCTTTCCTGTGTGTATTGTTATCCATTATCATGTTTCAAAAACTGAATCAAGGACTTTTTCTCACCTGTAAATTTTCTGTTTTAAATATCTAAAAAGATTAAATCACCTAGAAATATCAAGTTACCAATCCCCCTTCCTTCAGAAGTAATTAAGCCTTACCTTTCCCTTAGTCTGTCTATAGGACTTCAGTTATAAAATATCCTCAATTAACCTTTATTTCTATTCCTATTGTTTCTGTCACATCAGCAGGTTGACAGCTTCCCTCAACCACGTGTAAATGTTAAGCTCTATGGGGTAACATATCTCAGCTGTTGTTTATTCAGCACAAAGACATTAAGGTTTTGATCATCCACAGATTCAGTATTTTCCTAAAATGCATTTATAATTATTAATAATATAATTAAATAAATAAATATAAATATTTATTTAAATATATAAATATATTTAAATATATAAATATATTTAAAATATATTTAAATATATAAATATAATGCATTTATAATATATAATATATATTACCAGTAATATAGAGACCACTGAGTAGTCCTTCACTTAAAAAATATTTCTACCATTTGTTCTTTATCCCTTATGTGGTTGAAATTGAAAAAATAGTTACATTCTGTACCCAGACAGGATAAGTTTATTTCAGTGAATTCTGTAGAAAGATTGACTCAGACTGTGACAGCTACAAAGGCATTTGGTGACCCACTTCAATCTGGAAACATCACCAGCAACATAGCAAGGATGGAAGCTGGAGAAGGAACTCAGTGCTGAATACAGACACATTGGTATTATTTAAAAATTGAATATGTCTTTTTACAGGGATATTTCCCAGATCCTCAAGGTCAAATAAGTAGCAGAATGTAGTTAGGAGAAGACAGGAATATGGTGAGCAGTCTGAATGACTCCCTCTCCTTTGGCACTGCCAAAGATTTTCTTTAACACTTAAGTGAGATTACAAACAAGTATAAAGAAGTGGTCATTTGGTGCCAATCATGTTTGCATTTCTCATTTCCAGTTCAAATATCAACTAGTGATCTTGAATTGATATGCCCAACATTTCATACTGATCTTTTTAGATACGTTTACTATCATATTTTTATTACAAAATCTGTCAAGAATGTGATGCTCCTCAGCAATACCAAGCACTGTACAGGATAGACTACACAATCTACAGCAAACAGCACAAGATGCAAAGAGACAGATTGACCATCTCAGCCTCTCACATTCAGGATGAAGCTTTTCAAGTTGTGATAACGTCTGACATAAAACACCTTGCAAACAAGGAAAAGCTTTTCACTTTCAGAGGGCAAAAGTTTTATTTTCCACAGCAACAAATCATAGCGGCATCTTCTTGGCTGTCAGAATAATGTAAAACTTCACAAGACACCAAGTATCTCTTCCACACATTTAAACTCAGATGTTTCTGTCTGATCTCTCTCTCTCTTTTTTTTTTTTTCCTCACAAGGTGTTTCTGCCTTCTAAAATATAACTTGGCAAGGGGCTGCTTGAGTTCAAGTCTAAACTGCCAACCTAAACTTCCAAAATCACCTACTTTTCAATTGACAAGCAGCATCTTTGTATGTACCACATGAAAATTATTTCATTTATTATATTGTTTATATTGTATATTATACTTATTAATTTTATATTATATGCTATATTTGTATATATGTATATGTGCATTTGTAGATACATATGTGTATTTGTATATATGTATATATGTTTATGATATATATTAATTTTATATAAAATTATTTCATTCATTATTTTGCATTTGGTCTATATTCTTTTCACTATTTTCACACAAGATAAATTAAGTCTGAGCAATGAAATTATATTGAATTCATATATTCTGAAATTTGGTTAGAAATGAAAGAGTTGGAAAAGAGTCAGTAGAGGTTTTGTTACATATAATGTATGGCAGAAATTTTCTCCAATGGGAAACTCTGGTTTTATTACCTATTATAGGAATGGATATAAAACAGTGAAATATTAAATCATAAAATTTTACAATAATAATCATAATACATTACTGAAAAATTATGCCCTGCATCAATAGGTATTTTATGGGTTGTATGGCTTGTCTCTAATAATTTTACCAATAATTGCATCTGTTCCAGATATTTGCTATCTATCTACTCTACCACCCTTCCATTGCTCTTCACACATAGACCCCTTCCCTTTCTTACAAGTCACATTGGATTCATTGTTATAACATTGGATTCAGAAATACTGCCTTATAAACCAGAAATTCTTTAGCCAAATAATGCCATTTTCTATGTGATTGTACAGCATCTAGGACAATAGGATCTTAGCCAATGTAAATGCTTAATAAGACCTTATTAAGCATTTTTAAAGTTATCATAGAAGCTGATTTGAAGCTAAATTATTATGCATGGGAAAAAGGTAAAGAATTCAGTTTTGATAAAGTCCAATTAAAATGTGTGAGAAAAAGATGAAAATTGATATGTTTGGCAGCAGTTTGGCAAGTGTTTCAATTTTTCAGAGAGATGAGGTATTATTCCTAGATTCCCCTGATATTCTTAAGATAAGTTATAGTACTACAGTGATTTAAGCATGTAGCACAAAAAGGGCCAATACAGGTAGAAAGGAAAAATAAATAAATAAATAAATAAACAAACATTGCATAAATCATATTTTCAGAATCATTCAGCCCCACAGAGCTTGACAGAAAATATAAAATCTGTTTTATCAAAAATATTGATTAAGTAATCAGTAAAAATTTTCTGGCAATTTGTAAAGTACATGGTGTTATGAAAGGAAGCTGGGAGGTACACATTTAACCTCCTGCTCTGAAACCAATCTCCCACACATCTGATAAAGTACTTTGACCAGTGAGTTATTGTTTAGTCCTTGAAGAGTTTTATTTAAGGTTCTATCTTTGACTTGCTTAAAAAAAAAAAGTCCTAATGATAGATTTTTCATCAAATTCAACAGAAATACCTTCTTAATGTTCTGAAGAAATTGGAAGGACAAAATTTGTCAAAAACTTTTTAGCCTGTTACTGAAAAAGTAAAATATTTTTGAAAGAAGAGTAAAGATGCATAAAATGCTCATTTGGAATATAGGAACAAGACCTCAAATGAGTTTTTGTTTTGAGTTTTGTTTTGTTCTCATTTTTAAATAACACTATATAGGATAGAATATGTTTATGGGGCAGTGGTTTCAGATTTGCTTAGAGTGAATTTGTGTTCCAAGTACAAGATCTGAGAGGTTTATATCCTTGTTCTTGCTTTGCCTTATGTTTCCTTCATTTTCTCAGAAAACTGGGTACTATACTTGCAGTTATAGAACAACTAACTTAACAATTAAAGCACTCTTTAGCATCCTACCTTAAAAAAAGTTCTCTGTACAAAACTATTTCAGTAGAAGTCTCCTTCTTGGGATAAAACATAACTAACAGATACCTCATTAAAGGAGATTTCTCTTTATATGTAAGGTATGAAACAGTTTAAGAGACATATGGTAGAAGAAATGTCATCACAATTAACTGATTTGATACTTTAGGATTAGAAGTAGTCAGAAAGAGCAAAAACATAATCATTTTTATTTGTACCAACATCGTATGTAAGTTACTTGCTTTTCAGAGCCAATAATCCAACTCTTCAAATCTTTCAATCCAAAAGTTCACAAAGACTCTCAATTTTAGCTTTTTTTTTAAGTATAGTAGCTACAGATTAAAAAAAAAATAATAATCTCTGAATGCCATGTTACTAGAGAGGGATCTGGGGGTCGTGGTAGACAGCAAGTTGAATATGAGCCGGCAGTGTGCCCTGGCAGCCAGGAGGGCCAACCGTGTCCTGGGGTGCATCAAGCACGGCATCGCTAGTAGGTCGAGGGAGGTGATTGTCCCGCTCTACTCTGCGCTGGTGCGGCCTCACCTCGAGTACTGTGTGCAGTTCTGGGCACCACAGTATAAAAAGGACATGAAACTGTTGGAGAGTGTCCAGAGGAGGGCTACGAAGATGGTGAAAGGCCTGGAAGGGAAGACGTACGAGGAACGGCTGAGGGCACTGGGCCTGTTCAGCCTGGAGAAGAGGAGGCTGAGGGGAGACCTCATCGCAGTCTACAACTTCCTCGTAAGGGGGTGTCGAGAGGCAGGAGACCTTTTCTCCCTTAACATCAGCGACAGGACCCGCGGGAACGGGGTTAAGCTGAGGCAGGGGAAGTTTAGGCTTGACATCAGGAGGAAGTTCTTCACAGAGAGAGTGGTTGCACACTGGAACAGGCTCCCCAGGGAAGTGGTCACTGCACCGAGCCTGACTGAATTTAAGAAGAGATTGGACTGTGCACTTAGTCACATGGTCTGAACTTTTGGGTAGACCTGTGCGGTGTCAAGAGTTGGACTTGATGATCCTTAGGGGTCCCTTCCAACTCAGGATATTCTATGATTCTATGATTCTATTTCCCCACTGAAAATTTATCTAGAGCAAACATAAATGATCAAACAATCTGATCAAAAAATGTAAATTCAAGGATGTTACAAATAGTGTAAATCCTTTTACTTCTTTTTGAGAGATACAAATTTGGTCTTCATGGCATAAGGTGGATGTTTATATTTCCATATAACTTTACATTTCCAGCATAGTTTTAAATCAGCAGGCCTAAAAAACCAAATAAATAGTTTGTTTAGTAAGAGTGAATTTTATTTTTTGTACAATACTATTATTCCCTATGAAGAAAGGCTGAGAGACCTGGGTCTGCTCAGCCTGGAGAAAAGAAGACTGAGAGGGGATCTCCTCAATGTATATAAATATCTGAGGGGATTTAGTCAACCTCTTTTCAGTGGTTTGTGGGGATAGGACAAGGGGCAATGGCTGCAAGTCAGAGCACAGGAAGTTCTGCACTGACATGTGAAAGAACTTCTTCATGGTGAGGGTGATGGAGCACTGGAACAGGCTGCCTAGGGAGGTTGTGAAGTCTCCTTCTCTGGAGATATTTAAGGCCTGTCTGGATGCCTACCTGGGCACCTTGTTCTGAGGAACCTGCTTTGGCGGGGGAGTTGGCCCCGATAATCTTTCGAGGTCCCTTCCAAGCCCTACAGTTCTGTGATTCTGTGATTTGATTTTTGTCCCACACAAATCATACTGTGAAATTTTTTGTTAGATATGTTGTGCTTAAGACTTCAACCAGGGCTGAATTTTACCCACAGAATCTTTGTTTTCAAACCAGTTCCAGAAGATAAAGGAAAGAACTATTTTTAGACATGGAACATGGATATTAATTTAGATTTTAAGTAAGTAATGTACAACCTTCATAAAAAAGTCAAGAGAAATCTGATTTGTTTCAAAATCATTAGTGAGGAAGGTATAGATGTGTGTAGAACTGCACCACGCCTCAAAATTGCCTTCAAAATTGCCTAAAAGCCTGGCAAATGCATATAACAGATCTATTCCTATTTAGGACTTAAGGAAGCAAGGTGGAAATTAAGGTATTTGAATTGCCTATTTACATTCACCTTTATTCAGCTTCCCATTGAGCTCACCTGCTATTTGGACTATACCACTCATCACCCATAAAGAGAAGATACACAATGAAAGGCCTGTGGATCCTTATTTTGTTCAGACTTGACTAACACCTTTCAAGCTCTGTGTGCTCCATGGTCCATAGGTGTCCTAATCCCAATGACCCTTTTTCCTGTGGATGAGGATGTTTTTGCAGACATGTACTTCCCATCACCTATAATATGTTATATTGCATGTAATTCCAGAATGAAAAATTCAAATTTAGAGGCAGCTAATGTAGAAAGAGTTTGTTGGATCGTTAGGACTTTCCTGTTAATTAATTAAAGGTTGAGGTGTGATGATGGATTTGTTAGGATTTACAAAGCACTGAAGTGCCTCAGGGAGACATGAAGCCCACAGAAGCAGTATACATAACTCACAAGAAAAGCTTTCTAGTTTTAGAAGAGTCTCTGTACCTAAAATATAAGTAATATATTTTGCTGAGAATAAAAGTAGAATGGATTTCAAGCAACCAGGAATTTAACAATAATATAAGATAATAAGCTCTGCTGAGACAGAGACAGAAAGAGAGAGAGTCTCCACTGAATCTTAGATATGAAAGACAATCTAAAATCCTTATAAATATTCTGTAGAATGTTTAAACATCTCAAATGAGGACAAAAACTTGCTTTCAGCTTCAGGCTAACAATATTTATCTTGCAGTTGAACGATCTCTCACCATGCTGTTTCTCTGGGGCTTTGCTGAGGCACATGTGAGGATTGCATAGAATGGTGTGATACATGACCTAAACTGGCCTGTGGGCAGTAACACAGAGTGCATATGAGTCTAACAAAACTGTATTTCCATTCCCTGTCAACCTTAGCTTTATTTTTGAGTTCTGTCAGTCTAGGAGAGAAGGTGTTACATGTCACAAGTTTCCTGTAAGTCATCGTATCACTGTTTTCTAAGACGTAATTCATTGGTAAAGCCTGTTTAATTCATTTGAGAAAGAATGAATGATTCCTGTACACTGCTATTTCAGGTGCCCAAGATTAATAATTGGGAATGTCTTTGCCTGTTTTTTTTTGTTTTGTTTGTTTGTTTGTTTTCTTTCTTTCTTTTTTTTTTTTCTCTTCTATTCTGTGTCAACCTAGAATAATAAAACTGGCTGTTACCAACAGTCGGGTTTCGTAGATGTACAATTCTCTAACTCAGTCATGTGGATAATGTATTCATCCTCTAATGCTGTATTTCAGTTTCAGGACAGTGATGGCTGGAGTGCAATAGTTGCCAGAAGTAAAAGTAATGAACCATTTAGCAGTTATACTGCAGTCTGTGGTAAAGTATCTCTGTCTCTCTCTCTCTCTCTCCCTACCCATCTGTAGCAATAATCATGTAAGACAATCTTTGAAGTAGTGACATAACTGAGTGACTATACCAGGCATTAAAGTCTATTTAAAGTTACCATACCGTTTCTGACATTGACCTCATTAATACTGCTATATCACGGCTCATTTTTAAAGACAGAGTGTCTTTTGATACCTTTAATTCTTTGGCGAATGTAAGATACAGGACAGAAGAAAAAATAACCCGTTCTAGTTGTGATGAGGAATACAATAACCCATCACCATAGCAAAGAGCATATTTTATTTGAAAAATACGAATAAAAGTTTTCGTCCCTTTTGTTTATTAAAAGAAAATGTAACAATTTCTATCAGTAACACTTGCATAAGGAGGTATACTTTACATTACTCTTTTGTTAAAAAATATATATATTTTTGGAGACTTTGGAAAAATAAGGATGGCCCAATACTTGCAACACACTCCTAATGTTCCTTAGAATGCACTGTGCCATTTATATATACTGCAAGTACAAGGTCTTAGCACTTTATAATCCACAAAGTTACCCTAGGCAGCATAATTGCATATTCTCCTCTGTATATAGAACATTTCCTTTGTGTGAGTCTGTAAGTTTGGTTAACTCCAGACTGGTCCAATATATGGATATGCGTGTGTGTGTATATATATATAATTATTTTTTTCTAAAGGATGATTTGACAAAGGATTAGAGCACAGAAATTTTGCAATTCCTTTTAAATACCAGTGAGAATATTTTCACATAGACATTTTCTTGCAGTATTTGCAACTAAAACAACTGCATCAATTAGAATTTGAAAAGAAAAATGTTTACAATTATTTTGATTTTCTACAAAGAAATGCAAAAAATAAAGTGCATAAGAGTGAAATGACTTTCAACTTTTACAGTGTTCTATGTGTATGAAACATAGCAACACTCATAAACAAATTGTTTACGATGTATTAATTCAAAACCAGTTGAATTCCAACTCTTCTTTAAAGTGTATTAAATTACATTTTTTACTGGTTTAGGTTGACAACATATATTTTACATTTCATACTTATAGATACCATTTTCTCAGATGACACATCAAGATTACAGCATAATGAGTGCTCCCACCATTACAAGAAAGAGGGTTTGTTTGAAGTAACGTGACTAATTAATTGGGTGTAAACACACAATTATTTGAATAGCTGTTGCAGAAATAAAATTCTAAATCTGAAATGTCTTAAACATCCCTTTCCATGAGCAGTCTAACTTTACTCTGTATTTTCCAGCTTAAGTAAAACTGGCAGTTTTCAGCATTTAGTTGTTCAATGGCAACAGAATTACTATTCAGGATAATTGGAACACATCTGAGAATATGACTGTATAAAAGGTCCATTAAAGTTTTAAGCAAAGTCCAGACTTAAGCAACAACCAGACTTAATCATTGTCTAGGAAAGATTTTCCCACAATACTTCCACTGAATTTATACGTTGTTTAAATCAGCAGTGCTACAAAATGACTGTATCTTCCATGACACGCAGTGTTAGTTTTCTTCCATTTTAATCAATATGAAAAAAGTAATTTTCAAGTATAGTTTAATTTTGTTCCTAGGACACCAAGTACCAAAGAAAAATTCTGTGGGATCAGGTAAAGAAATCTGCAAATCTGTTCTTTCTGCATCATGAGACCTTCTTCTGTGGCCCTGAAGATTTAATATTCTGCTATTTGTCATGCAAACAACACAGCACTGCAATGTGCATTGGAGTAAAAAACAGTAAGCATAGCAAGCATGCAGACGTATCATGACAGAAAAGCACATTTGGCGATCACCATGGATGGGACATACCAAACAGGACACACCGCAGAGTCTCAATAACCCTGCAGAATTTTAAATGGTTCTGAATTCCTGGGGCTGTGGGTACAATGCACATGCTGTATAGTAGCAAGAGAGCACCAGAAATGGTGAAAAGGGGATTTTTATTTCTCTGAGATATGACCTCCTTCTCTCATTAACTTAATCAGATCATGAGCTTTAGGAGTTGATTGTTTTTTGATGTCGCTGCAGTTAGCTCCTGTTGGCTTTTAAGCCCAAATGTTCTAGGATGCAAATAAAAAGAAAACAATGACTGGCATACCACGTAAAGTACAAAACACAGTTAATTTTCCTTGCTTTGGTGTAAAGACCAGAGGGAACAGACATAAAGATAAGTAACTCTTGTCTCTCAAAACTATAATATAACAATGAATGCAGCTTTTGTGCATATGTGGTACAAGTTATCATGGCTCATGGTACTACTAACATTCAAAGACTTTTCTTCTTAGCACTCCACTCATACAGTATAAAAACTGAGATGTTAGCATAAAGCAAGTGTCATTTAAATCAAAAGGAAATATATCTCCACAAAATCTTGAACTACTAGTTCCTTCATTTGGGACGAAACTGAAACATATCCTAACTCTACCCTCAAAAAAATAAAATGCATTAATCATTCTCAGCCCAATTATAAATCTCACTGCATTAAAGCATCTGTTTAATTGTACTCTAAAATGAGAATCTCTCCTGTATTTTTTTAGAAGATTCTGTATTAGGTAAAAATTAAAAAACAACAACAATAATCTGAACACAGATTAGGGAACTACTTTCAAATCATCAGCAGAACATTTTAGGGTTTGGGGCTTCCCCCCCTTCTAAACTGGTTTGTGGGTTTGGATGTTGACAGAAACAGTATAATTTTCAAATTGCAATTAAAACAGTATAGTTAAAAAACAATTCTGGAAGTAAGAGCAAACAGTATTTTTTAGAGCTTGAAAAATTTATTTCAAAGCTACTTGCTTATTTTTCCAGAAGGCTGTGTAAACAAAAATAAATCAACAATACCTTGGGAGGAAGTTTATTAAAAGGAATGAAAATTATTAAACTAGGACTGATCAAAAATCTCAGTCATATCTATGACCTACCCATCCATACAGTAAAGAAGGGAAGTGTTCACCTGTGTGGCCCACTGTAGGTCAGCAATACAGACCCTGCTAGGAGGAGCAAGAAGATTGAATGCATTCAGTGAAGATTAATGAGGTGGGTGAAGGTACTAGAAAACAAGGCTGAGGGAACTGAATTTGTTTAGACTTGAGAAAAGGAAGCTGAGGGGTGATCTCATTGCTCTCTACAACTACCTGAAAGGAAGTTGCAGCAAGGAGGGTGTCAGTCCCTTTGCTCAGGTGACAGCACATGTCAGTCTCAGGTTGCATCGGGGGAGGTTTAGATTAGGTGTCAAGAAGAAATGCTTCTCAGAACGAGTGGTTAGGCATCAGAGTAGGCTGCCCATGGAAGGGGTGGGATCACCATCCCTGGAGGTATTTAAGAGACATGTGGCTGTGGCAGTAAGGGACGTGGGTTAGTGGTAAACTTGATAGTGTAGGTGGATGGTTGGACTTGATGATCTTTTCCAACCTAAATGAATCTATGATTCTAAGTAATCCCTCCTCTCCCAAGCTGAAGGATAAGTGGTACCTGAAATGCATAGGGAGGAATCTTGTGCAGTGTTCAGATATATGTCACTCTCCACACCAGCCCAGAGAGTAGAAAAATAGTACACAGCTTCTGCCCTGAACAGTTTCTCTATGAAATACATATTATAAAAGTCCATTTCCATAGGTAAAGCTACAATCATCTTAAAAGCAAAAGGCTGTAGTAGACGGTGAATCTTATCAGTCATAATCCTTCATAGGATATGGGCTCCTGGTCCTCTCATTGTATTATCACAGGACAGACAAACAGAAGACTGAAGTTTCAAACAAACCAAAAGGAAATATAAATCTGCTGAACTAGGTGTTAAGCAGCCTAAAGAGCAAGTTCTACAATTCTCAAAACAAGATTAACATGAGACATCAATTTATTTAATCCATATGAACTCCCCAAATGACACATTTTATTTTTTTCACCCTCCACTGACTTTAAATGTTTCTGTTCCCATGATGCTTGAAACAAGGAGAGAAAAATAATAATAATAATAAAAAAGCTTTCTCCGCTTAGATAGAAAATGTTGCTAGAAAATACTGCAAGAGAAATGAAATATCAATAAACTGAACTAAAAAGAAAAAAGCATCATCATCTTAATCTCGCTTTTTCAATTTTCTCTATTCCAGTGTCTTACCAGCAGCTCTATTGTGCTTTTAGTTACACTACACACAGAAATAGACACATTATGATTAAGAAATGTGTCATAAATGGATTGTTGTTGCTCCTGGATTCAGACTTCAAAAGCTTCATCTATTGATATAAGTGAAGCACGGTGACCTAAACAACTGCATACTCTAATGGTGCTGCCATTGTTTTTACTGAAATAACCTATGCTTCATCTGCTTTGCTGCATAAAGTGTACTTTGGATCCATGCCATTTAGATGGTATTCCCATGAAAAGACAAAAAGAAAAAACACACACACTGGAAACAGTTCCTCTAGCACACTGTAACAGAGCAGCTCTGGGGTTATGGGGTAGAGCCATGTTTGTGATGACAGCTTATGATGCCCTCCCTCTGTTAGCTGGTTAGGGATGAAAAGATTATGAAGGACATAATGAAATTAAATCTTCTCAATGCAACCCGCTAATTCAATAAGATGTCAAAGGACCATTTATTTAAGAGGACAGGTGTGGCTTATCCCTTCTGTTAAAGGAAACTGACTCTTAGGACTTCTCACACTGATAGTAAACCCCACTGGCTACCTCACACTGGGATCACAAGGGCTAGAGCACAGCTAGAAATGCAACATCAAAACCACCTGCAAGAAATTCACTCTTCCATCAGCTATCTTCCTATACAGGCATGACCATAACTTACTATAGCTTGGAGATGTTAAGCATATTGCAATGAAAGTGTCATTGCTTGGCTTTACTTTAGGTACTGTATGGTACCACAGACTTTATTGAGCAATTAAAAAATATACACAAGGGACAATAGCTTCTTTTTTCTGTATTTTTCAAATTTGACTTTCTTCCAATTGGAGAACCCAGTTTCAAATATGAAAAGGGCACTTGTTCTACAGTAACTGTGTACAACTTGCTCAGTTCCAAGTACTGTATTCATTTGTTGTTACTGTTGCTGTCGTTCTATCTCCAGTTGTTCTGGGAATTACAACTAAGTTGTTCTTTCTGATTCTATTTCCCCATAGAGTTCAGCTAGCTTCTTGAACTCAGGCCCCCAGTCACCAAGGTAATTATAATCCTGGTCAGAGTGTGTTGTGACTGAATCCAGAGAGCTGATAGATCCAGCTTCAGATCTATGACCCTCATAGGCATATGTCTGCAGGGAGTCGTACGGGGGCACACTGGGGTCCAAATCAGCCTCTGCCAGTCTTTGTTTAATGAACTCCTGAACATCTACACTGTCAAGGCTTGAAGAGTGATGGTGCCTGGGTGCAGGCTTCACTTCAGGACGAACATCCCTCCGATATTTTAGTTCCTCAGCAGCTGATGGATTACGCAGTGCTGTGATGTCAAATGCTTCTGTGTCTTCTTCCCCACCGCCCTCATCATCGTATGTCACAACATTTTCTCGGACATCTTCTTCTGAAATGATCAAGGGCTCCTTCTTGCTACGTCTTAGGGTGATGAAAAGGACCACAATTGCTAAAGAGAAAACTGCAGATATTAGATTAGGTTTAAGGTTTACATTCAAAGTAAGTAGATATATGCTACAGAAATAGCACATACTAAATCATGAATACAGAGTTGTAATCCTTTCAGGCTAATATTTGCATTCTGATATTATTATGCTGGCCTTCAACTGGAGTATCATTACATTAGGCACATGTTCAATTTGGAAAAGAGCCTACTTATAGTCCTAAGTGAGCACTACCTTTGAGGTATAATGTGTTTGTTACATGAAGATAGATTACTGCATGCCTGGAAATGACCCATGAAATCTATACAGCTGTTTTTTGACATAGCAACCTGCCAAAGCGTAACAGGTAGACAACAGACAACCAAGGGGAAAGTTAATAGTGTTATTGTAAAATTACAAACTTCCAATACAGCCTGGTCTTCCAAAGGGCCAGTAAAAAGCATTCTTCTAGTGTGTATTTGCTCTGTGGGAATTGCTAGTGGTTTTTGAGCCAATAATGAAATCCACTAGTTAGATTATTAGGGATTTCATAAAGAACACAAAAGGGGATAACACCCTTCAGTAAATGAGAAATGAGTAACTAAGGCTGACATTTTTCAGAAGCATTGTTAAGGGCTTTCAGTGCTTCATGAAGACCAATATCCAACATATATATCTAATTAAAATGTATAAGCTTTATTTTTTCTCTTATGAATGTTCAATCTTTTATGATAAAATACAAGATTTAAAACTAATTGTGTTAATATACATTTTAAAACACTTTTTTGATAAAGAAGCTCTGAAGTAAGCTGTGATGAAAGTTGTCTATAGAAAATGTAGAGCATTCAGAAAAAAATCCTCAAAATCTCCTATGTGAGTCACAGTGCAACTCACATTATTTCTTTCCATCTCTATTAGAATGTAGAAAGGCACATGAATAGTACAGGAATATATACCTAGCAAGTTGTCCCCCTGCCACAATAAATAAATAGGTAAATAAATAAATAAATAGATAAATAAAAGAACATTAACTGATGAGTAACATTCAAATTGGCCGGGGGGGGGGGGGGGGGGGGGGGGAAGGGAAGAAATAAAAAAAAAAAGTGGAAAGAAAATGCACTTGCAAGGTCATTTATCTAATGGAGTCATCACATTGTCTCATATGTCCCTTGCCCCTGTGGATTATGCTGTACATTGCTATCAGCTTATCCCACAAAGGTAATTAAGAAATGGCTTTTCTATGGTGCTAATGGTGCTTCCTACAGTGTAATGCATTTCAAAAAGCTTTCCTCATCTCTCTTCTATAATTTTTCACACTGTTCCAGACATGGAATTAGAGTCAGTGGCTTTTTGAAATCTTTCCAAATTACAGAAAAAATTATCTGCAGTGCTAATTACTTGATAACCTCTGAAAAACTATTTATAGTGGATTCCAGGTATTCAATAATGTACTTTAAAGGCATTTTTTCCTATGCATTTTAGCTAAACCTTTCCCCCCTAATCACAGCTATATGTTTCTAATTACCTTCTACTACCAAGCAGCTTCAGGATCAAAAACATGTCACATTAAAAATTTCTGCCCTGTCTCATTCAGACAACCAGTGGAAGGATGGCAGTACTTAATATTGAAAATGACTTACCAAGAAGAATGACAACACAGAGCAGGATTGCAATTAAAGCTCCTGTGCTCAACCCAGCAGAGGAGAGAAAAGCTTCAGCATGGCAAGTTCTCACTCGTCCATCTCTCTCACAAGCACAAACCCTAATTGTGAGAGTACTGCTGCTGCTGAGAGGGGGCACTCCACCATCAGAAATCAAAACCAGGAGGTAATATATATCTTGAGTAGTTCGACTGTATTTCCTTCTTCTTGTCAGTATACTGGCTGTGTTATCTATGGTATCAAAAGAAAAACAGAATATCATCTTAATGAAGCGAAAAAGAAATATGTTATTAATTGTTTGTTTCCTATCCAGTACAAGTATTGGGCACAATCCTAATCTGTGAAAATGCATGATCTAGATTTACATTTATTGGGAAGCATTTCTGGCCAATGGAAGGTTAAGAGGATACAGGGCAAAGTAACTAGAATTGCATAAATAAGATTATTTATGCTCATGTCTGAGAGTCTAAGTGAACTTTGGCAAACATTTTGGGCCCAGTTTCCAAGTGTTTTAATCCTATGATATGCTGTGTATGGACACCTGTAAATGTGAATACCTGGAAATCTAAGAATATCTGTTGTGGAATTCATCAACAAAAAGTCATTTTGATTCTCAAATCAATGTTAAAATGTCTTTAATAAAAGTTAAATTAAAACTTTCACATTTTGCTGTTTGTGATCGATTTTATAGATCACCCGAGCTTTCAGAAAATATTTGAAAGGACTCATGCTGTAGGGAGGTCAAGATGAAGATGTAGTTACGGAACGAAATATGAGGGAGAGGGAGAGGGAGAGGGAATGGGGAAGGGAAAGAGAGAGAGCAGATACTAGTTGTTCTAAACCAGTAAAGGTCTAAGGTAGGTAAGGAAAGGTGACAGAAAGTGATGCAACGTTTTGTCACCATTATGTTACCTACAGATCCATCTGACGTATATTACAGTCAATGAGAATACTAATGCTACTATATACACTCTGCAAGAGTATTTATGGGCACTAATTGGGATGGCAAACTGCCACACATGTCCCTTCAAGTCCAAGAAATTTAGGGGCATAAAGGGAGTGTAGAGGAAGAAATGCTATGATAATATATTTACATCATAATTTCATATGTTTAAAATTCCATTTCAGTTTGTTGCTGCCACTTTAAGAGTACAGGCCCTTGAATAAGAGCCCACAGATACACCAAGCAAAACTGGAGACCATGAGAAATTGAATACATGAGGAGCTGCAGAAAGAAATCAGGACCAAGAAGATGAGAGGTTGGAAGAGAAGAGCTCTCCTCTCATGATGCTTGCACATGACTAACAGTCACAGATCCCCAGTGGTGGGTTTGTGGGTTTGGAATTTGTTAACAAACAACACAGAGGTGATAGTGCAAAAATGTGTCTGCTGGATTTTCCTTCCTATTCCTATATATATGTATATATATATATATATATTTTTTTTTTTTTTCTTACTACTGTAGCTACAGTACTATTCACCATGTGACTATCCTTCATGCCACAACTTCTGTCAAATTCTGTCTCAAATTTTAAACCATTAATTTTACTCAATTCTCTCTACATTTTGCTTTTGTGTATCACCCAATAGGGGTGTACTGATCAAAACAGATAGTGTAGCCCCCCAGAATAATATCATAATATATTTGGTAAGCGGTTTCGCATGAGAAAAATATCTGAGGTAGGAATTGCCTAAGGTCACAAAGGAACCGTGCCACTGAGCCAAAAACTGGGCATGAGGTCCTGCTGCATTGAAGTTGATTAGCTTTCTTCTCCATCCTCCCTGCTTATCTTCTTGGAAATCTCCAGTCTGAGTTTGTTACTAATTCATTAAGTTCTGTTCTTCATCTTTGCAGTGGGTGCAAAATCTGATTTCTATTCATTTATTTATTTTCAGTAGGCCTTCAAGTCCTCTTCAACTTTGTCATGTCACTTTTGAGGATTAAATTCTGAGATTCATGCCAACCTCCTCTTTAGATGCATGACACCAGCCATATATAATGTCATCTATATTCATTCTATTTATAAAACCCTTTTAAAGGCAAAGTGGCACAAAAAGATAATTTTGTCATCTGAAACATCTGACATAGAGCAAGATAATCACATTACGAAAATGTTATTTCTACAGATAAAATACTTTTGGTACACACGTATTCCAAAGTAAAAGTGTTTTCAGTAGTCCGTAGAACTCCAACACAGAGTTGATGAAAAGATATCTATTAAGTCAGGGTTTTCATTTGACATAGGGTTGTGGAAATGATTCCTGTATACCTAAACCATATGATATGTAGAAATATTTATCTTTTCTTATAAACATTCTATTAAATTTTAACTCTTCTCTTCCCTTGCTTAATCTGGGTCTTTATAACCTCATAAAACATACCATGGTGTATCCACTAATGCTTAAATTTTTCATCATATTATTGTTAAGAAATAAATTATTTCCAGATTATTCAGCACCTAAACTAGGAAGGAAATTGTTTTATAATGGAGTCAAATGACTGAAGAAATTAAGCCTGATAACACAAATTCAGATTGCATTTATTTTGTAAAGAAAATTCTTCCCTAAAGCAGAGTAGCCTTAAGGCCACGATTACAGACTGTGCTCACCCATTTTAGTCTTACTAGGCTTTGCTGATCTAATTCTAAAATATATGGAAAAGTCCTAAGTCTAACTTAACAAAATTGAAACAGCTTGTTCTTTGATACACATATGATCTAATTAAATGCAGTACCTGAACAATCTCAGTAGATGTATTTTAAATACTCCTAAAACAAACTCACAACCTTACAGACCACAGACTGCAAACAGGTAGATTGTCTGCATGGCTTTTAATTTTTTGGCACATATATTGGTAAAGTTAAGGGGGCAAAGTAAGACACTGTTTTATCTTTCTGCTACTTAATATTGCATTAAAAAAAAAAAAAAACTCTTGCTTTTTTATAATATCTTTCCTATTTTCCCATTCACTCTATTTTTTAATGTCAGACTGTCAGTCCCAACTTCCCCAATACTGCTGGAGGACATTGACAAAAATCTTGAAGGGTTCAAACAGGGAAACCACCACAGAATACAAAATGACCTTTAGTTGGTCTGTCTGTCAGCTGCTAAAGCAGTAGCAGGTTGAGCTCCAGAAACAGACCAAGAGCAGAAATAAACACATATATTTGTGACTAGAACAGAATTTAAAATGAATACATATTTTGCATAAAAATAAATTAATGTTCTCATTATACACACTAGGTGATGACTGCTGCTTCTGTTTTTCTATATTCAGAAAGAAACTCTTCATCATCTCCCCCATACACATTAAAAACTCCGGTGACTTTCTGGTTGTTCAGCATCCAATTTATAATTCCTTCCCTCTCTTGAAATGCACCTTGTAACAGCTTATTAGCAGAGCTTCTATCTACAGTTTCTCTTTTCATCTCCTGAACTCACAGGCTGTTAAACAAAACAAGGGTGGGGAGTGAGTGTGATCCCAGGAACACTAATCACTCAAACTGCTAAATTTTATCACTCTCCCTGTTATGCTGTTGGTCTGTGCCAACTAGGACTCTCACATAAAACCCAGCCACAGCCTGAGGTAACAGCACATACCAGTGACCCTCCCAGCAAGCAGTGTGGACAAGCATGCACAAGTTTACTCCTCCCATTTTACACAGTGCTTCAGTGTTATTCCAACAGCCTGCAGGTCCTTAAACATCCCTAAACAGCCTTGCGCTACACTCTGTACCACATAACTTCCTTTCATGCTATGGTAATACCACTACTCTGTTGGGCTGCAATTACAGATTTCATAATATTTCATGAACTCAGACAAGAAAAAAACATAGTAATGAAGTTGGTTACCGCTTGGGGGTTCAGAGGAGGTACAAGGCCAACTGCTATATAACGTTCACAGCCAGCCTGTGTTATTAAGTTTCTTTGCAAGAGAATGGGACCAGTCCTGGTTTTCGTTTGGGGTTGTTCTTTGTTTTTCCCCTCAGCACCAATACTGCCACAATAAGCTAAAGTCTGAGTGGTCACCTAGAAATCCCGCTGAAGTCATTAGTGAGGTGCAACACTCCCACATGGGACAGGTGGGATAATAAGGACACGCTTATCAGCAAGAAGAGAAAGCAATTTCAAAGAAGTGACAGTTCTAAGGGAATTGTAATTCAAGTTACAACAAACGAGAAGATGACAATCACACAACAAAGTTATCCAGAAATAACACCTCAAAAACCTACGGATATGTTCAAGGACTCAGCTTGAAATGAAATTCCCTATTGGTAATAATTGACACTGTATCCATGAGCTAAGCATTAATATTAACATCTGTCATGTCTTTCATCTCAGAAGAAAAAAATCTCAGATCTTATTCTGCTAACTCCATAAGGTGACAGCAAGTGTTACTACCAATAATAACAGTCCTTCATTTCTACTTAAGACTCTACATTATTTCCATTAGTGTCTACAAGCCCCAGACACTTCTGTTCATCTACCTTGTCTGCATAAGTACAAAAATGAATGTGGGACCAGATGATCTTGGAGGTCTTTTCCAACCTAAATGACTGTGATTCTATGAAATCCTACAAAATTTTGTACATGCAAATCTTCCTGTGCCTATATCCAAAGAAGACCCAAGTATTAAAATCTGAGCAGGAAAGCATGGCCTCCTCTTTTCCTCTTTCTGGCATAAATCTGTAAAAGAGTGAGGGATCCAGCGAGGAATCCAGTGAGGGATCCAGTATCATCACACAGGTAGAGAAGCAATGATGAATATACAGGCTGAAAAGGAAAACATAATTGACCTAATATAACAAAATAATATGTGTGAGCAGGAGAAGTTTAAGTTAAAAAAAAAAAAAAAAAAAGGTTTAAATTTTAAAAAAAAGTTTTGTTTATAATGATTTAAATTTTTAAACAGAAATTGACAAACTGCAGTACCAACTGTATCCTGTTTCCATCTCTTAATTAAATTGTTTACATTCTGTATCAAAAACTAATGGAGGACCCACTGAGAAGGAAGTTTTTACAAGCAGGAGCAGCTTTTACAAGAAGGGTTTTGGCATGAAACAAAAAAATCCCACAAACTGTAAAAGCTAAAGGCAGCCAAGTATGAAGACAGATGCTGATGACCTAGGAAAGAGTTTATCAAGGGAAATAAAAAAAATAAAAAATAAAAATACTATGTTACAACAAGAAAGCTAGTTTGAAAGAGAGGAGAGGGGATCATGGACTAAGAAAGTCCTCTGATACCTGAAAATAGATACAGGAGACACTCAAGGAACATAAGTGTATAGGATAGCAGCAGTAGCACTAGGATGCTGCGAACTGCAGATCTGATTCTTCCAAGCCTGGAAGGAAAATCTTTTTTCTCTACAGATTTAGACTGTGAACTTCACCCCTGAGAAGTATGGTATGAACCTAGGCTTGCTGGAGATGAAAGGATTGGTTGCTAAGGGAAAATTAACAACAACATAGGGAAAGAAAGATTCATCTGCTTCCCTGTGATGCACGTTGCTCCAGTTCATGACCATTAAACCTTCTCATATTTGGGCTGTGCTTTGCACACACAGCAAGTTAGAACATAAGAACATCCTCTCAAGTGGGCTTGAGGTTACAGATGGGAAATTCTGCATGGCTGTAATGCAGCTCTTCACACTCTGAAGATGTGGCAGTTTGTAAAGCCAGACTGTGTGCTGCATGCCAGGCTGTTATCACATTTCTCTTCCTATCACCTCTGCCTTTTCACATTGAGCTTCTGAACTCAGAAGAGACAGGAAGACATAGCAAAATCAAAGAAGCTGAGATACAATGATAACACCAAGGAAGGTGACTACTGGAGCACTTCGGAGAATACTGATTTATTTATTATTCACAATTTGAGAATTCCTTTGACACATTATAAATTACAGGCAGGCACAAGAGATATGGGAAAGAATGAGTAAAAACCTTTTTATACCTTAAGGCATGCTTTAATTTTCAGCTCTGCTTATATCAACAGTTCAACTTTTATAAATTTTCTGAGATATCATAATTAATTAAAACCAAAAGAAAATATATTAGAATGAGTAGCATTTCTAAAGTGAGATCAGTCAATTGTTTATGCAGTACTGTACTGGTAGGCATTTCTCTTTCATTTCTTTACTGTTAACTCTTGGAAATATTTTTTTTTCTTTTGTGTTGGTTTAAAGCTACTGCCAATGGGCTTCCTTTCTCATTCAGTGAAAGCAACTTAGCAGACATTTGGGGCCTGAAACATAGTTATTTGCTTTTGAGTTGGTTTGTGAAACACCAAGAAATAGCAGCACTGAACGTGTACACTATGCACTAAACTACCTATCTGGTCAATCTTAGATCCAACTTAATTAATCATAAAAGGATCAAAGATGTTCACAGGTCTGAGGAAGAATTCCTTTTTTACTTTCATATATTGTTTCTGTGATAATTCCTGTTCAGGCTGGCATTCAATCTGTTTGTAGTGACACATGTTCTATGGTTTGTGTTTACTGATACCATGTATAATGCTAATTTTGCACTTTCTCAGACATCATTCCTCTTCCGCATAACTGTCCTACAGTTACAATTTCTCTTCTTTACAGGAGTATATTTAATTGAAAGGCAGTAGGAAGTTGCAATACTGAAGAACCAGAGAGAGCATGCCACATCTTTGATGTGAACAAACGCAGGAACTACATAGATATTTCCCATGTAAATCAGGTTGAAAAGGGTGGGGTTCAACATGGCATTCTTTAATGCCACTTCAGATGCTCTAGAGAAACTAAGACATGGAGTGAAGATATGGTAACTAGCATGCTTATTTGCAACTTAAAAGCCCTAAAGTCAGTTCACTGCCCTGCCACAGACTTCTTGTGTGATATGGTTGAGATAAGAATTTTGTACATATCACAGAAGAGAGAGGAACAGAAAATTCTGCAGGGGAATTCATGCTGGCATGGGATGAACTGCTCTCTGGAGGTTGCCCTCTTCATAAATAACAGTCATGCCAGGTAATGTTTTTTGGACTCAGTTTTGAACTCCAACATGGGAAAAATGCTAATTTGAACCATAGGCATAAGTAGATGAACACATCAGAAATTTCATTTTATACAGATGTTGTTGGGCTCAGCATGATCTAGATTTTAAACAAAAGCAGGCCTCCACATATGTAGATTTTACAGTATCTTGTGACCACAACATTAACAAAAAGGAATCTCCAAAAGGACGGTGTTAGAAAATCAGCCTGTCTTTTTCAGTTCCCAAACATTCCCCATCTATGGGCAATTTTTAAAAAAACAAATCTTTGAGAAGCAGAAGGGAAAAATAAAACTGTAAATATTTTTGTGAAATGAAAGAAAAGAAGAACAAATCCTAAGCATTCTCTAGTGAGTTGCTTTTCCCTGAAAGTAAGGTAAATTTTGTCTACTTTCAGAAGTCAGCAGTTGCAATTTCCAAAGATACAAGAATGTACAAATCTTATTGGCAGTGTTGGGTGAATTTGTACAATCACTGCACAAAAACTTACTGTCCAAGAAATTTACAAGACCCATTGAAGCACCTATTACAGACCATATATATTGGGAAAAAAAGAAAAACAAAAAAAGGAAAAACAAAAAAAGAAAAACCAGCAAAACATTGCCATACTGTGCATAAAATTCATAAATGTTCTCTTGAACCTAAGTGATCTGTTCTCTGGGGATTCATTCTTCTTCCAGATCCCTGAAAAGTGTGGTGTAACTTCTGCAAGAGGTCTCAAGTAGGTAACAAAATAGACAAAGAGGAATAATATGTATTATAAATCCAGACAGTGAAAGAAAATATGCAAATGCATGTGTCTATATATTAACGGATAGGGTTATAATAACAGTTAAATATGCTCACATGCATTTTTCCATCAAACTAATGAATTTTGAAAAATATATCAAATATACTTTGACCATCCGGAAAAAAAATACAAATTTTCAAGGATAAAAAAGTGTAATTTTAAAATTCAGTGCTTCAGAAGAATGCCTTCCAGAGGGACCTTGACAAGTATGAAAGGTGCCCTGTGAGAATCTCAAGAAGTTCAACAAGGCCAAGTGTAGGGTCCTGCACTTGACCTGGGGCAATCCTAAGCACAAATACAGGATGGCTGGAGAATGAATTGAGAGCAGCCTGAGGAGAAGGACCTCAGGGTGGTGGTTGATGAGAAGTTTGACATGAGCTGGCAATGTGAGTTTGCAGCCCAGAAAGCTAGCTGTATCCTGGGCTGCATCAAAAGAAGCGTGGCCAGCAGCTTAAGAGAGGTGATTCTTCCCCTCCACTCTGCTCTTGTGAGACCCCACCTGGAGCCCTTTGTTCAGCTCTGGGACCCCCATGGACCTGGACCAATTGGAACAAGTCATATGAGGGCCACAAAGATGACCAAGTGGCTGGAGCTCCTCTCCTATGAAGACAGGCTGAGGGAGTTGGGGTTGTTCAGCCTGGAGAAGAGAAAGCTCTGGGGAGACCTTATAGCAGTCTTCCAGTTCCTAAAGAGGGCCTACAGGAAAGCTGGGGAGGGACTCTTTATTAGGGAGTGGAATGATAGGACAAGGGGGAATGCCTTTAAACTAAAAGAGGTTAGATTTAGATTAGATTTTAGGAGGAAATTCTTCACTCAGAGAGTGGTGAGGCACTGGAACAGGTTACCAAGGGAAGCTGTGGATGCCCCATCCCTGGAGGTGTTCAAGGCCAGGTTGGATGGGGCCTTGAGCAACCTTGTCTAGTGGGAGGTGTCCCTGCCCATGGCAGGGGGGTTGGAACCAGGTGATCGTTAAGATCCCTTGCAATCCAAAGTACTCTATGAATCTATGAACCAGCTCTGAAGGGGATCTTTCATCTTTCTTCCAATTCTTCATCAGAAGTTACTTTTAGTCTCATAGTGCCCAGGCAAATTTTAAATGGGACATCCAGTAGCAGATTTTACTGATTAGGCAAAAACTGTATATTTAAGGCCTTACACACAAATGAAAAGGATCTCAAAGTTATCTGTGAGAACATCCACGAAAACACAAAGAAGTCTAGTAGTATCTTGTATACTAGTATCTTGGATGCTAGTCTTGTAGTATCCAAACTGTAATAAAAGTACCTCAAAATTGAATAAGTATTTAGCTATTAAGATTTTTAAACAAATTACAACACTTTCCTGGACCTAATAAATTTTAAACAGACCCATTTTCATTAAAAAGCTATCATAAGTACAATTCGCAAACAGACAAAAAGTCATATTCCTTGTTTGTTTTTTTTCCTAAAATGACAAACTCCAGGGAATGATTACAACCCAATGCATTTTCTTTGTATAGCAAAGAAATTTTATTACTGCTCTTGTTTTGTCTTGTTTATATGTGTACGGATACTGAATCATTTTGCTGTCTGTCTGTTGCGGTTTAACCCAGACGGCAGCTAAACACCACACAGCCATTCGCTTACCTTCCCCCCTCCCTCTATGGGATGGGGGAGAGAAATGCGGAAGTGAAGCCTGTGAGTTCAGATAAAGACAGTTTGTTAAGACAGGATAATAGTAATAATAGTAATAGTAATAGTAATAGTAATAGTAATAGTAATAGTAATAGTAATAGTAATAGTAATAGTAATAGTAATAATAATAATAATAATAATAATAGTAATAATAATGTGTACAAAACAAGTGATGCACAATGCAATTGCTCACCACCCGCTAACTGATGCCCAGCCTAATCCCAAGCAGTCCAGCCCCCATCCCCTGGCTAGCCACCCATTCAGCATGACGTCAGATGGTATGGAATACCCCTTTGGCTAGTTTGGGTCACCTGTCCTGGGTCTGTCCCTTCCCAGCTCTTCCTCCACCCCCAGCCTGCCCATTGGCTGAACAGAGCAAGAAGCTGAAACATCCTTGGCTTGGTGTAAGCACTGCTCTGCCACAATTAAAACATCAGCCTGATATCAGCACTCTTCTTATCCTAAGCCAAAACATAACATTCTACCAGCTACTAGGAAGAAAATTAACTCTTTCCTAACTGAAACCAGGACACTGTCCTCTTGTTCACACTCTTAAACTTTTACTCTCTCTGAATACTACTTTGTCAGTACATAAAAAAATTCACCCAGCATCAAAGAATGTACTGTAACATAAGATATTTAGTGTTATATTTTGCCTTTTCCTTTTTTTTTTTCTTTAAAATGAAAATCATAAAGTACAACAATATCCAGAAGGTAATCCGACCAATTCTTAGGTCCAGCTAGACTGCATATTTGTTATAGTCCTGTGTTCTCCCCTAATGGTTTTAAGCACTGTATTTTGAGGGTGCATACTCAAGGGTTGTAGCTTTAACATTGTATTTTGCTGAGTAAAGGCACAAGCTCAGGCTCAAGAGATATAAGCTTAAGTGGTCATACAATCAATTGCATGGACTGACAGCTATTTCCTCTACTGAAGACATGGAACATTTGCCCTGAATCATAAACATGTTGGGACTGAATATTGCTATAGTATATGCAGATATGTAGGGACAAATTATGAAAACTTATGCTTGCATAAAACTTCTAGATTTCAGTGAAAGTGCATGAATATGTGTTAAAATTTAAGGATCCAGTTCACTATTGTAGAGTTTTTTGATCTTGCAGCTCTATTGATAATACAGTATTGGAACATTCATGAAATAGAGCACTGGGGCTCAAAGTCAGGGCAGAATTCTGCTGTTCAGCATTATGAAAGCAAGGAAAGAAAATGTCCACTGTGATTTTTGTGAAATAAATCCTTTGTCCTGAAGAAATAAAAGGAGAGGGTTACTTGATCCAAAGACAACTGCAAGAGGAATATAGCTTTGCAGTGACTGATACAGCTATCACTGACTACCACTTTCAATCTGACATTGAGCTTTTGTTTTTTAGCATTTTGCAAAACACTAGTGAAAATTCTCTTAAGGCAATTATTGATTTTTTTTCTATTTCTATGTAAGCTAAATGCTATAACAAAACTAAACTAAAAATCCTACCAGAATCTCAGCCATTATTGGATTATTAAATCCAGAAATACAAATAGCAGCTAGCATGCCTTAGGAACATTCTGATCCATTTTAACAGATGATACTCAACAACAAGATTTTTCAAAAGTGTGAACTTGTCACAGACATAAGAAATACCTCTTTTGCCCACCATCTCTCAGCCATTTCCTAGAATACATATTAACAGAAATTCAATTTCTGAATAGGGATACATGATAAATACGAAAGTTGTAAGTGGGACATAACCAGATATTGTGAATGTACTTTGTGTTTCACTTGTATCGTACAGATAGCTTGCATCACAAAAAAGATCCTCCTAAATAGCAGTGTCTATGCAACAGAATCAAAAGGTCATATGCTGAATAAAATTAGGCCAATGTTTTAGTTTTTAAGTTTTCTGGGTACTTACTGTTAAATTTCATGTTATGATTTAAGCTAAAACATCTTTGAATTAAGTATACGGGCAAATTGGAAAACATTTCTGGAGTTTCTGAGTTTCTGTTTGTGTAGTAGTTTTATGCAAGATGTTAAAGGAAATTCATGCTTAGTTTATTTTGTATCTCATTAGGTGAAAGAAAAACATAATGAACAATAGGTCTTTGTCTTAAAGACCACCTTTCGTCCACTTTCTTCCCCCACTGCACACTGCCAAAACAAAATTAGGATGCTCCACACATTGCCTGCAGCTGTTGGTGATGGGTTCACTTCCCTTGGGCAAATAAAAAGAAAACATCAATTACTTACTCCTGCATGCTTACATCCAAAGCATAGCACTACCACATTGGAGATTTATGAAAAATTCTCACCCTTTTACAAATCTGTATAGATAAATAACCTATTGTTGTGGTTTTACCCGGACAGCACCACACAGCCCTCCCTCCCCCCTCCCTCTATGGGATGGGGGAGAGAAATGGGAAAGTGAAGCCCATGGGTTGAGATTAAGACAGTTTATTAAGACAGGGAAAAAATAATAATAATAATAATGCGTATGAAACAAGTGATGCACAATGCAGCTCGACCCCCCACCCTGGCTAGCCACCCCTATATACATACATACATACATACATCTGACATGATGTCAGATGGTATGGAATACCCCTTTGGCTAGTTTGGGTCGGCTGTCCTGGGTCCGTCCCCTCCCAGCTCTTGCTGCACCCCTAGCCTGCCTGCTGGCAGGGCAGAGCAAGAAGCTGAAAAGTCCTTGGCTTAGTGTAAGCACTGCTCTGCAACAATTAAAACAGTTTTCAACACCCTTTTCATCCTAATCCTAGCACCCTACCAGCTACTAGGAGGAAAATTAACTCTATCCTAACTAAAACCAGGACACCTATGTTGTCATGCAGTCCTTAAAGCACAACACAGCCTTTTTCTAATGGTAATGATTAGATATAATAATATAGATTCCAATTAAACATGTTCAAAAACATAAAATATCCACTTCATCATGAAACACAATTTTAATAGTTATTCAAATGTACAGCTTGGTGTAAGTATTTTATTCAGAATTAATGTGGTCATAGTCTTTCACATGAGATCACAGTGTAATACTCGATGAGTATATTTGAATCAGTCTCAAATGCAAAAATACAGGAATGCTCCATCATAATCTCGGTGGAAATTATGGACTAATCTGAGAAAGGGCTGGAGTCATCACTTAAGGAATATTTAAAATATATAAATCAGTCCATCAAATGTTAGGTTTTTTTTGTTGTTTGTTTGTTTGTTTTTAATATTGACAGATATTGGCTTGATTTCTTTTAGAACTAGAATATGAGGGCCACAAATCTAGTTTGAGCCAACAGCACAACTCTTTTTTTTTTCCTACTCAAAGTATAGTTAAATACTGGAACACATTCCTGAGGAAGATTATGTAGTCACCTTCCCTCACAGGTTTTAAAAATGGATACAAAAAATCTGTGAAAAATATTCTAAACCTCAGTGTATGTGTCATATGTACAATAATGGAGTTAATGACTCTCAGTCATTAAAGATGTGTAGTGATCTGTAAGATCTCAGAAAGTATTCCATGGTATTACTGCAAAAACGTAACTAATACAAAGCCAACCACCACATATTTCCACACTTGCATACAAACAAAAACACACAATATACTCACGGAGAGTCCAAGAGGTATAACAGACAAGCATTTAAAGTTTACTATCATTTTCATCAGGCTGTAGAATGGAAACCGTGAAGCAATATTCAAAAAAAATAAACTTGTGGGGTTTTCTTGTTGATTTTGTTGTTGTTGTTGGAAAGGCTGGATGGTTCTTTGATTCAAGAAATGTGGCTGAGTGACTCTGAAGGCTCTTTTCCCAGGGGGCACATCTGCTATATTTTTCTATTTGTGCTTTTTATGCACACTTTGTTAGGAAGGGCATGAAGAGATCACTCAGGAAGCCCTGAAAGCCTTACTCTTGATATCACATCCATAAATGCAAACACATATTCAACTTTTTTATGCCCTTTAAATTCCTAGTTTCTCCTTTAAGGAAGGCAATAACTTTGAAAGTGCCCACTCTGTACTATTCACCTAGCAACAGACCAAAATGCCAACACCTATTTCATTAATACAATTTCTAAAAACATTCCTGAATGTATGAACTATAAATGTTAAAATAAAATGGAATATAAAGAGGAAATTGAATATGATTATTCATAGTTCACAATATGTTGTATACACCGTGCTATCTACAAGTTCAGTGAAGACAGATTAATTTTCCCTTTCTGTCAAGAAATGCATAGAAATTGTTCTGTTCACTGAGACACCCCAGAAAGAAACAGAGAACCACTTCTTAGAAGTATGTGTTTGATTTACCTTCATTGTCCCTTAGAGTAAAGTTGGGATTCAAAGAAGGCCCTTCATCAAGAGAAAAATGGAATCTTGCCCCATTTGCAGAGTTATCTTTGTCAGTTGCAGTAATAGTCTGAATTACCTGAAATAAAAATTGACAGTGAATATGCTGAAATTTGAACTTGACCCCATATATTATCTGACCTTAGCAGTATGCTCAAACTTTGCTTATTTTAATTTTCTACCTGACTGCTACTAAATTCAACAGATGAAATGTCTGGGCCATTAGCTTGATTTCTTTAGCAAATATTTTAGGAACTGTACTTCAGAGCTAGATAAAAGCATCAAAAGCATATATACTTTCTGACACTCAAACACAGTACAGGTACAAATCCTGTTAGAGATTTTCATCATCAGCACTGCTTCCTGGTGACCTTCAGAATTATGTTTTTGCCTAAACATCTATTTTTATAGAATGAAAATTCAGCCTGAACTGGGATGGTCTATGCAATGAACCACATTGCTTGACATCCTAACAATTTGATGTGCTTCAATCATAGTTAGGAAAAACATTTTTTTAAACCAAAATGGCAGGCATATAATCCCAGCTTGCTGTTTAAAATTCCTGTTAAGAAACAGTTTTACATTGCCACATAACAGAAGAGGAAGAACAGCAGCCGCTCTTGGGTATAGTTTGGGTTGCCCAAAAGGAACAGAATTAGATGTAGCACCCATGTACAGGAGAAGCATTTTTGAAAGGTAAAACCTTTACTTTCAAAAGCCCTGATGATTTTTAAAATTTACTTTCCACTAAAACTGAGCTAAGCTTTTGGAATGTGTGACCAAGCAATATTTCTACCTCTGCTTTCATTTTCATGCTGGGCCTGGAAGCTGAAGTCATAAAATAGAATTTAATAAAAGTTGTTCTTGTGATATATCCAGTGAAGCCCACATAGAGTGCTGCACAGAGCTGATAGATATCCTGAGGGAAATGTAAAAGGGGCTCTTTTCATGACATTTTTTTTGTTCCGTGTTCAGCTGCAGTCTGTCTGGACTGAATCTGAAGCATAAACAGTGTGGGCTTCAGCAGGTTGTTCTATTTTAAAACTAAAAGACAGTTTGCAGTTCTCTAGCTCCATTCACACATGAGAAGTAAAACAAACACGTTTTAAAGCCAATAGACTACAATGGTTATTCTGTTGTATACAAGACAGAATATTCTATAAATTATGCATGTCTTAAACAATTAATAATATTGCTGATACTGCTAAGAATATTTTAAAAGTTTCTCACTTTTTTTTTTTTTCAAAGTGTAGCATAAGATCAATCTGAAATGCCTATAATCATGAAGTTTGCCACAGGCTTGGCAATACTGGGGAAAAGCTTGGTAAAAGCTAGTTGTTCTGTATTAAATTTTGAAAAACATGAAAAACATGGTGTATATGTAATTGAAACAACTACCATGTAAAAATAGACATAAAACATTTTCTTAGATACATATATTTAGTTACTAGTATTGAAATGGTATGAGCAAAGCAAGACAAAAACAACAGTTGATGTAAGCATATTTTCAAGAGATGCCATGCATTTCACAGCCTAGTAGATAAACGTTGTCCTGCTGCCCTCTCTTATATAAAATGTTCCATGATATTTTCCAGAATTTGTCTTCAGGAACACGTCATTTTGCAGCAAAAAAATGCCACAACTGCCACAAGACTAATATTAAATTTATTTGTGACTAAGATGCATTTTAAAACTCAACAAAACATTCTGTCCACATTCCTGATCTTACATGTGAAAATCTGACTATCCCCCAGTTACACAAATGTATGCAAGAACTACAGCATCAGATAGTAGAGAAATCATACTTTTCCATGTGGAAAATAGACTTTGTATGTATACTGTATGTATGTACAGGTCAGAATAGTGTTGTCAGAACTATTCTTAAAAGGAAAAGGTTCACATTCTTTCAGAACAGGTTCTTGCTTTTTTCTATTTTGAAGACATTCATTTAGAGGTAAAGAACAAAACTGTGCAAGTTTGACATCCAAACCAAAGGTACTCCTAGCCCTTTTCTAATTAATAGGACAAATAACTGGCCTTCTAACAGACATTAACATGCACCTTACCATAGCTGATTAAAATAAAAATGTAGATGCAGAAACTCAGCTGCCATAAACCTTACTTAAGAAGATTTATGCTATCTTTTTAAAGGCGGGAGTTAAACAGAAAAGAAAGAATTTCAAGAATGAAGGAGAATTAATTGAAAAGGACATAGAGCTGGTGCCCAATTCTGCTTAGATCCTTTTCTGGACGGAATCAATGAACAAGTAAATATACACACAGCGGCTTTACAGCAGAGGCATACCTTGCCAGCTAACTTTGATTTCCTTTGGCTATTAGAAATAACAGCATCCAGGGTAAGGCAGCGCTTGATGGCAATACAATATTTATACACCCTGATTCTGAAAAAGTGCTTTGTGTGTGTCTGCGTGTATGTGTACTTTACAGTGGTGGATAGCGTAAGGGAAAATACATTTCAATACTATCACAATATTTTCTATTATTCTTCTGAAAAACACCCAGAAATAATTTTATCTTTTTAATCAGTATGACTAGTGAGACTTTATAACTGTCTCATACTCTGCCAGGATAAACACTGAACTTGGAAACACTCAGAAAACTGTCAACATTTCACTCCTTCACTTTTCAGAACAAAGCACTTAAACCTTTTTAAGCCACTATCTGTTCCCATTCTCTTAAAAGTAATAAAATGAATCACATTTGAAGCAAAGGAAAAAATCATTTGTAATGGTACTTCATGTAAGATTGCTAAATTCCATCTTCTTCCATTGGCTACATTTCACAATCAGTCAGAAAATCAGTATATTTCTAGCATTCAGAATTCTCCAACACTGGATATCATCCAAGATCAAATCACAGCTGCTTTATCTACTTTTATATGTAATATCTGCTAGGCTTCATCTGGTAACTGTTGAAGATACAGAATTATCTTCTCAACAAGGTGACGGCTAAGAGAGAAAAGCTACATCAATTCAGTGTGGAAATGATCTTCTCACAAACATTTTCTGATTTTCTGTTTGAGATGAAATGAAGGTTCATTTAAGTACATTTTCTTTTTTTTTTTTTTTTTCTTGAGTAAATAAATTGAGCTGTGGAGGGAAAAAGAATCAGAAGACAAAGCTTCTGTCTCTGATTTCCCACTGTTGATGCCTCTTCTGAAAATAAACAAGCAAACACAAAAAGTCTGTCAATGATGAACTATCAGTTAGTTTATTTTGCACATAATGAACTCAAAATACATGTGCTGGGATAAATGTCCCTTTTTGGGCGAGGCTGCTAATCTCTCTATATTTCCTGAGGAAACTGAAAAGGACTCATACATGCCTGGCAGTACCTGACAGAATTTGTTCTTTAGTGATATATTGTAAAAATAATTTTAACAAGATGATGGATATTTCAGAGTAAACGCTGTCCTTTTAGTGATTAAAAAGTATTCAGCAGGACACACTTTTTAGCAAAAGACAAGTTGTCTTATTCTACAATCCTTGTCTATTTGTTCCTCTTTAATATTTGTTGAACACAGTCATTTTTATGTAACTACACAATAAAATCTGAGCAAGAGACTTTTTTCTTTTTTTTTTCTTTTTTTTTTTTTTTTCTTCTGTACAGCACAAGGGTATCATGGTCTTTTCTGAAGCCATTTTATGCAATGCATATAAAATCAGTGTGTGTCATGTATCTAATGCAGCTTAAAAATACAACAGCACACTTATCTAACCTTTCATATTAAACTACTGTCTGTGGAGTCCTTCACGGTAGCATTAGTCTTGGCTGTCAGTCTGCAGTGCTACAGAGGTCAGGAGTCATTCACACTTGGAACAGCAGTACCAGAAAGAAACATAGTGCTAGTCCAAGTTTTCAGCAAATGCTATTTAGTAAAACTCAATTTATCTTTTAAACATCTGTCTCATATATTTCCATATGCAAAGCTAAATCTTTGTTTATAAGAAACATTAGCTACTCAATACTACCACCACCCCTAGCAAACAGGGCAATTCTGAGCTGGCTTTGCTGCATGCTTTAACATATTAAACACATGCATTGTTCTTAACTTATATATACTTTTAAATATCCACATATCTATAAACGAATTGCAATAGATGCTTAATATTTATATATATTTGTATAATGTATATATTTAATTAGTCTTTGACAAGTTCTACTTGTTCCCTGTTTGGCTTTACTTGAGGTTTTCAGGTTATTTTTAGTTTAATAATAGTGATTCAGCTGACCTTAGATTTTCAAAGGCTTTCAGAGAGGTGTCTCAATAGCAACATTGAAGAAAACTGTGCAGTCATGAGATAGGAAGGAATATCCTTGCACAAAAATTACTAAAAAGGCAAGAAATAGGGGTCTCATGTAAATTGGAAAACAAGGAAAGGAGGTAACAGATATGTTCCACAGAGATTTATGCTGGGCAACTTGTTCATCAGTGTATTAAGTATATATATATATAAATGTCTTATATAAAGAGTACCAATAATTAGGCCACCAAATCTACGTATGATATTGAGTAGAAAGGTAGAAAGTAAAAAGGTAGTTCAAGGTAGAAAAGAGAAGGGCTGACACTAAAGACCTTCCAATACCAAGTAGCTAGGCAATACAAAGGCAGGTGAAATTCATTACACACAGACATAAAGACTTATCTTCACAAACATGATGATGTTCCTGAGCTGACCATTACTTCCACTGGCATTATGACAAGCAGTGTTTTGCAGTCAGTGCTTACTAGTGGTTTAAAAGTATGTTAGAAGCTGTTAGAAGTTACCGGGAAAGGAACGGAGAACAGAGCAGAGATCATCATCATATACTTTGAAGCATAAACCACAGTAAAAGCTACAAACTACTGAATTCCTGCCTCTTGAATCTTGATTCCTCTCTCAAGGTGAATAGAGAAGAAATGGAGAAAGCTTAAAGGAGGACAGAATGTATGATCATAAGTCTAGAATGGCTTTATCACCGCCTGTCCAAGTTATGGAGGTCTCTTCAACCTGGACAAGAGATGTCTAAGAGGAAATATACTAGAAATTTATGAATGGCAGAGAGATGATAGATAGTGACCAACCGTTCTTTCTCTCCTTCAGCACAAGAACTAATAAACAGCGATCGAAAATAGCACGGGAAGATTTGAGGGAAAAAAAAAAAAAAAAAAGAGTGCTGGATAAAACCTCAGCCTGTGCAAAAATGGTAATTCTGGTAAAAAATTGGTAAAGTCACAACTTTGGACTGCAATGAAATGCATCAGCCACAGAAGCAGCAGCTGGAATGTGACTGCTTTTTAGTCTTAATTCTGAACTTCCCTCTGCTCACACTTTGGAAAAAAAAAATGTTCAGCATGTTTTCCATAATGATGTTTCAAAGACAGGTTCATCCTTACTGTGACTTTCCATCTTAACTCTTATGAGCAATCAGCATGCAAAGAGAGAGGATAGCAGCTACATTAATCAGCCATTTCATTGAATTACATTTGAAACCTTGCTCCCACGTGGCACTTCAAGATGTTAAATTTGCTTCATCCATTTTGTACAGGATAGTGGCTTATCAAATTCTGTCAGTTATTTGCCATGATTAAGGTTTTGCCTGTCTTTACTGAAGATAGTTGTATTTTTTTTCAGCTACAAGAAAAATACCTTGAATAAATTTCCAACCTTTTCCCTTCCATCTACTACATACAAAAAGTTGAGTCAAATGTGAGTTATGAAAATAAAAACAGAAAGAATTAGATCGTGTTCCTAATTTAAACTTCTAACATGTGACATTAAACAAATAAAGTAATTCTTCTTTCTCACTGGGAGAAAGAAAACTGCCAGAGTTACCTGACCAGGCTTTGCATTCTCACAGACAACTATGTCATACTCTCTGGCGAGCTCTGGAGGGTTGTCATTGACATCCAGGATTCTAACACCAACAGGAACATGGCTCACTAGCCCAGGATTGTCTGCAAAATACATAAAGGGGTATTAAGCTTTCTGAAATATTCAATATTCAGTGACATCCTCAATTTAAACATGATTTCTTAACACAATAACCAGATGAGAACTAAATACAGCTGAAGTAAGATAATAAAAGATGCTTTTTGCTGAGCTTCATTAACTGTTTTGAAAAATAATAAAACAATGAGTGGAAATAGCAGTATCAGTTACTGTTACGTAAAAATTTACTTTATATCATAATGTCACTGTTATGTCATATCAGTGAAAATTCAAGCAACTCTGAAATTGAAGTGGGAGAAAGCTGTTTGTGTTATTGCACACTGTCACACTCTATGCGATGAGATGATAAATTTGTTTATAATTAACATTAAAATGTCATTACAGTATTGAGCAAAATCTAACCTTTTTATTTTTCTGTCAGTGAGGTTAAGAAATAAAATACCAAAATATTATGGAAATATAAATGCACTGGTATATATAAAACTTTCCCAAGCTTATTTTAAGCTTTCTTATAAATTATAATGCTGTTACTCAACATAGTCAATGAGTCTTGCATTATCTGTGAAATCCAGGGTCAGCGACACACTAATTAGAAAATAATGTTTAAATAATGGTGTTAAATAGTATATGATCTGAACTTGTATTAGAGCTCACCTTCAAAAAGAGCCCACACTCTGAAAGCGTAATACAGACATACTTACTGAAAAATATACTATGTTAAAACAGAAAATATAATTTCTATGTTAAAATGGGGAAAAATACAAGTCTTCTTAATCCATCATTTGCTTGTTCTTACTACTAGTGAAGTAGTACCAAGACATTTGCATTTATTTAAAAGAATTATATATGAGAACATTTTACAATTAGCTAAAATATATATTCCAAAGTCTGTGTAAGGAAGGATCAGTCTTTTAGATAATAAATTTAATTCTACTTTCACCAATTAAATTAAACTATCACTGTAAGACAGCAAAGTCAATCTTTCACATACAACAAGATAGAAGAAGAGGGTCGTATGGATTGACATTTTAAAACTGCTTGTCCCTGTGTAATGGTCTAAACTCCATCCACCATGGTTATTTCTATCTGCATTAATCCACAGTGCGTTTCTGTCAAAAAAGGATCATTTGCAAAATGCCTTAGATTTGTCATGCCTTTGAGGGCTTCTGTTGAGAATTCTGAAAAACATTCATTAGTTTAGACATATTTGGATTCAAAGCCACCACTAATGTAGCCTCCCACTGAAAAATAGTTGAGAACACTGAAGTTTATTTTGACAAAATGAGGAATTTATTCTTCTCTGTTTTCACCTGGGATACTAGTCAAAAATATTGGGGTTTATAGGCCCTTTTTATATTTTTTTATATTCTCTTTTTGATTAATATGTCTCTGTTCATCTGATGATTTTCATTTACTTTTGGAAATTATGCACTTAGAAAATGGGAATAGAGGTGAGGTCAAAATAGTAAACAGAAAAGGAAGACTTAGCTTAGATAATATAGGAATGTCCCTGTAACTCCCAATTAACATTAGCATTAGAACTTATAGGAATATATTCAGAAGACAGTTATGGATTTGCAAATTCCACTTTCTTGCTGTGAATGTTAATTTTTCCTTGAATGTTGGTATTTTCATTTTTACATGAAAACTATGAATATCTTTATAACATAATACTAAAGTAGATTATCTCCATCGTGTTCATGCAAGACTGTGGTCTTTGATCTCTATTGAGAAAATGCTTCTAGTGGAAATCTTTGAGGAATGTTAAAATTTTGTGAATATAAGAAGTGACAGTATGGAATAATCATATTTGGCTGTTCACTAAACAGTTGGTTGAAAGGAACCATCCATCTACCTTTACTCATACTACTGAAGGAAGAACAGCAACCTTCTCTCAAGCAGACTTTGCACTGTGAGTATTAAGAGAAAAATGTTTGGTCCTTCTCTTAAGGTAGGTCATAAGATTGTGCAGAACAGCACAAAGCAATAAAGATTGAAGAGTTTTTATTGTTGACTCAAATATAGCTTACAATATCATTTAGATAGCTTGCTCCATCAATACTATCAGATAATCCAATTACAAAGACCCTCTAATTACAATTATAGGACATGATATCTTGCAATAGATGATCTAGAGGTAATCTATAACTCAAAGGAGTCTTGTTCTTGAGACTGGGAGGCTGTAGCACATAGTCTGGTCAGTGTGTGAACTAGAAAGTATGGGAAAGACACAAAGAAAAGGACAGCACACAGAAACAGAGTAAGGAGAGAAAAGGCAGAGATCATAGTAAAGGATTAAGGAATAAACCCATTTGGGAGTGGCTTCATAAACTCCAGTGAAGGCAACACAGATTTTCACACCAGAAAAAGCCAGAAGAAGCTTTTGCCCGACGGCAAAATAATTTGTGACTACTAGGTATTCATAGCATCACTGAAAAATCTTAGTTGAAATGGACCTCTGGAGGTCACTGGTCCAGACTCCCCACTCAAAGCAGTAATTGGGCATAATAATAGGAGGAACAGGGCAAGAAAGCAGGAAGAGCACAGGGCAAAAGGTACCAGAGACAGTGAACTTTCTGTTGTTCTGGAATGTTTGGAACTGAAGGAAGGTCAAATGTTTTATTACACTATGTGGTAAAAGACAGACAATTTCCTTTTAGTACAGTATGTCACACCCCTTTCCCCATCCTGAACAGAACCCTCTTGTATGCTTGTCACTGCTACACAGTGCAGTCTTAATCCAGTCTGTTAAATTTGCATTATTTTCCCAGAGACTTCATGGAGATTCAGAGAGTTTACCTGTATTTTTTCTGCAGCTGTTTTGCAGTACAAGGAATTCATATTTATCTTACCAATTCAAAAGAATGCAGGGAATTATTAGTATATTTCTGGAAGCAGTTACCTTATGGGATCTTTGACTTTTACAGGCAAACTTCCATACAGACTGCCCACTCATTGTAAAATGCTAATAAGGGAAGTATTAATGTTGCTTACCAAAACTGTCCTGAGGTTTGTCAGATTATGCATACTACATCAATGTCTATGCAAGATGATAGCACAGTTTATAAAGGGAGAAGAGAATGAGAGTGAATTAAGAGGGACCTTACAAGTATATTTTTTCAGGTTGTGTTTTGTTTTGTTTTATTGTAAAATAAATACAAACACCAGTCTATTGTAGGTGTGCAACTTACCTGCATGCCCCAAAATACTCTGATAACCGGTCCTTTCAGTAGTGCTTTTTTGTTAATTAGAAACATTTAATTAGAAACATGTATTTCAATAGTTTGGCAGATTTCCAGTTTTGAGATAATCAGTGCTGACATGTATTTCAGACCTGTGCATTACAAATCAGCCAGATCCATTCTGTATCCTATTATCATTATGCCTCAAGAGTAGATTTTTTGAAGTGAATGCTCACTGTTTTAAGAAGTAAATGAAGCAGAAACATTGTTCTTGCTGTCTTACACTTGAGATTTTTCCCAGAATAAGTATTTCTTTTGCCAGAATACTAAATCTCGTGTACGCTTCGTTGGGTTGGAAACTGGCTAGGTAGCCGGGCCCAAAGAGTCATGGTGAATGGAGTTAAATCCAGTTGGAGGCTGGTCACTAGTGGAGTTCCCCAGGGCTCAGCACCAGGGCCCGTTCTCTTTAACATCTTTATCAATGATCTGGATGAGAGGATTGGGTGTACCCTCAGTAAGTTTGCAGACGACACCAAGTTAGGGATGTGTGTCGATCTGCTCGAGGATAGGAAGGCTCTGCAGGAGGATCTGAATAGGCTGCACCGATGGGCTGAGGCCAACTGTATGAGGTTCAACAAGGCCAAGTGCTGGGTCTTGCACATGGGGCACAACAACCCCAAGCAGAGCTACAGGCTGGGAGATGGGTGGTTAGAAAGCTGCCTGGCAGAGAAGGACTTGGGAGTATTGGTTGATAGTTGGCTGTATATGAGCCAACAGTGTGCTCAGGTGGCCAAGAAGACCAACAGCATCACAAGCAGGTCTAGGGAAGTGATTGTCCCCCTGTACTCAGCTCTAGTGAGGCCACACCTCGAGTACTATGTTCAGTATTGGGCCCCTCGCTACAAGAAGGACATCGAAGAGCTTGAGTGAGTCTAGAGAATGGCAGCAAAGCTGGTGAGAGGTCTGGAGAATAAGTCTTACGAGGAGTGGCTGAGGGAGTTGGGGTTGTTCAGCCTGGAGAAGAGGAGGCTCAGGGGCGACCTTATTGCACCCTTATAGGTACCTTGAAGGAGGCTGTAGTGAAGTGGGGGTTGGTCTATTCTCCCACATGCCTGGTGACAGGATGAGGGGGAATGGGCTAAAGTTGTGCCCAGGGGAGCTTTAGGTTGGATATTAGGAAGAACTTCTTTACTGAAAGGGTTGTTTAGGCATTGGAATAGGCTGCCCAGGGAAGTGGTTGAGTCACCATCCCTGGAGGTGTTTAAAAGACGTTTAGATGTAGAACTTAGTGATATGGTTTAGTGGAGGATTTGTTAGTGTTAGGCCAGAGGTTGGACTAGATGATCTTGGAGTTCTCTTCCAACCTAGATGATTCTGTGAAACATCTGTAAATCAAATCAGTTTTATTGAGTATCAGCCCCTCAACCAGCAGGTTGTCTCTGAACTTGCAGAAGCCCTTAGCAGCAGCCAGTCTGGAAGCCTGATGCATCTCCTCAATTAATTTATGTAGGCAAACATTAAAACCTCTGTTTAAGAAGAAAGCTTCTTTTTAATACATCTTCTGCTGTTCCAGACTTCCATTTCATATTAACAAAATTTCCATGGTCTTTATGAAAACAAATTGAACCTGGGAGACATTCAGAATAACAGTCCTGATGTCAACAATCTGCTATATTTTGTGTGTGTGTTTTAGTTGTTACATTGCTACAGTGTAACACTTGCTATAAAAGCTGAGTGAATAATATAACCCAGAGTAAACCTGAACTATTTTAACAGGATGAAGGATTGAAAATTAATAATTTTACAAATTTCATGATCTAGCACAAAAATATTCACCTAGTTTAGGGTCATAATAAATGGCTATGCTTTGCCATCATTAATATTAAATATTGATCTTAATCACTGCAATATTTTTTTTCTCCTCTTTACAGCTTTTCAAGACCTTTTGAGGCAAATCAATATTTGGGAAGTTCAGCCATTCATCTCATCATTCGATCATTCAAATCAATTCAATATTTGGGAATCAATTCAATATTTGGGATGTTCAACCATCCATCTCATCATTCTCATCATTCGATCGGGAACCTCGCAGGGATCGGCTGCAGTGAGGGCTCCTGGCAGGGAGACAAACGAAGCCAACCCCAAACAGAGCAGCAGCCCCGCCCCCCCCCCCCCCCAACCCCCCGAGCAGGCAGGAGCTGTGCTTGTGCCACTGTGGGCGCTGACGAGCTGAGGCTGTAGCCAGGGGTGCAACAGCCCACCCACCCCTGGCGTTATAAAAGTAGTCCCTAGAGAGTGCCGCAACCCAGAAGCGCTGTAAACTGGACGTGCTAACAGGACTGGCTTGGCAGTTAGCACAGGCAGTTCAAGTGGGGCAGGGAGGAAAACCTAGACCTCACCATGGTGGGCACCCGTCGCAGCGGTCGGTCCAAGGTGGCAACCCAAACGGAGGAGATGCTGCCCCTCTGGGCTCACGTGTGCACAGAGGTGGATCCCCTGAGGGGGGGAGGTGGCAGTCCAGATAGATGACTGCAGGGAACTCCAGAATCTGGAGGCCCATCTGGGCCATGAGGGAGGAGAGCGCTGCCACAGGTGCAGGTGTGCCCTGCTTCAGGGACTCCTCGAGCAGGTGGCTGGGCTGCAGTGAGAAATCAGCAGCCTGAGGGAGTCTCTGAGGGTCGGAACAGAAAGAGACATCTGTCCCCAACACCCATGGTGCCACCTACCCCCACGCTGTCCCTGGGAAATAGATTTGAGGCTCTCAGGGAGGTTGTGGAAGAGGCTGAGGGTCTGGACAGTAGTCTGAACCCAGGAAGCAACCCTGAGAAGACTGGGGGAAGTGTAAAACATAAAGATCAGGGCCAGATGGAGCACCACATTGTAACCTGTGCCACAAAAAAAAAAGAGCAGAGAGTCCTGGTGACTGGAGACTCCTTGCTGAGGGGCACTGAGGCTCCTATCTGCCACCCAAATAACCTAGCCACAGAAGTGTGCCGTCTTCCTGGGGCACATGTCAGAGACATTAGGAAGGCTCTGCCATGACTCATTAAACCGGAGGACTACTATCCTCTCGTCATTCAGGTTGGATCCCGGGAAGCTGCTATTAGAAAAATGAAGAATATTAAAAAGGACTTTGCATCCCTGGGGAGGTTGTTGAGGGGATCGGGGGTGCAGGTAGTGTTCTCCTCTGTCCTCCCACTGGGTGACTGGGATGCAGATAAAAGGAGCAGAACAGGACAGGTAAATGACTGGCTGAGGGGGTGGTGTCTGGATCAGGGATTTGGGTATTTTGATCTTGGGCCGTCCTTTGAGAGGCCGGGTATGTGGGCTACAGACAGACACCAACTGAGCAAGTGGGGTGCAAGTGTGTTGGGGAGCAAGCTCTCTGGGCTGATTACCAGGGCTTTAAACTAGGTTTGATGTGGGAAGGGAGGGGAGCTAACAGTGACAGAGAAGGGCTGGGGGAAGCTGTCACTGCTGTAACTGTTGAAGATAGGGAAAAACATCTGAGCTCTCCCATAGGATTGTCTCAGGGCTCCTCAGAGAAGGTAGCATTCCCGAACCCCCAGCCAGTATCTTCTTCTTGCATCCCCCCAGGGGTTACTGCACCTGTTGCTTCCCTATTGTGCCTGTACACCAATGCACAGAGCATGGGAAATAAACAGCATGAGCTCGAGATCTGTATTCAGTCGCGGGGCCACGATCTCATTGCAATCTTTGAGACATGGTAGGACAGCTCACATGACTGCAACGCTGTCGCTGAGGGCTATGTCCTCTTTAGGAAAGACAGGCTGGGGAATTGAGGGGGTGGGGTTGCCCTTTATGTGAGGGAGCAGTTACAGTGTACCCAGCTTCAGCTGGGGGAGGCTGAAGGACAAGTAGAGAGCTTGTGGGTAAGAATTAAGGGGTGGGCTGGTATGGGAGACATGGTGGTGGGTGTCTACTATAGGTCTTCAGATCAGGAGGAGGAAGTCGATGAGGCCTTCTACAAGCAGCTGCTAGGAGCCTCACGATCACGAGCGCTGGTTCTCATGGGGGACTTCAATTTTCCAGACATGTGTTGGGTAAGCAACTGAGCCAGGCACGCACAGTCCAAACGGTTCCTAGAATGAGTTGAAGATAATTTTCTGACACAGGTGGTGGAGGAGCCAACGAGGTGGGGGGTGCTCCTGGACCTTGTTCTTACCAACAGGGATGGGCTTGTTAGGAATGTGAAGGTTGGGGGCAGCTTGGGATGCAGCGACCATGAGATGGTGGAGTTCCAGATGGAACTAGGCAAAGGAAGTAACGCTAAAAGCAGGATTGTAACCATGGACATTTGAAGAGCAAACTTCAACCTCTTCTGGGACCTGCTTGGGAGTATCTCATGGGATAAGTTGCTAGAAGGCAAGGGTGCTTGTGAGAGCTGGGCTACATTTAAGCAGCACTTCTTCCATACTCAGGATCTGTGCATCCTGAGGAATAGGAAATCAGGGAAGGGGGGCAGGAAAACTGCACGGATGAGCAAGGAGCTCATCGATAAGATCAAAAGGAAGAGGAAGGTCTATGAAATGTGGAAAAGGGCCTGTCCTCTTGGGAGGAATATAGATGTGTCGTCAGGGCCTGCAAGGATGCAACAAGGAAGGCTAAAGCTGACCTAGAGATGAGGCTTGCAAAAGAGATAAAGGATAATAAGAACGTTTTTTTCAAGTATGTAAACAGCAAGAGGAAGACTAGGCATTATGTGGGTCCCTTGCTGAACAAGGGGAGCGTCCTAGTAACAGGAGACGCCAAGAAGATGGAGATACTGAATGCTTTCTTTGCTTCAGTCTTTGCTTCAAGGACACTTCCCCGGGACTCCTCGCTCCTGGCAATAGGACAAAGGGTCTGGGAAATAGAGGGCTCCCCACTGGTGGACATGAGAGTGGTTTGGGAGCGTCTGAGTGGGCCCGATGGGATGCATCTGCATGTGGTAAGGGAGCTGGCAGATGCGATCGCCAAACCGCTCTCTATCATCTTTGAAAGGTCCTGGAGAACGGGTGAGGTGCCTGAAGATTGGAGGATAGCCAATGTCACTCCAGTCTTCAAGAAGGACAGGAAGGAGGATCCGGGAAACTGCAGGCCAGTCAGTCTCACCTCTGTCCCTGGAAAGGTATTGGAGTAGTTTGTTCTGGATGCCATCTCCAAGCAATTGGAAGAGAAGAATGTTATGAGGAGTAGTCAGCATGGATTCACCAAGGGGAAGTTGTGCTTGACCAACCTCGTTGCCTTCTCTGATGGCATCACCAGCTGGGTAGATGAGGGGAGAGCAGTGGATGTCATCTACCTGGACGGCAAGGTGGGTTGAGAGCTGGCTGACTGGCCGAGCTCAGAGGGTGGTGATCAGTGGAGCAGAGTCTGGCTGGAGGCCTGTGACTAGCGGTGTTCCCCAGGGGTTGGTGTTGGGTCCGGTCTTGTTCAACATCTTCATTGACGACCTTGATGAGGGAATCATGTCTGCTCTCAGCAAGTATGCCGATGACACAAAGCTGGGAGGAGTGGCTGACACGCCAGAAGGCTGTGCTGCCATTCAGCAAGACCTGGACCGGCTGGAGAGATAGGCAGGAAGAAAACAAATGAGGTTTAATAAGAGCAAGTGTAGAGTCCTGCACCTGGGAAGGAACAACCACATGTATCAGTATAGGCTGGGGGATGACCTGCTGGAGAGGAGCTCTGAGGAGAAGGACCTGGGGGTCCTGGTGGACGACAGGTTTACCATGAGCCAGCACTGTGCCCTTGTGGCCAAGAGGGCTAATGGGATCCTGGTGTGCATTAAAAGGAGTGTGGCCAGCAGGTCAAGGGAGGTGATCCTCCCCCTCTACTCTGCCCTTGTCAGGCCTCACCTGGAGTACTGCGTTCTCGGCTCCCCGGTACAAGAAAGACAGGGATCTCCTGGAAAGAGTCCAGTGGAGGGCCACAAAGATGATATGGGGCCTGGAGCATCTTCCCTATGAGGAAAGGCTGAGACACCTGGGTCTGCTCAGCCTGGAGAAAAGAAGACTGAGAGGGGATCTCCTCAATGTATATAAATATCTGAGGGATGTGGGACAGAAGGATGTAGCCAACCTCTTTTCAGTGGTTTGTGGGGATAGGACAAGGGGCAATGGCTGCAAGTTAGAGCACAGGAAGTTGAGCACTGACATACAAAAGAACTTCTACATGGTGAGGGTGACGGAGCATTGGAACAGGCTGCCCAGGGAGGTTGTGGAGTCTCCTTCTATGGAGATATTTAAGGCCTGTCTGGATGCCTACCTGGGAAGCCTGCTCTGAGAAACCTGCTTTGTCAGGAGGGTTGGACCCGATGATCTTTCGAGGTCCCTTCCAAGCCCTACAGTTCTGTGATTCTGTGATCTTTTCTGGTGCTTTTTCAAGAGAAGTAGAAGGTATACATCTTAATTATCTTTTACAGATTAGTTTTGACATATTAGAATACAGACATAGGAAGGATAAAATATACTAGAGAAATGGAAGTGAAATGATAAAAGAATGCTTTGTATGTAAGTGAGAGTAATATTCAGAAAATATTGGGTTTAGTTTAGGGTATACCTTACAATAACGTACATTTTCTGGTAATGAGAAAATTATTCAGAACCTAGTCATAAGAGTAACATTCTATTCTGCTCTTTTAAGGTCATGGGTACTTTTAAATACTGTTAACTGAAATTATATAGGCAATATTTTATTTGTTGTTGACTTTTCATTGATGAACACAAACCTAAAGGCACTCATCACTTGGATTATCATAGTAGTGATAGCAGTAGAAGCAGCAACAAGAAGAGGATTATTAGTAGTTATAGCTCTGCATCAGACAAAACATTTAGCACTCTCAAGTTGGTGTCTCCCTCATCCTTAATGCAAGCAAAATTCTGCAGCTCACAGACAATACTGGTGCTCACCTCCTGAGTAGATCAGGGCACCACAAACTGCATTGGCTCTGTGAAAGGATCCATTTGGAAATTCTGGTACTGATTCACAAAGCCTGAAGGGGAAAAAGTCATGTAATCCCAAAGATGGCCTCTTCTTTGGGGACCCATCCTGATAGCTACCATCATCATTGCAAGTATCAGAGCCGAAGGGAGAGGGTGAATAAACTTTGTTAAATGTAGACTCAACTGGAACACCAAGGGAGTTCAGGAAGAGCCATACCCTATGAAACTATACTTACAGACGAAAACATAAGAATATCCTCATGATACCTTTCACCAAAGAAACAGAGAAGAAAATTTGTCATGCCTTGAAGGCAATGACTAAACTGAGATAAACAGGGAAGTAAGCACAGAACTAGAAGCATCACTTCTTGATCAGGATGGAGAACTAGCTGCCTTTAGACAACTGTTTTTATAAGGAGTTTTGTGTTGGTTTTACTTATTGTGTAGGAATGCCATAGGAGATTTTGCTACAAATGAAATTATTATGATTTCATGGTCCATTAGTAGGCTACTTATCAAGGCTGGAAATAAACTGCATCATTGGAAGTGCGGATAGGGTACCAATATTGTGTTTAGATCTTGCCATTAAAAAGATAATAGCTATCCTATTTGTCACTACTCCGTGAAAAAAGTAGTCGTAGAACAAAGACTTTGCCTTTTAAAAAAACAACTTCAATTTTAAAAGTAGGAAATACTTTTGTGGCAGACTCTGTTTCTTGGAAAACATAAAGTAATTCTTATCAGTACCAAAGCTCTTTCTGTAACTGAGCTAGGAGGCTGAATGCAAGTGAAGTAAAAAAATGAAGAATGAGCGTGATTTTTTTTTTTCTTGAGGTGGGAGAGAAGGGTGGTGGCCTTAATGGAACACTATAATGTCTGCTTTTGTAATGTATCTATATCTAAATCAGAAATGTATCAAAACAATACATAAGACAAAATTTTTCTCTGCTGATGTCAAATCAATTAAGTTATTTTCATTATTTATGTGTACTCTGTTGCGTCAAAATAAATAAATAAATTAGTTTTGAAGAAAAAAATTACAGACTAGAAATCACTCTAAAAAATTCTGTTTTCAGCGTAAGGAAAAATTCACTTCAACGAAACACTAAGACACAAAGCCAGCAACAAACTCACTAGCATTAAATCATCCTGCTGTCCACCATATACAGAGGGTTTAGGAGATTACCACACTCTAACAGCACTTTGTTACTATATTACCTTCTGTTAGAACTTGAAAAGGGTTCAATTTATTTTTAATTCCTTTTTTTTTTTTGGACACAAAGTACTAAAGAGAGTCTTGATTATGGGGAAAAGTTTGAAGTGAGAAAATAAAATGTCATCAGTTCTTGCCCTTTTCTAATTCTTTCAATGATATATGCTAGGAAGATATTACTGCATATTTCCTTCAGGCAATGCATATGTTGTTTTCATGTATTTCAAAACAGAAAAAAATTGAATTGTGTGTTTTTGGATTTTGATTTTGCTTCTCATAAAATCTTGTTCACTTCTTGTAAAATAAATCAGTGTACCTTTAAATAGCATTAACAGGTTTATTCTGCTTATTTTACACCTTGATTCCATCTTCAGTTCTCATTCTCCATATGACTGTCTTACATAGTGTTATCAGTAACACAAATTTTAATATCCTAACAAAAATTGAGAAACCTCTTTTTTTGCTGTAGTGTACCATTAAACATCAAAAAAGGACTGCCAAACTCTTTGCTTATCTTGGTGTTCACTGATGGCAATATGAGGTGAAAATGTCTCTCTGCACCTGAAGAAAATACCTAACTGCACCTCAGTCTAATAACCCATTTATTTTATGCAATTATAGCACTTTCAATATTCATTCAAGTTTTCATTTTTTAATATGTTTCTGCTACAAATTATTTCTCCCTGTGCTTCCTGTTTTCCTCTATATAACCTTTCTAGGTTACTGTTTCTGTTTCTACCAAAACTGAGGAAAACAAAACAAACAAATAAAACAAACAAACAAAAAAATGGTTTATATTAAAATTAGAACTGACTTTAATCTTTTTATCATAATTCTTGCAAGGTACTGTTGAAAACTCTTATTCTTGTAAGCTGTCCTGCTTTTTCACATATTTCAGTTCTGAACAGGGTTTACAGATCCTCTTTGAAAATATTTCTGAATATTATTTCTTTATGTAGATTTTCTAATACCTGTATTTTTCTGGGATCCTTTCAATAACAAATAACAGGGCATAGCATGTTTTGCCATTGAGATATTGCTACAATTCAACACTTCGGTATCTTTTTTTTCTAAAGCTAGTATAAGGAATGTGCATAGAGAAGCAAATATGAAAGACATATAAACAGTATGACCGATACTCGTGTCTTTTAATGATTTCATGCCCTTTCACTGGACTTGATCCAGCTACTCCACTTCTCTTTTGTACAGCTGAGCCCAGACCTGGACCTAGCACTCCAGATTTGGTCTTAACAGTGCTGTGTAGAGGGAAGGATCACCTCCCTTGACTTGCCAGCTCTTCCTCATGCACTGTAGGATGTTGTTGGATGACTCAAGAGCACACTGCTGACTTATGTTCAAGTTGTTGTCCACCAGGACCCCCATGTCCTTGTCTGAAAAGCTGCTACCCAGCCAGTTAGCTGTCCACTGGTGCATAGGGTTACTCTTCTCCAGGTTCTGGACTCCTTTTATTGAACTTTTATAAAGTTCCAGTTCACTCATTTCTCTAGTCTGTTGAGATCTTTCTGGAGGGAAGCACAACCCTACGGAGTATCAGCCATTACCCCAGTTTTGTGTCATTTATACACTTGCTGAGAGTCCACTCTGTCCCATAAACTAGGTCATTAATGAAGAGATTAAACAGTACTGCATCCAGTATTGGCTCCTGATCAGTACCCTTTGTGCCTGCCATTTCAGACAGTTTTCAATCCACCTCACTGTTCATTTATCTATCCCATAATTCAATGCCTTTTTCTTATGTGAGCTTCTCAAAGTCTTCCTCAAATTTTAGTAGAGGCATTACTTGTGAATCTCACTTAATAACTTGTTGCTCATTTTACATATAATATAATTACAAAGACTTCTAATTGATGGATTGCACATCGTTCCTCAAAATATCTCATCCTTGCTCCGTGTTTTCTTATTTCCATTACTCTTGGCAAAGAGTTGATCAAAAGCCTTTAACAGAGCCCAGTAAATCATATCCCCTCCCTTTTTCAAAAACTGCTTTATAAACTCTTTCAGAGAATTCTAACAAGCTAATGAAATGTGAATAATTCTAAGTGAAACTGTATTTTTAAATCCTATTACCAACAACTTTCAATCCTTCCCCAAACCCCAAACAGTCTGTAGTTCCTTCAATATAAAACATAGTATTATTTTAATATCTTTCTTATTCCCTAATGCCACAAGGAGTTTTCAGGAAGTGCTAGTACTGAAACAATCAAAGGAACAGCTTCAATGGCATGCTCTGGACAGCAAAATCCTACTGCTTCCATTCACTATATGCTGCTGTTGAAGAACAGTGCATGTCAAAGAGAAAAAGGATTGTCCCATTCTCCCAGCAGTGAACACTGCTGTGCTTTGGGCCCTGTCTATGCAAACAGAAAAATCACTGATCGTTACGTCAACATTATTTCCACAGAGGAAAGTGGTACAGCTTCCACTGATTTCACAGGGGACATTCGATCAATGCTGAGTGTATATGACACACTGAAACTAATTGTGAAAGTAAACTTTTTAGGAAGGGTTCAGAAACAATATGGGTGAAACATGTAGATATCATAAATGTGAATCTAGAAATATGATGTTGCTTCTAAGTTTCCTTTGTATAAAAGAAGCAGGATAAGTAGAAGTATGATCAGTAGAAACAGAATTCTGTCACTAATGTGTGGTGCTAAGTAAAGAGGAAAACACTTCAAGAAACTAATTATAAAAGAATCACAGAATCATCTAGGTTGGAGGAGACCTCCAAGATCATCTAGTCCAACTTCTGACCCAACACTAACAAGTCCTCCAGTAAACCATATCGCTAAGCTCTACATCTAAGCGTCTTTTAAAGACCTCCAGGGATGGTGACTCAACCATTTCCCTGGACAACCTATTCCAATGCCTAACGATAACTTTATTTCCACAGAACACCTCTTATTTTTGAAACAGTACATTCTGGGCTTTGCAGATTCTGTGGTGTTCCTGGTTAAGCAAATCGTGTCAGAATCATGGAATGGCTTGGCTTGGAAGGGACCATAAAAATCACCCAGGATCAGGTTGCCCAGGGCCTTGTCCAGCCTAGTCTTGAATACCTCCAGGGATGGGGCATCCAAAACTCTGGGCAAAGCTACAAAAGCTTCAACACCAGGTGAATTTGAAGAATACCACTCTCACACCTAAAACACATTTTGGTCATAGTGCTCCACCTATTTTTCAGCTTCAGTCTTAGTTCTGCCATGCCTTGTGCATGGACTTGAAAACGAATGCCATAAAAGGCTGTAGCTATGCAATAGATAGTACTTAAGAGTTCTGGCCTTCATTCTGTATGCACAAAATGTAGATAAAATTATTGATTCTATAATGGATTTGGAAGACTATAGCAGTGTTATAAGTGTTATAATTTTCAATTTAGTATATGTAAGAAAATGGGCAAAGAAGTATACACAAAGAAAAGCTGTCTGCTTTTAGGCTGCTTGTCACCTGTCTGCTGTCTATCTCTTCCTCACTGTTCTCTCTTCCATTTTTCATAAATGAATTGTTATTCAAGTTGATGTCATATATTTACTTATCTTCCCAACCCCAACTGTAACAGTAACAAATGCAACACAGGGGAAAAAGCAAGACCTGTGTATTCGTGTAACAAGTAACACCTTGAATGGGGAATTCTAAGCAGTCTGCCTTAGGAAAAAAAAAAAAAAAGTATTTCATCCTCATTATTCATACAATTTTCTTTTAGATATAAATATAACCTTTCTCAGCACGGTATGTGAACTACCAATCACTTGACTATATGAAATAACTAATGCAGAAAGCTACATTTCAGTTTAATGCTATTAATTTCTGCAAAATAATCATACTTGGATGTTTTCCAAAAAAGCCTAGTGACTATGCCTGGTTTTAGTATGTCCCAATGTGGCTTTTAAATCTTAATTAAAACTACCACTTATTATGCACCTGCTTATGATTAGGCCTAAATTATATTTAATTTCATGCTGCACTGAAATAACAGATATACAAACACACTGTCAAGCACACTGAGGTGCAGTGGTTACCTTTTGCAAAGGGCTAACCATAAAACTCTAGATTTTACTATTTACTATAGAAATTTACTTATTTCAAAATGTAAACTCAGTTGCAACAGCAAGTGCAATAATCAAAAACAATTTGTTGTCCTTATAAAATACGTACATGCTATTAATCCTGTAGTATGTGCTAGCAATGTAAAGGCAAAATAGATTATGTTTTAACCTGGAAATGAAACAGATGAAAGCAAAGGGATCTCACTTATGTCACTGGCACTTGTTATAAGTAAAACCTGTGAAGTGTCATCTGACAATGCTGGAATAAATAAAATAAAATAAAATAAAATAAAATAAAATAAAATAAAATAAAATAAAATAAAATAAAATAAAATAAAATAAAATAAAATAAAATAAAAGTTACAAGTTTTGATCAAAATCACTTTCCACTGAATGACGGCATCACTAAGAGTACTCAGCAAGACTGAATTTATTGATCCAACATGGGATTATTTTTTTTCCATTTAGTTAGTTGATTTTCTTTTTTTTTTTAACCTCTAAAACTTTGACTGTGTCAAAGTAAGGACTCTGTAATAAAAAAGTTACCAGAATAAAAATGTCTGTCTGGGACTACATAGACATTTTTTGACTGTTTAAGGGGTTGTCTGAGCAAATGGAAATTCATCAGACTTTGAGGCCTTTTGAATGCATAGGCAAGTATTTATTGTATCTTTACTTGAAAATTTGCGTAGTAAAAAGCCAGACATTCAACTTGTGAATCAGCAACTGCTAGACACCTAATCGATATAAATAAATTAATATTGGCATATTTACCAAAAATTAATCGTAGATAAGAAAGGATGAATTTCTCAAACAATACTATACAGTGTTGTCTTCTAGGATATATAACAGTATGATAAACAAATAGGACGAACAGTTCATTTTAGGCCACTGACTGCCTGGAACTGTTCCTGGGTAAAAAGGCATCCTTCTACCACATAAAGAAAAACATGATAAATTTACATAGGTGGAATCACATAGGCTTTTTTTTTTTTTTTTTTTTAATACCATGTACCACATACGTTCTTTACCTATCTCAGAAGCAGCCACTGTGATGTTGTACCAAGGTGTTTCCTCTCTGTCAAAGATCTTGGCAGTCTTAATGGTCCCAGTATTAGCATCAATGGTGAAATACCTATCTTCTTCTGTGTTATGATCAATGAAATATCTAAGAAGAAATAAAATAGTAAATACATACACATTGTAACAAGTATCATCCAAAGTCACTGAAAGCTGCATAAGAATCATAAAATCATAGAATATCCTGAGTTGGAAAGGACCCACAGTTCCAATTCCTACACACAGCACCACCCAAAAAAACAAATGCTATGTCTGAGAGCATTGCCCAAATGCTTCTTGAATTCCATCAGGCTTGGTGCCACAACCACTTCCCTGGGAAGCCTGGCCACCAACTAGGTGAAGAACCTTTCCCTAACACCCAGCCTGAACCTCCCCTGTGGCAGCTCCATGCCATTCGCTCAGGTCCTGTCACTATCCCCAGAGAGCAAAGCTCAGTGCCTGCCCCTCGTGAGGAGGCTACAGGATGCCATGAGGCCTCCCCTCAATCTGCTCTGTTCTGGGCTGAACAAACCAAGTGATCTCAGCCACCTCTCAGACATCTTCCCCTCTAGACCCTTCACCATCTTCTTATATTGTGGCACCCAGAACTGCACACAGTGCTTGAGGTGAGGCTGTACCAGAGCAGAGCAGAACAGGACAATCCCTTCCCTAGACCAGCTTGCATTGCTGTGCCTGATGCACCCTAGGACACGGGTTGCCCTTTTGGCTGCCAGGGCACTCTGTTGGCTCTCTTTCAACTTGTTGTCAACCAGAACCCACAGATCCCCTTCTTGTGGGGCTGCTCTCCAACCTCTCATCCCACAGTCTGTATGTATAGCCAGAATTGCCCCCTCCTGGGTGCAGAATCTGGTACTTGTTCTTGTTGAACTTCATGTGGCTGGTGATTGCCCATCCCTCCAGTTTGTCAAGATCTCTTTGCAAGGCTTCTCTGCCCTCAAGGGAGTCAACAGCTCCTCCTAATTTAGTATCATCTACAAACTTATTCAAAACACCTTGAAGTCCTACATCCAAGTCATTTTTGAAAACATCAAAGAGAACTGGCCCTAAAGTGGACACCTGGGGAACTCCATTAGTGATTGACCACCAGCCTGAAATATTACTTTTGATCTTGTAAAAATCACAGAAATTTTAGGGGGGAAAAAAAAAAAAAAAGGAAAAAATAAAAAATCTCTGTTATGGAGGCAACCAAAGTAATACTGCCTTTCATTTCTTTCATAATGTTATTCGATGTTTTGATACATAACAAGATTTCCACTTCAAGTCACAAAGATATAAACTGCTAACAGGTGATATTTTAGACAGCAGTACACATATCTGTCAAAAGTAAGATACTATACACATTTACTCTGACTAAAACACATAAAATGGAAAGGCAGAAAATAGACAAATATTATTGTTCTGCTTAAGCAGTGTGCTCAGTCCCAGTACCTGTTTTGAAGCATGTCTCTTTCACATGAAGTTGACGACATAATGACATAAGCCACTTTGAACATTCACATTACAGAGACTAGAAACAGAAACAGGTGATTCCCAAAGCTGCTGTTGTCATTAGCCTAGAAGCAGAACTAAGCAGCAACTTAACTCTCTTGGCTTCCGAGCACTTTGACAACACATTTTTTTCTCAAAGCCTGAATCATTTACAATAGCTTTTAACAAATGAATAAGTTACAGACTCCTATCAAACCTTCTCTACTAGCTCTAGGCTTGAGGAAAAAAATAAGGAAGAAGACAGAACTTTTTATATACCATAATAGTTTTTCTTGAAAATGTGCCAACCCTGCTTTCATTCTGTGAAGATTTTAATATATGGAAGCTATATAAAGGTGAAAATGATTTATTTGTCCCATCCAATTACACTTATTTCTATATCACCAATAGTGTAATTGTGAGCTAATAAATAGAGTGGTGTGCATAAAGGCTGACAAACTAAAAAAAATCAAAAATAAAAAAATAACAAAAATGACTTTCATTTTATTTCTCTCATAATGTACTTATTTAGACTATTTGTGGGAAAGAAAAACAAACAAGCAAGTAAACATTTAGTTGAACGATACAATAAAATAAGGTACGTCTTGTGTCAAGGAAATAAAGCACTAGAGGAGGCATCAATTTAAGTGAATCACCTTATCCATTCCAAGATCCATTCCAAGAATTGGACACTCAGTAGAAAAAACATCTAGGATATGATGACTTAGGTTAGATTTTCTTTACTAGAGAGAATGTGAACTCCTCTCTTTGAGCAGAAAGAAGTATTTTACATCTACCTTACAATATGCTAGTTTGGGTTGTGGCACTCAAGATTTTCTTTTCATGCTTCTTGTATTTTCAAGAATTAAAAAAATGTAGATCAAGTATTGGAAATAAGAGCAGTCAAAACCAGGCTAGAAAATCTTTCTTTCTTGCCTCTTTTGATCCTTCCTCTCAACATCCAGAAGAGTGAAACAGTTCCCATAATGACTGTGGGAGTGGTCTGAGGAATGACAGACCTTTATGTTCCTCTGGAACAAGAATTTAATTCACTGTCTCCTATCTGAGCTACCATCAGGAGCAATATGTTCTGACATTCAGAACGTTCAGATTCATTACCTACCAGTACCTGAGATTTCCTCATCCCAAAATACACCACAAGTGCTCAGTAATGACACTTTGGATGTGCAAGATGGCAGATGAATTTTTTAGAAAGATAAAAGACTCAAAATATCTCCATATTGAAAACAGACTGACACGATCTTGAATATTTAGGAGAAAGGGCAACCACTTTTAAGGAAGGGCATAGAGACATTTAAGTTGGGCTCCCAGTGACGCTGAGTGGCTAGAGTGGCTGGAATTCCTCTGCGCTGCTCTTCAGGTTACCACCGATCTGTGACCCTTCTCAAGGCCTTGGGCAGCTGTTGCAGACACTGGCATCAAACTGGTAGGTGCCAGAGCTGGTCGCTTCAGTGAGTGAATCCTCTGTGGACCCACCGCAAACCAAATCAAAAGGCCCTCACAACTATCCTGTTGGCATTATTTTATGTGGCAGTATTGGTCCAAGCTACCCACACCTTTTTCATTGAGATTCAGAATCTGCTTTTCAATTTCAGAACAACTGATTTTTGCAGTGCTTCTGCTGGTCTTAGTCTGTCATGAAGAACTGTGCAGATCTGATCAACTCCAAGCAGGATTTTCAGGTTCTCCACAGTTACTTGTCATGGAAATGTTTTGAAGGGTTGTTCCAATACCAGTGAAGTCATGTATCCTGTACACACAGACAGCCCTACCTTTAACTACAAAGGATCTTTGGAGCCAGAATGGAATCCACCTCTAACTCCACAAAGCTGCCATGCTTGGCACAGAGCAGAGTTTGATGATTTGAAGTTTGTACAGAAGATCTGGAGAAATCCCTCCATGCCTTATACCTTATGCTTGGCAATGTAAGAAACCTGTAAAATGGAGCACTGAACATATTGACTGTACTGCAATTAAGGCAGAAATAATGAACAGCTGGTTGTGTTGGGCAAGATGGACAGCACACATATACACAAACGTCTTTTATGTGATGAGCTAGAATGCTGACAGAAGAAGGAAGCATAAATGTCTCTCAGACAATTTTCTTGGAGACCTTAGCAGGACCCTTTACTGGTACAGCTCACTATCAGGCATGCAGTGATAAAATGTAATTCCTTCTCTCCTTCCACAGCCTTGTTCTTCTTGACTCTAGAGGTCTCCTGATAATGACAAGAACTATTTGCTAAAAATAAAAAAAATGAAAAAAAGCTTCACTAACCTATTCTTATGGAGTATGTAGTGTTATTTCAAAACAATTTATAATACAAGAGTCTTGTTCCTTCAAACATTTATTACTGTGGACATTGTTTACTTACTACCATCAGCCACGGCGACTACTCGGTCAGTATTGTGCTAACCATAGAACCATAAAAAATAGGGCTATTTAGTATTTGCAGACAGAAGTTTAAAAATAGACGTAATTTAAAATTGGGCTTAAATGAGAAAAAAAAAAAAAGATAAAGCCAATAAAGCCATAGGAATACACAGCTTCTTTTGTGCATGTGTGATTCATAATCATAACAAATTACTACCTTTCCCTCCATGAGTAAAGAGACCCAAAAAGACAATTATGTTTCCAAAGTATGAAGCTTGTGTAGAAAAAATGAAGCTTGATTCTGTTATGAATTGTGACTACCTAATACTTCATTTTCATAGACATATAATAAAAGATTGTCTTAGCTTTTAAATATTAACATTTTTTTTCTAAATCATGTATTTAAATGTATTCTATAGAAGATGAAAGTTCTCTGTTTAAAGGACTCAGTGTTGGATAAATAATTTCAATTGTATTTTCTATATCATTCATGGAAATAAAGTAATCCTGAGGTGATTCACTGTACTATCACTTTCATTTACAGTGATACTAGAAAAAAAAATAATTTCTAATTTATCCACAGTAGCACTTCCTCTTCGTGTCCAAAATTTTATATATCGTTACAGCATAATAAACCATCCAGAACTCAATAGATTTTTTCTTGTTCATGTATAAATACAACAGTGTCCCTGTCTTATGCTTTCCCATTATTATGGTATTTAATTCTCCCCATTATTACAGATTCTTCCTTAAAATTGCTTTTTGCATCATATCTAAAGCAAACATTTGCATTGCTGGGGTCCCAACCTTCACGAATGTCTGAGTGAAACAAGTTACAAAAGACTTTCATGAAGAGCAAAAGAACTGGGAATGTTAGTCTAAAGCACTGCTGACAAATGCCCTAAAAATATTTTGTTCAAGACACTCCCTTGGTAGAGCTACTCATTCTTGTCACATGTAAGGAGACATTTAGAAGAAGTTTCATTGCATTTATGAAGCACTTAACATTTTAGGCTTTATAAATATTAGCTACTAATTTATCTAAATGATGTCCTGGATTTGGTTGGAATAGAGTTAATTTTCTTCCTACTGTCTAGTATGGTGCTGTGTTTTGGACTTAGGATGAGAATAACACTGATAACACACTGATGTTTTAGTTGTTGCAGAGCAGTGGAAGGAGCCAAGACGTTTTCTGCTCCTCATGCTGCCCTGCCAGGAGGAGGATGGGTGTGCCCCAGGAGCTGGGAAGGGACACAGCCAGGACAGCTTGCCCAGGTTGGCCAAAGGAGTGTCTCATACCCTACAGCATCACACTGAACTATAAAACTGGGGGTGGGGTGGAGGGTGGTTGGCTACTGTTTAGAGACTGACTGGGCATTGGTCAGTGGTTGGTGAGCAATTGCATTGTGCATCACTTGCTTCATATATTTTTTTCTCCTTTTCTTTCCTATTATGCTGTCTTTATCTTAACCCGCAAGTTTTATTTTATTTTTTATTTTTTTTTAATTTTTTTGGTCCCCTGATTCTTTCCTTTATTCTGCTGCGTGGGGAGAGTAAGTGAATGGCTATGTGGTACTTTGCTGCTTTCCAGGTTAAACTACAAAAAGGATGAGAATTGACACCAGATATATCCATAAATAAACCATACTCCCAAGCAAATGATGCTTTACTTAGGCTTCTGAATTTATTTGATCTAGTTAAAAAATTGTCTTCAGTTAAATAAGAGTGGCAACAAAGCCAGTCACACCTTTCCTCTCCTACCTTTCCCACCACCTCTTTCAGTGTCTTTTTTTTTTTTTTTTAGATTAGAAAGAGCCATAGTGCAAATTTAAAATTTCAAATAGTTATTTCAGAAGTAAATTTTCACCTTAATTCAACTGACAGTTTCTTCTTACCCATTTAGAATGCATTCATTTAAAATATGAATTTATAATATTCACTGCAGATATTTATTTACAGACATTTACTCGTGACAATGCTGTATGAAATAGCATAGTTTTAACTATTAACTTAGCACATCCAAGTTGCATGGCAGATGTAAATAATGAGACTTAATAACAAGACATGCTTAGGTAAACAACTCTCCATAAACTGTTTACTTCCAAACCAGCTACAGAAAACAATCTTAAAGAAATTACATTAAAAAGGATTACAAATATAGAAAACCTATTAGTCACACTACCTAAAGAGATTCTGAAGGAAATTAAATATCAAAACTCATTCCTGCTAGCACTGGGAAGGAAATGCAACATGTACCACCTTTTTATTAGTTGGAATCACTCAATGGAAGAGCATTACTGGCTTCCATGCATGTCCTTATTCCTCCTTCTGACCAACTCCCCTAGCTCCTGTGACTTTACTCCTCCTGGCTTTTAGAGAAGCAGTGGTTCAGTGGTGACAGATATTACCACCATTTTTATTGAAAACTAGAAGTATTTGCACCAATTAGGAAACAAAGAGAAATTTATATGCAAGATGGGCCTTAGGCACTCTCAACATATAAAACAGTTTGCATTATTGACGTACATGTCATCAGTCGCTAATAACACAGAGAGTGCTTGAACATGGATAAGGGTTTAAAAGACGCTAAAGGAGTTTAGTAACAATTATGATCTCTAAACCTTTTAGAATGGCTTCTGAGTTAAAACTCATAAACATTTTCAGAATCTCGCTCCCTGAATTATTCAGTCTTGAAATAATATTAAAATCAGTATGGTGCTGATTAACATATAAGTAAGATAAACAAGTGCTATAGTCAGTTTGTCACAATTCCAATCTCTCTCTCTCTCCATTTGTTATGTTTAAAAGTAAGCCTTGAATTTGAGATTGTAAACAGTGTTTTGAGCTTTTGACTTCTGTTTTGTTGATTTTGTCATTAAACTAGTCTATAACATAGCCTGCCATTATGCTATATTATTTATTATTACATTCAACAACTGCAAAAAAAAGAACTCCTTTACAAATTTCCAGCCTGTCTACAAAACTGTTAATCCTAAGGAACTTCAAGAATGACATTTAAGCCATCTGAATTCACAGTTCTTGGTACTTTTTTGGGCTGCTGTATCAACTTATATATGTATATGAACTGGTTATGTATATATGTGTGTGTGGGTGTGTAACATATAATTAGCCAGTTCTCTAAGAGAAGCTGATTACAAAGAACCTACTACAAAAGTTCATGGAAAAACAACACTCTGCCAAACCAATCAGTCACATCTAAAGGCCTTCTATTAGAAATCAAATACCATTTATTATAAGAAGTTCCATTTAGTTAAAAATTTTAGCAAAGTATCTTTCCTCAGAAAAAGATAGTCAGACTCAAAGGATGAAGATTTTTTTCCCCAGAAATACATCAAAAAAAAAAGAACATGTAAGCAACAACTACACAGAGTGAGAAGGGAAGAAAAGTGAGGGAACTGATCAGCTGCAACGCTCTGTGTTTGGCCAGCTGGAGAGCCATAAGAAACGCTCCATGGTTCTGATGCCTTCCTTTCGTCTTGTCTCCCTCCAGACAGCAGCACTGCTCATGCTCCTTGAAGCCAAATGAGGCAGTGGGGAGACATTCCGTTGCCATGACTGTCTTGCACCACACTGTCTCCCTTCCAGGGACAGTCTACTTCCCTGCAGTTCAAACAAACTTCTCCAGGAGAGAAAAGCAATCATGAAGTGCAAGTCAGTAGTTGTCTTCCAAAACAGCAGGTGACCAATTTTCTCCCTGCAGTGTGTCTAATAGATTAAGAAGACATTAGATGTTCCAGAGCTCCACAGAATACTGCTACTGAGAACTGTGCTTCAACTGTGCTTTCCAGTTGTGAAAATGAAATATATTTGAAAAGAGCTTGGAGAAGGTAATCACTCTGTTTACCATTTCTTCACCTTTTTTACCATTTCTTCACCTTTTTTTTTTTTTATATATATTTATATATATAGGCATAGCTTAACTTTGAAGAGAATACTGTCCCTCTCAGCGTGCTTGCAGGAACTCGATAAGCTGCTCCGACTGAGTTATCCCTGGCACTGGCTGCCAGCTGACATCCATCAGCTGTACCTTGTCATCTCCTGTACAGGACTCCCAGCTCACCTCTCATACCAAAATCTGTGCTCAGTAGATGTGGCAGAGCCTTCCTTCCTCATCCCAGGAAAGTGAGGTAGCAGATCCCAGGCGGCGCGGGGGAGTTGCAAGCTGCAAACTGCTGCTTCCAGGCAAAGCCACTTCTGGTTTGCATTTCATACAGAAGTTGGCTTCCTGCTCCTGCTCTCATTCCCATCCCCTGAACACTGCTGGCACACTGCTCACCTTGGACACTGGAAACTGGGAATGCTGTTCATTTGAAAAAAATGAGATATTTCTCTATGCCCATATTTTTCTAGCTGACAATGTCTACATGTGCTAAAACCACTGATCATCTTTCCTAGCTAACTCTGCCAGCAAATGTAGGCTAAGAACATCCCACACCCGCGGAGGCATAATTCAGAAGTCAAAGCAAGATAAAGGTTTTTCTTTTTTTCCTGACTTTACAAATCTCTTCAGAGGATTACAACTGTCTAACTGCATTTTTAGTAGATGTGTTGATGGCAGGACTGCTATATCAGAGTTGATTTTTATTCAGAGAGATTAACATTCACGTTCCAATGTTGCTAAGAAATAAAGTGCAGTTGACGTTATATTAGAATTATTTTTTGTTCCCAAAGGTTTACCAGCTAAATAATGGTATTGTACAGGCATATTATTATTATTATTATTATTATTATTATTATTATTATTATTATTATTATTATTATTATTATTATTATTATTATTATTATTATTATTATTATTATTATGTCATGCTAAAGACAAAAATGAATATAAACAAGATCAATAGATTTATATCTACCTATTGGAAGTGAATGGCCCTACCAAAAGACTGCATCACAGAGATTGTTCAGACATGAAGGCCAACTACTAACACCATAAAAGAATTTTTTGAAATACTGTAGGCATTCTGAAGTCAGTGGAAGTTATAGAAACATAAATGTCCTGAAATGAAAAATCAGGCTCTGAGAGTCGCTGTATAAGGATGTTCTCTCATTTTTTTTTTCTCACAGATTTAAGCAAGGGATGGAGGTGGTTCTGGCTGCTGGGAGATTTTGACCACCATCCTGAACTGGTTGCTTCCTAGTGAGAAAAGCTGTCAGAACAACTTACCAGTTCCTTCACAGAGAGATGGACGTTTTTGTAGGCAAATTTGTTTTGAGAATTTGTTTTTGGCAACAGCACCACTGCATGAGAAAGTAGGAGGTCTGGGACACATAGCTTGACAAGAATCAAAAATAATTTGAGGCCTCAGGGAAAAAGTCGGCAACAGATCTCCCACCTCAGTGCTGAATGGAAATGTTTTAAAATGGTTGCTCTCCATGAAGACAGACAGAATCAGAGAAGAAATTGGAGAAAATATCTGCTCTAACTCCAGCTGTTCAAAATAGGATGTTCTTTTCCTATTTTGAATTACAGATGATCTTGTGGAAGAATAATACTGAAGGAATACAGAAAACAAACAAATGAAAAAGGAAGTGAGACGGAGGACAGTATATCTCCCCTCTGCTAGCTGTGAGGCATTCACATACCCTGGGAAGATATTAGTGTGTCTTTGTAGGTGTTGATCACAGGGTTATGGCAGCATGACGCTTTGGGGGCCTGAGCAGAGAGGAGGACAGATGTCCGCCTTTGCCTCCACAAGTGCAGGGATGGCAGGATCCAAGGCAAATGTTTCTTCAGGCATGCGAGGGAGGGATGGTCTCTTTATACAGTGACACTGATCTCAGCAGGCTGCCCTAAGTACAACTAACAAAGCATCCTGTGCACAGGATTTATAAAAAGAAACTGACCTTATTTAATTTATAGAACATCTAAATGACAAGTAAGACACGTGAATGCAACCAGGCGAAGGTGCTTTTTATATTATCCAGCAGGACATGATTCATATTGCCTCTTCCTAGTGACAGTAGAGGGGGATTGGCATAGAAACCAATACTGATCTCAGATGACAGGAGGAAAATAATTTTTAAAATGCAATTTTCACTTTAAATCTCCCCAGCCCCCTCTCACACAGCTGAGAGAGCACCTCCCTCCACTTCATAGGCTGAATCTGTATAATTAAAATTTGTGTGAATGGGTGAATCAGAATTTTAGGTTTTATTCTGCCTCCTGTAAATACAAAATTTGCATCAAAAATTAGTATATAAACAAAATCCTCTGCTTTATTTCTTTACAGTTTTAAGAAATAATAAGTGGAATACATTAAACTCTGTTGGTATGTTCTTTCATTGACATTGGTGATAACTTGCAAAATAACATTTCCTGAAAATGAACAGACTTTCTAAATGTCTGGTGACAAATAGTATTGAACTTATGTCTGTCTTCTACCATCAGTACAGCAAAAATTAAAATAAATTTCTTTGCTTGCTGCAGGATTTGAAGAACAATTTCCTACATCACATTGTTATAATCCTATGTACCTGTCATTCATTAATTTCTCAATATTCTATCTGAAAGAAGGGAAGAAAATGCTGTCGAATTAAATCAAACTAGGGTAAAGCAACTTTGAATTCATTATAGCTTCTAGATACCAAGAAGCTGAAAAGCAAAATTTTATACTCTTTAGTACATGTATTGTAGCCACTATGATTCATCATCCATTAAGAGGCAATGTCACAGGACCATAAGAAAAGTGAGAAGCCAGAATCAGGGATGAGGCTGTACTTCTGTTCTTTCCTACCTTATCACAAAATGACTGGTCTGATGGAGGGAAGGAGGGAGGGAGGGAGCTTTTCTGAATTTACATGGGTTGTTTTTCTTTCCTTCTTTGTTTTTGTTGTTTCATTGTTGGTTGGCTGGTTCTGCTTTTCCTGGAAGTAAAAAAACTTGTTTCCAGTAAAAGAAAACCATGTACACTTTTATGTTTTTGTTTGTTTGTTTTGTTTTGTTTTTCCTCCTCTGTGTTTTACTGCTTTTTTATGCAACGGTGTCAAGAGTACATACAAGAAATAAGTTAATTTTTCAGGAAGTCACTAGGACTACTTCATTTTCCTATAGCTAATCAATTTCTGTTCCAGCTAATAGAATTCATTATAGCAAGGTAGGCTACAGAGTGGCTAGGGTCTAACATGAAAATGATTTGAATTTCAATATATTAATACAGCAAGATATAATTAATACAGCAATATATTAATACAGTGCTTCCATAATAGTATGACTTATTTCTCACAAACTTCACTTACCAGGATGCAATGTTAAGAAGGACTTTCAGTTGCTCATGAGACAGCATCAGCCTGATACTAATCAAACTAATATGAATTTAATACGAAGTTTCAGGGTCTTCAAACTATGCTTTTGGTCTTTTTTGACCCATTAACTTGGAGGGGTCTTGGGAAATATCAGCAATTTTATTTTTTCTGAAAAACTTTCCACTGAAAATAGAGCAGATGCAGTCAGAAAGCTCCAAGGAACATTGTGAGCATTTGTTGTGGCTAGACATTCACCACCTAAATATCACCTATAGGAAGATGGCAGGGTTTCAACAGGCACAACTGCAGCCCTGAGGCCATATTAGCAGCCTAGGGCTGTTCCCAATACACATATGCATCCTGCCAATTAAAATTTCTTTCCACGCCTAGTGTCCACAAAAGTCTTCTGTGTATGGTTAAAGGAAGAAAAAAAGATCATATCTAAGTATGGAGAGATTTAAAACTAATGATATATAAAATAAAATGATAATTATTGAATTTAGTCTTTATCTATTCTTTTAAAATGGATTGGAAACATTCAACATATACTTGCTGGTCAGATATTATGTAAGATATAACACTGATTTTTTTCAAAATCCAAAACATTTCTGCATGGAAGTGCAGTACTTTGACAAAATGCAATGAAAAGGGTTTATACACTCATAAATGTTTCAATGAGTGAGTGTTCCCTGTGGAAGAAGTACAATTTAGGATGTTTTCCACTGATTTAGAAGACAAATTTATAAGTAAATGACTGTTTCCCAAACTACTCAAAAATATTTAAAATTAATGCATTATGGAGGTTTTATATTGCCTTTTTTATATTGTCTATGATTAAGTTTACTTTTCATATTTAAATAGAATAATAATCTTATATTTCAAGATATAGGATTTTAAAAAGTTTCCCTAAAAATGCATTTCTATTTATGAGAAAAAAAAAATCCACTTAAAAAGAAAAATCCTTTTGTTGTCTGTCAAAAAATAAAAATAAAAATCCTTGGTTGTCTGTCAAACAGACAACCAGATAATTATTTCTGAATAGAAGAAACCAATAATAGCTACATTTGTTATTACAGAGGCTCTTCTGCTGGGGTTGAAAAAGTTAAACAGCAGTACAAGTATTGGCACCAAGTCAGTGCCCTCTGAGGACTGCTCAGTTCAGGAGCAAGCCAAAATTACTGGGTTGAAATCGCAGTGTGGAAACAAGGAGAAAAAAAGTCTTCAGTCTCTTCACAACTGATAATGAGACAGGTTGTTATTTATTTTTTGGGCTTAGCTTCAATAGTTAGTTTTTAAAAAGATTTCCCTTCAACGTTGTTAATTACTGTAACTATTCCTCTCAACATTATTCTAGTTATAAGAATTGTTCTGTCCACCAAAATAAAGTGTTAGTTCTTTGGACAGTGAATAAATCACAGCACCATATCTCTTCTAGCAGCTGGACAATAAAGAAGTGATATGGTTGCAACTGTGTGTGTCTAATGCTTTATCGGTCTCACACATAGCAATGAGCATCCTTATAAAGTGGAAAGGATGCAGAAGTGGATTAGGAAAAACTGTGAAGCAAATCGTTGCTCCCTAGCTGTCCTGTAGATTCACAGCATTTGAAAATGCATCCAAGCCACTCAGTTGAGAAAACACTCCATGCATTTCAGCTATACAAGTCCTATCTATAGCCATCTTCTGTGGAGATTATGTGATTTGTGCTTTCTCATATTAAATCTTCCTATTTTCATTTCTATAATCACTTTGTTTTTTCATAATGAGTTTGGAATTAAGCAGAAATAAAGGAAAGACATGACCTTTCAAATTCATCAGGGCTGTGGCTTAAAAGTGAAGGAGACTCTTGCAAACCAGCACAGAAAGACATAAGTACACTGCAGGCACTCTTCTGATAGAAAACACCTCCTCCGAGCTGCTCCTTCACCCTGCCTCCAGCTGAGCACCAACTCAGACCAGCCAGACAGCTTGGTCCAGGGTTGGTGACATACAGTGATATGTCATGGATATATGAGCTGCTGCGGCCTTGCAGAACCCCCCTGACATGTAACTGAAGGCTGATTCCTTTCAGAAACCCAGGATTCAGTATATTTTGCTAGCATTTCTTTTTCCCCAATGGAACAGAGAGAGATGGAAGGAAAGGTACAAAAATAAATGCTAATGAGGAAAAAATAGGACAGACAAAGGTAAGGGCAATTTTTCACCTCATTTATTTGACTAATATGGATAACTAGTATAATGGCCCCAAGTGTTGGTTATTGTTTGGAAAAAAAAAAAAAGACCAAGAAGAAAAGCAAAATGTTTGGAAATATTTTTCTTTCTGGTCCCCCTACATCCAAATTATTGCCTGTTACACCCAGAAAATCTATTTCTGTCCTTCCCAGGCATTGTACAAACTGCTGCAGCTTTTCTGTCACCATTATTGTCTTACATTGTACTGACAAAATTCATAAGGGCCATAGATGTGCTGAATTATGGGGGAACTAGTCAAATCTGCACTTGTTCTTTCTACTTCCAAATTACCACAACTGCTAATCAGTCTGACAGTGTTAGTTGTTGTTTCAGAATTGCATTATTAAAACTACAGGAACTTGGCAGCTATTTTTAGTGACATTTTCTAATTTGTGTTACAATTTGGACATAAATAATAAAGTATCAATTTTTCAAAGCCAAGAACTTGCCACTAAGAAATTGTATATATTGATTGTCTGACACTAAGCATTTTGAATCTTAGGCTATTAGCACAAGAGAACCATAAAAAAACGATACTTTCATTGTTCTGCAAAAGCTGTTTCACCCTACCAAGACTATCACACATACCCAGCAGATTTCAGCTCAGTTGGGAGACTAAAAATGCCCAATTAGCTTCAGAAATACCGTTTTCAAAATATATCCTCATATGATTTCCACAAAGGCTATACCATTTTGTCAGAAAAAGGAACAGCATCATGCATGTATTCATAAAGATTTTTGTCCTGAAACATTTTAAATCCAGTATCACCTTCAAAACTAATAGTTGTGTATTGTTCTACAAAATTCTCACACTGAATGTCAGTTTAGAAAATTACTTATCCTGCAAATAAAGCCAGTAAAAAATGTCACTGGATCCTATTACAGCTGAAAACATGTAACTGAAAACCTTCTTCTAAACTGCTAATGAATTCCCATCTTAGTTCCAAGGCAGTCAAGGTTAAATCCAAATGCTCTTAAATTTAGAAGAAGTTAGATTAACATCCATACGCATATTTTTGGCATACTTTTTCAAGCTTGCTGTGGGGGGTATTTCCAGTTTAATTTCAGTTCTCTAGTTCATACCATGACCTATTTCCAAGCCAGTTCTGCTGTTATATGAACTATTTCAGCCAAGCAGCAACACAGAATTCTTCATTCTTTTTCCCCCTTAATGAGATTATTTTCTTAATAATAAATTTCATTAAAAGGATATCAAAATCCTTCCTTCCTAATATGTTACAGTTTTGTTTTGTTTCCAAATGATGCACCTGATGCTTTAAAAGCTTGCTTCTCAGCACTTCTATTTGCCCTAGACCTTGCAATTGGAGTTAGCATGACATACCCTTAGCAACATCAGTGTGGTGCATTATTCTTTTCATTAATTACCCTAATAAAAATGAAACATATTAAAAACTGACTTCCTACACAAATAAAATTTTTCAATAATTATATTGCATCACTGTGAGGAAAGGAGTACCTAAAACAGTTCCTTTCTTGCACACGCACCTGACATATCTGCAGAGAGGGAAGTGTGCAAAGGGCCAGCAGGATAGTGCATGAAGGACAGGGGGAAAACAGCATTATGATTCAGAATTGATTTACAACTAGTAGTACAATGCTGACTGGCAGCAGGCCACTGAAGTGCATCATTTTACAAGATGTGATAACATATACCATCCTCGTTCAGTGGGTTGTTTGGAGAGGTGCTGCTAAAGGATGAAGTACACACAGACCTTTGCTGAGACTGATGGATAAATGACAACTTCAGTGCAAACCAATGAAAGGTTGAGATTATATTATTAAATCTAATCCCCACACGCTGATTACACCACTATTCCAACCTCTTTTTCTCTTGAATGTACTAAAAGACATCATTTCACAGAATCACAGAATTTCTAGGTTGGAAGAGACCTCAAGATCATCGAGACCAACCTCTGACCTAACGCTAACAGTCCCCACTAAACCATATCCCTAAGCTCTACATCTAAACGTCTTTTAAAGACCCCCAGGGATGGTGACTCCACCACCTCCCTGGGCAGCCTGTTCCAATGTCTAACAACCCTTTCGGTAAAGAAGTTCTTCCTAACATCCAACCTAAAACTCCCCTGGCGCAACTTAAGCCCATTCCCCCTCGTCCTGTCACCAGTCACTTGGGAGAACAGGCCAACCCCCACCTCTCTACAGCCTCCTTTAAGGTATCTGTAGAGAGCAATAAGGTCGCCCCTGAGCCTCCTCTTCTCCAGGCTGAACAAGCCCAGCTCCCTCAGCTGCTCCTCGTAGGACTTGTTCTCCAGGCCCCTCACCAGCTTTGTCGCCCTTCTCTGGACCCGCTCAAGCACCTCCATGTCCTTCTTGTAGCGAGGGGCCCAAAACTGAACACAGTACTTGAGGTGTGGCCTCACCAGAGCCAAGTACAGGGGGATGATCACCTCCCTAGCCCTGCTGGCCACACTGTTTCTGATACAAGCCAGGATGCTGTTGGCCTTCTTGGCCACCTGAGCACACTGCTGGCTCATATTCAGCCAACTAACAACCATCACTCCCAGGTCCTTCTCTGCCAAGTAGATTTCTAACCACTCATCTCCCAGTCTGGAGCTCTGCTTGGGGTTATTGCGCCCCAGGTGCAGGACCTGGCACTTGGCCTTGCTGAACTTCATGCAGTTGACCTCAGCCCATCAGTGCAGCCTATCCAGATCCTCCTGCAGAGCCTTCCTACCCTCAAGCAGATCGACACACGCACCTAACTTGGTGTCATCTGCAAACTTACCGAGGGTGCACTCAATGCCCTCGTCCAGATCATCGATGAAGATGTTAAAGAGTACTGGCCCCAGCACCGAGCCCTGGGGAACACCACTAGTGACCGGCCTCCAACTGGATTTGACTCCATTCACCACAACTCTTTGGGCCCAGCTATCCAGCCAGTTTCTAACCCAACGAAGCGTGCGCCAGTCCAAGCCACGAGCAGCCAGTTTCTTGAGGAGAATGCTGTGGGAGACGGTGTCAAAAGCCTTGCTGAAGTCAAGGTAGACCACATCCACAGCCTTTCCCTTATCCACCCAGTGTGTCACTTGGTCATAAAAGGAGATCAGGTTTGTCAAGCAGGACCTGCCTTTCATAAACCCATGCTGACTGGGCCTGATTACCTGCTTGCCCTGCAAGTGCTGCGTGATGACTCTCAAGATAATCTGCTCCATGCGCTTACCTGGCACTGGGGTCAAACTGACAGGCCCATAGTTCCCCAGCTCTGCCCTCTGGCCCTTCTTGTAGATGGGCGTCACGTTTTCTAGCCGCCAGTCAACTGGGACCTCCCCTGATAGCCAGGACTCCTGGCCAGCTCCTCCGCCAGTTCTCTCAGTACCCTCAAGTGGATCCTATCCGGCCCCATCGACTTGTGCACATCCAAGTGCTGTAGCAGGTCACCAACCATTTCTTCGTGGATAGTGAGGGTCACATTCTGCTCCCCATAGCCTTCCGCCAGCTCAGGGTACTAGGTATCCAGAGAATAACCAGTATTGCCGCTAAAGACTGAGGCAAAGAAGGCATTAAGCACCTCTACCCTTTCCTCATCTTTTGTAATAAGGTTTCCCCCCGCATCCAATAAAGGATGGAGATTCTCCTTAGTCCTCCGTTTTGCGTTGATGTATTTGTAAAAAGATTTTTTGTTGTCTTTAATGGCAGTAGCCAGATTGAGCTCCAGATGAGCTTTAGCCTTTCTAATTTTGTCCCTGCACAGCCTCGTAACATCCTTATAGTCCTCCTCAGTGGCGCACCCTCTTTTCCAAAGATTATAAACCCTCTTTTTTCTCCTAAGCTCAAGCTGCAACTCTCTGTTGAGCCAGGCCAGCCTTCTTCCACTCTGGCTCGTCTTTGGGCACGTGGGGAAAGACCGCTCCTGCGCCATTAAGATTTCCTTCTTGAAGAGCGCCCAGCCTTCCTGGACTCCTCTGCCCTTCAGAACCGCCTCCCAAGGGACTCTACCAACCAGTGGCCCAAGCAGCACAAAGTCAGCCCTCCGGAAGTCCAATACAGCGGTTTTACTGGTCCCTTTCCTGGCCTCGCCAAGAATAGAGAACTCCACCATTTCGTGGTCACTCTGCCCAAGACAGCTCCCGACCACCATATCTCCCACCAGTCCTTCTCTATTTGTGAAGAGAAGGTCTAGCGGGGCACCACCCCTGGTAGGCTCACTAACCAGCTGCGTCAGGAAGCTATCTTCCATGCTCTCCAGAAACCTCCTAGACTGCTTTCTCTGGGCTGTGTTGTGCTTCCAGGATATGTCAGGGAAGTTGAAGTCCCCCACGAGTACAAGCGCTGAAGATTTTGCAACTTCTGTCAGCTGCCTGTAGAACTCCTCATCCGTCTCCTCATCCTGGTTCGGTGGTCTATAACAGACCACGACCAGGACGCTGGCCTTGTTGGCCTTCCTGCCGATCCTAACCCAAAGGGACTCGACCTTGTCATTCCCAGCCTCGAGTTCCACAACATCAAGAGATTCTCTAATATAGAGAGCCACACCGCCACCCCTTCTGTGCTGCCTGTCCCTTCTGAAGAGCCTATAGCCAGTCATTGCAGCACTCCAGTCATGCGAGTGGTCCCACCACATCTCCCTGATGGCAACCAAGTCGTAGCCTGCCTGCTGCACGATGGCTTCCAGCTCCTCCTGTTTGTTACCCATGCTGTGTGCATTGGTTTAGATGCACTTCAGCTAGGCCACTGCCTTATACCCCAGCCTTGCCATTGTTCCCCCTGGCACAGCTCTAACAAGCCTTGTTTCAGCCCCATCCCCCATCTCACCTAGTTTAAAACCCTCTCAATGAGCCCCACCAGCTCCTAGCCCAGGATCCGTTTTCCCCTAAAAGACAGGGACCCGTCTGCGGCCATCAGGCCAAGTGCCGAGTAAAGTGCCCCATGGTCAAAAAAAAACAAGATTTCTGTGCTGGCACCAGCCCCTGAGCCACGTGTTTAACAGGTGGGCTTTCCGTGTCCTCTCTGTACCCCTCCCTGAGACCGTAGGGATAGATGAAAACACCACCTGTACTCCCGCTCCCTCCACTAACTGTCCCAGCCCCCTAAAGTCTCGTTTGATAGCCTTGAGGCTTCTCTCTTCAATGTCGTCACTGCCCGCCTGGACTATCAAAAGAGGAGAATAGTCAGAGGGGCGAACCAGGTTGGGAAGTCTCCTGGCAACGTCCCTGACCCTGGCCCCAGGGAGGCAGCAGACTTCCCTACGGGTAGGGTCAGGCCGACAAATAGGGCCCTCTGTTCCCCTGAGAAGGGAGTCGCCCACAACAATCACCCTTCTTTCTGTCCTGGTGGAGGCAGTCCTGAGGCGTGGAGTCAACTTCCTCGCCCTAGGCATCCTCCTGGGTAGACTCTCCACCTCTTCCTCAGCTACCGGTCTCTCAAGCTCCAGGGCCTCAAACCTGTTGCATAAGGGTACCTGGGAAGGCAGGGCCGGAAGGAGAGGGCATCGCCTGCGATGTCGAGCAGGGACCTGTTTCCATTCCTCCTCAACTCCCTCTGCCCGACGGCGACAGGGCAGGGGGTCCACCCCCATTTCGGGTTTCTCACCCCGGTATCTCTCCTTGAGGCCCTGCAGGGAGTTGCTCCACCAGTCGATCTCCCTCTCACAACAACTAACACTCCCTGATATCCCTCAACCTCTCCACCTCCTCCTTGAGATCCGCCACCATGCGGACCAGGTCATCCACCTGCTCACACCTCACGCATGCAGTTTCTCTGCCTCCCGCCGATGGCAGCAACAGGCTCAGGCACTCCCTGCATCCGGTGACCTGAACTGCTGCATTTTGGAACGGGCAGTTGGTCTGGGTGTGCACCGTCTTCCTGGAGAGCGCACCGTGCCTGGTGGAGACCATTGCAGCCTAGCTAATGGGAGGCTGTCGTTAAGGAGGTGTTCGTATGGCTGGGGGAGAGCGCTCTGCCCTGCCTGCTCGCCCTGCCTGCCCGCCCTGCCTGCTCATGCTGCCGCGCCACTCCCTTCTGACGCGCCACACCCTGTTTGCCCGCCCTGGTCACCGCGCTCCCTAGGGGCAGCTTTTGAACGGCCGGGGAGGGGGCGCTGCTGGCTCCGCCTGCACCTCATCAGCCTCCCTCATGAGGGCTGCCGGGTCCTGGCGGCTCCCTCAAGAAGGCTCGATGCCGGAAAATTTAGCCTTGCCTGGCCCGATCCCCCGCTCCGCTGCAGATTGCGTCTGCCTCGGAGCCGATTACCTCGGTAAGTGGCCAAAAACACATTTCATACATCCTAGATCTCATTGAACATTCAGCTGGTGGAATTCAATTAAATCCAGTATAACTTGCACTTACTATACCTCACTAAACTGTTGGCAGTGTCAGGATCTTGTGCAGTTACTGTGCCAACTGCAGTCCCGATCTTCGCATTTTCATAAACATCCATGACATACGAAGGCATAGTGAAGAGTGGAGGTTCATCTACATCTCCAACTATGATCTTCAGCATTGTTACATCTTTGAATGGTCCCAAGTGTGAAAAGCGGAAATCAAGGTGAGTATTTGCTCCTTCTATATTAAGTGTATAGGATTTCTTTTTTTCATAGTTGAGTGGCTGTTGGCAGAAAAAAAGATTTATCATTATTTATCATTTATCATTACCATTGCATGCTTCAGTTTAGCCTGGTAGCTAACTATATCTTTTCATTTTAATTTGGTAGCAAACTACATTTCTTCAGGTTACTGTGATATTCTGGTAGTCACTGGCATACATTTTAAGTAGAAAGAGTAAGATGATTCTTTTTTTTTTTTTTTTTTTTTTTCTCCAAAAGAACTGTAGGCAAGGTGCCACTTTTGGAAGAACTCAGGGTTGAAACTGAAAGACAGATTCTTCTCCTGTGATAATGTAATCTCTAAATTTTATCATCCTTCAAATTTTATTGGTCATCGCTAAATATTTAAAAAGTTGTAGACTAGCATGTCCCAAATTAAATTAATACCTTGAATTAACACATTTAATAGACAGTGATAAGGATGATAAATTTTTTTGGGCATCTATTCTCTTAAATCCCCAACTGAAAAAGGCAACTCCCTGCATGAAAACACTCATTTATCAAACAAGACAGAAATTTAAACATGTAAGGATAGCCTATATGGGTGTTCTTCTAAAAAGAGTCATATGCATGATGTATGCCTATAGTCTAGACCATTTTCTTCTAAACTTTTTACCAGCCACAACAAGGGAGACAAATCTTCAGCATGTCTTACTATGTACTGCCTCACTGCATATGGGTTATACAGTCACAAATGGGAAGAAAGTCTGTAGCTCAGGATATGCCTTCTATGGATGACATTCTTCTCTGAATCTCCAAATAAAACCCAATAGAAAGCAAAATCCCAGCTGTGCCATCCACCAGAAGTATCATTGCCACTTTAGCCTTACCCTGTTATTAAAAGAAATAGATTCCTACTAGCAATCCTATCCTCTCTACTAGGTAGAAGATGGTCTGGCTCTTGTATCACACAGCATGGACACTTCCTTTCTTAGAAGTTCCATTTCTATCTCCCTATTTACACATGTGAAAATTTTATCTCCCTTGTTTTCTACCTGTCTTCCTTCTCTGTAATGATTCAGGCTCCCTAAGCAAAAAATGATTGCCTTGCAGTCCATGAAAACTAAATTCATAGTTGCATCTTCTTAAATTTAAGTTTTATGGCCATGAATTTGTTACTATGACCCTTCTGATTCTGATATCGAAATTACAATTAAAATCAGGAGCATAAACTGGTCAGTAGCCTTAACTTTTTGTGTGAAACAGTAAGTTCTGCAAGCTCTTACTGTAGTTAGAACCATCCTGAGCTCACAGAACAGAATGGGAAAGAAGTCCGATTGTGTGCTAATTTACTGTCTTGATGTGCTATTTTAACTGTATGCTAGGATGCTATTATACTGTCTTATTCAAGATATGACAAAAAGACAAAACACACAACTCTCAACTCTTTCAATGTCAGATAGTTATGTAGTAGAAGTGACTGAAAGGATATTTAACTTAAAAGGTTGCATCAGCAGATACATAAGTAATCAATTTTTTTATTATTATTATTTTTTTCTGTAGGCCACATTTACAGGACCACAACTATTTTGGGTTGCTTTCTTCTTTGTCATTAAAAAAAATTATACCTTTCATAGACAGTGTAATGAGACTTTTTCGTGGGAAGTTACTTTTCCCATATACTGTATTAGCACTTCTTGAGGAAATGGCTATAAAAAATACCAGTTCCATTAGATAAATTAAACACCTTAAAACTGATTTGAAAACTAATAATCAATGACAAAGGCTGTATTATGCAATGTGTTGTCAAACACATATAGCCTGATAGACTGAAAGACCTGCTTTTTTTTTTTTTTTTTCTCCCATGGAATGATAAATGTATAAATGAAGAACTATCTGTTCAGAATGCTTCTGCAATCTCAGGATGTACACTTTACATGTAGAGCCAGTCCCTCAGTCCAGAATTGTACTGTACTGATGGTAGGGACTGTTTGCAGCGATTAGGACAAGGCCAACAGGACAAAAGCCTGTCAGAGTAGGTTTTTCATAAAATAAAGCCAAGTTCTTAAATTTGGACCACAGTTGTCTGTACAGAAGTAGCAAGAAGAATCCCTGTTGTATTTTATTATTTTTTTACCGTATCTGACTGCACGTACATAAAGTTCAGAAAATTTCTGGGAAGCAATTAGACTTGAGAGGATACAAAACCAGCTGACTGATCTTTCATCAGTTTCACAAAAAATATGCCATTCCAGGAAGTGATAGAATAGATTTAAAATTTTCACATTGCTACACTTTAAATGCACTATTTTGAGGAAAAGTACTCATACATAATAATAAACACCTCAATAAAAATTTCTGGGTTACAAATTTCTGGCTTCAGCCAGAAAGGATATAAAGGATACAAGGATACATAGGTTAATATTTATTACTATGCTAGCAAAGCAGGTATTTTTTACAGATATATACTACCAGTAAGTTTCCAACAGTCTCAGAACATAGCCATAACACTATAAGAATTTTCAAATTTCAAATGCCACACAAGATCATGATTCACCACTGGAATCCCCACAGGCAGAGATTCTGGTATGACAGAATTTCATTAAAATTAACATTGTTCTGTGTGGATCTAACTGCCTGACTAAACAAAACTCAAGACAAGTGTTCAAGCTTTCAACCAAGGCTAATCTCATATTTGCTATCACTCCAAGAGTGGAAAAGTAGTACTTAAGGCAAGAAATATGAAGTACTAAATGTGTGATTTGTTAATGTCAGTGCATACTTTGTAGATAAAATGTACAGTAAATTTGACTGATGATGTATAAGCAATACAGTTGGTCAGGATGTACATATGCTATATATTTCTTTAAATCCTCCTTTGTGCAATGAAGGAAAACTAATTAATTCTCTTAACACTACTAGTCTGAGACTTTTTTTTTTCCTCTTTCTCTGTCTTCCTTTCTTGAATATATACATAAAAAATATTAAAGGCATGGAAATTTACCATTACCCGATAAATTTATTACTGTGTAATCCAAGTTAAAAATACTACTCCTGTTAAATCAATTCACACAAAAATATGCTTAATATATACAGTTCTATATATTCTATACAACTATATATTCTATGTAATTCTGTAAGTTAAGATGTCATTCGTTTATTTATGTAGTATTTCTGCTATGAACAGGGCAAATGATTAATAACGATTTACACTGATCTGCAGCATACATATTCTAAGATTAAACAAGTTTAAAATAGGATGGGAAATTTTAAATACGATAGCTTTTTGGAAAATGAACTTAAATTTATACTGATGACAATTGGATTGATTGTTTAGGAAGATTAATTTCTTAGAAAACACATGAAGCATAACACAGACTCTGAAGTGTTGTTTTCAGTTGTGTAGTTAATTCAACTGTATGTGACCAATGTATAAATATATGTTTATCTAGAAATGAAAGAATAATCCATTCAGATAATCAGAAGAAAAAAAAAAAAAAAAAAAAATAACATATTTCAAAGAGCCTAAGGCCATTTTTTTTTTTCTTTTTCTTCCCATAACCTCTCCAAACTAAAGAAGCAGATACTGGGACATAGAAGAAAAAGAGCTTACTCTCCTGTACAGTGATACCCAGAGGTAAAAAACCAACAACGTTATTTTCAGATATTTTGGAGAGAAGCTGCACATACTGTGCTACAGATTAGTATTACTGGGGATCACAGTTAGTGTTATTTTTTATTTTGCTTCTCTCCTGAGGATAAGTAAAGAAATTTTCAAGCAAAGCAAGTCAGATGTGATATTCTACATAGAACAACTCACAAGTCCTATTGTTATACTCTCTTTCGTCTTATATCTGATAAAATATTCAAGATTTGAAATCTGGTTGCAACTTGTATCTACAGAACCGTATTTTTCTGGGCTTCTGCTTAAAACATTGTTTATGTATTAAAACTGACATTTGTTTTACATTTGAAGAACAATTTGGGCCCCCATTTACAACCTGTCTAAGGGGAGATAGGAATGACTTTTAAAATCATTATAAATCATTATAAATTATGAAAATCACATTTTCTTTTTTTAAAACAAAATATGTTTTAAAGTTTTAAATAAAGCTTTCCATACATACATATTTATTCAGGTGGAAAAAAACCACACACACACACACACACACACACACACATATACACACACACAAAAAAAACAAACGCATTCTTTATTATGTTTTTGTTTGCATTCTCTTGTCTCACATTCCCTCTTTCAGCAATTCTGGTTTTCATTCCTCCTAGTTTCAGTCAGGTGCAGGATACATATTAACTAAACATGAATGCAAATTCACTTAAATCATTTTTTAAAGTACACGTCATTTCTTAAAGCAAGACTGATGCCTAAAAAGTCAGTAACAATAAAGCCATGTGGAAATTACTAATTGATGTTTGTTAGTTCATGTAAAAGCAAATCAATAAAGGATTTCTCCTTTTGCTGGAAAGGTTTTGAAAAAAAAAATATTGCTTAAATATACTAACCCAACTCCCTGGGTTATTATAAAAGTAAATTTTAATCTATCCATAGAATATTAGCATAAGTTGACAGATTTTTTCAAGAACATTTGCTATGAACTCATTTCAGAAGAATTAATAGACAGACAAAATTGTCTGTGGAATTAGATTTGTGTATGGAATTCAGTTAAGAATGAACTTAAATGGCAATACTTTATAATTAGTAGTTTAAATAGACTGGTATAAATGTAGGGAATTCATATAAATGGTAACTGTAGTAACTGTGTAATGGCTCAACCAAGTTAAGTTTTGAGTCTTTATGTTAGCTTTATGTTAGCGTTCGTATTATACAGTGCATGATATCTGACCCTGTAGATGACAGCTGGCAAGAAATTCAAGGAATAAAAGTCTATGAAAACCTAACTACACATTCGTTCCCACAGGTAAATTTTCTACTTTCTATATTTTCTGTTGTTCATTCAGGAACAACAGTATAACTTTCAGCCAAATTTCAGTTCTTTCAAAGAAATTGAGTGAGTAAAATATCAGAAAAAGAAAAGAAAACCTTTTAATAAACAATTCAGTAAGGTTTAGTTTATTATAAATATTAGATATGACCATTGAAAAAAGCACAAAAGATATGTTTCTGTCTTTTTTTGGTTTTCTCTCTGCCTTCTCTGCAAAGTTTTAAAGCATCTCAGGAACCAGTGTGTGGAGAAACTTCAATAGGTTTACACTGTAAGACAAATATTACAGCATTCATCATAATATTTTTAATGATCTACATTGGGAACTTTCAATGTCTATTGCTTACCTTCTTCAGAGAAAGAATTCCTTCCCGTGTTTCTTTGTCAGTGGATATGGAGAACACTCCAGCACCATCACCATTTATAATTGTGTACTTCATGTCTGCATTTGAGCCAGTGTCTGCATCATTTGCCTTAATTTTGCCAACTGCTGATCCAACTTGAGCTGATTCAGGAACATAAAGTTGATAATGTTCTGAGGGGGAAGGGGACAAAAAACAAACAAACAAACAAAAAAAAAACAGCTTGGACATTTTCTAGCCAAACTAAAGTACAGAACCTTTATGTGCTAATACATGTCTATGAAAATGGGACATTACTTCATATGGAAAGCTGAAAAATAATCAAACCTATGAACATATTTATACTCCCAAGAGAATCCAAAAGGAAACTACATCTTCCATTAGATGCCTTCATTCAAAATCCAAATTACCTAATGCAGGACTTAGGTTTTCACAGCCCTTTTTGCTGCTTATCATATAACACAGAAATTAACTCTGGAATTTACTTCACACCAGTATTTAAGAAAGTTTACCTTCTCTATAAGCAAAATATATTTATCTTCAGCAACTTATCATCAAAGGAGTAGGCAAACAAACACTTTTGAACTGGAAAATCTCTGTATGTTATATTCCTTATTTGTTTTTCTGAAATTTGGTCAGTTGAACAAGTAATTAATCATTATTTTGCCATTATTGCTTTTGTTGTTTGTGGTGGTGTTGTTGCAGAACAACCCCCTTTACACACATATTTTCCTTGGTATCTATTGTAAAGGACAATTAATATAATGTGTATATAAATGAACAACAGAACTGTGACCATAAAAGGTGTGAACTCCTTTCAGTGTTTTTATAACCTGTTAGATTAATCAACATAAAATGACTTATTTATTTTTAATAATTTTCTTAACTATCAGTTTCCTTTTTGATAAAATCTCCTAAAAGGTACAACATGTCCTGGGGGATAGGAAGATGCTACAAAGAGAAAAGAGTAGCAAACAAACTTGATTATTTAACTCTGTCTGAAACTAGGCCAGTAAGAGAGCTCAAAGACATTTTCTCCAGTAATGTTGGTGTAGAAACCTACCAGCACCATACATGGTGTACACATACCAAAAGAACTCCAAACATCCCTCATTCAAGACTCTCCTAAGAATCTGCATAACATCACAGTTTATATCACAGGCCAAACTCCAACACAGAAACAAAGAGAAACATCAATTGCTATATATCTTCTGAAACTACAGTTTCTTGTCTCTTCTTAAAGCATTCTGTGATAGTGAATGCAATAGTGAAACACTGAAGTGCAGAAGGGTGGATCAGAATATGCTCCATATAAAAGATAAGATGTTGTTACAGGTTGCTGGGTTTAAACAACCTGGCAGGATAGCGGACACACCCTTGATAAGCATACAGAAAGAGAAAGGCAAGATTTAAGAGGAATTCTGAGACTGAACACATGTTATGGCAGAAACAAACAAACAAACAAAGCACATTATTTGACAAGTGAATTGAAGAAACCTATGAATCTACGTAAGTTGCAATTGCAGAGGGAATGCATAGTATCAATAAAATAAAACTAACTTCAGACACCTGATAGAGAATCGACAATTTTACTAATAATTTGTTAATTCCTTGTTCAGTGGTTCCCAAATCTATTTAAGGTTTTCCATTGTTTTTGTAAAACTAGTCTATAATACAAATACACAAACTGTAGTGTGAGAAGGATACATGAATGCACTAAACATTATTTGTCCAAAAAGAAAAAAAGTCCCCCTGTACTTGGCTCTGGTGAGGCTGCACCTCGAGTACTGTGTTCAGTTTTGGGCCCCTCTCTACAAGAAAGGCATCGAGGTGCTTGAGCGAGTCCAGAGAAGGGCGACGAAGCTGGTGAGGGGCCTGGAGAGCAAGTCTTACAAGGAGTGCCTGAGGGAGCTGTTCAGTCTGGAAAAGAGGAGGCTAAGAGGAGATGTTAAAGGAGGCTGTAGTGAGGTGGGGGTTGGTCTATTCTCCCACGTGCCTGGTGACAGGACGAGGGGGAATGGGCTAAAGTCGTGCCCAGGGGAGTTTTAGGTTGGATATTAGGAAGAACTTCTTTACTGAAAGGGTTGTTAGGCATTGGAATAGGCTGCCCAGGGAAGTGGTGGAGTCACCATCCCTGGAGGTCTTTAAAAGACGTTTAGATGTAGAGCTTAGCGATATGGTTTACTGGAGGACTTGTTAATGTTAGTGTTAGGCCAGAGGTTGGACTCAGTGATCTTGGAGGTCTCCAACTTAGATGATTCTGTGATTCTGTGAAAGAGAGGTTTACTTTGAAAAGAAAAAACAAGTGACCGTGCAGCAGGTAGGAAATCTCAAAGGAAACAAGAAATATCCAACAGAACAAGATAAAAAATAAAATCTACCATATAAGAAAGAAAATGCCAAGACTGATGTAATAGGAAAGTTGCTTAGTAGTTGATTCAATTAAAATGCATAGTTAGATCTTTGGTATATGTAAAGCCATCTTTACTAATTTTGAAATAAATGCACTTCCTTGAATTCTGCTGCAATGCTTCATGTTTACAAATGATATCAACTGACACTTTCACTCTGATGGTTGCTTTGTTTCATACATAAAGTTATAATGATGGGATGAGATTAATTCTGGAATTTACTTATTGTTAAAATAAATGTGAAGTGTGGTCTTTTGACACTTTAGCTCTGACTAATGCATTCTAAAAAGGAAAAGAGTGAGGCCATAATGATTATATTATGCAGAGGTCATAAGGAATATGTTACATAACCAAGCCCCTTCAGGAATGGGAAGTGTTATAACCCATATGATAGGGTGAACTAATTAGAGACTTCCAAATTGTCAAGCTAGCTTAAATATATCATCATGACACTACACTTTGCTTCATAATCACACCCCAAGTGTTAGCCATCTGTTTCAGAAAATCATGTTACTGATATCAACTTCAAACACTCTGAAATGCTAAACATTCAAGCAAAATAAATATTTAGAATCACTCATCACTTACCTGTCTGTATTTGAAGAACTGACATGTTTCAATAAATAAATAAATAATAATTATAATGGATGCAATTCAAAGAAAATTGTTGAAAACTAAAATGGCTAGATCATGAGGTCAGAAATGTCTTTAAATGAGAATTTAAACAAAGAAGAAGATAAAATTCCGCAACATGAAAGTTAGATAAAATATATTATAGATATTTTCTTACACTAGATGTAGAGATTGGACTTGTGTTTGCTAAACACTAAATAGTTGTAAACTTTATTTCTGGAAAGTAGAGGAACCAACTAAGGGCTCAAATTAATGCTTCTTTGGGCATTAACAAACTATTTAAAAGGGCATTAAAAACAAAAGGATTGTGGGATAGGTATACTATGAATTCATGATTCTTTATCACAGGCTATGAGCCTGTCTCATCCCCTAAAACCTGTTGGGGATTTATAAGTGCTAAGGATCATGTACCACTCTGTACCAAAACTGTTTCATAAAATCTGTCAGAGTTGAACAGACTGTTCCCACACTCCCAGAATCACAGTCTCCCAGCAGCTGTTGTAAAGCAGGACTTTAAAAGTCTTGGAGATGCTCTACATTGTCTTAGAGGGGCTGCTCAGTGACTTATGGATCAAGATTCTGTAGAGGTTAATTCGATTCTCAGTTTCTATATAAGCATTCACTTGGATGCATTCACTTGGCTCATGAAATGAGTAAATTAATACTCTTTATACTCTTTTACAGTTAATGTACTGTACAGGCTAGTAATACCACTTCACAAGGCTTTAATCTATGCTAACAGAAACATTTTTTAAATTCATGTAAGTGATCTTCATATTTCAATAAACGATATGGCTTATCTATTATTACAGTAGGGAAACAACTTATTGATTTGTAGAATGATTTACTTTCCATTTCAGTTAGCCTACAGGTAACATATAGTGCTGCTTTACTCTCAGAAAAGCAATTTCTCTGTCTGAATCTCTCCAAAAAATGAAATATGTCAGTATATAAAACAACTCAACAAGCATGTTATTCCCTGTATTTCTTAATATGTTTTTTGATAAATTTGAATTACTTTGCTAGATTATAATGCTCTCTGGAACAGAAAGAATTACCTTACAAAGGAAAGGAGGACTAGCATAATACTGAATTAATAGAGAAATAAGTAAATATCTGATGTACTTGTTAGGTTTGTTGCTCTGTTGGTGGTGGTGGAGGTTTTTTTATTTGTTTGTTTGTTTGTTTTTCCTGTCATTAGCAGAGCCTGGATTCTACTCCCGTTGAGGTTTACCATGCAAAGGGCATGAAAAGAAAGACATGAAGAACATCCCTTAAAATGGCATGGTCCTACTCTAATTTCTCTACCCAGTAAAGAACAACCCCCCAAAACCTTCAAACCATTACTGCCTCACTCAGAAACCTTATGGGATAAAAAAATGTCAGAATATTTCAAAATTATGTTGTTTGAATTTGGTGTATGACACATATAATGAATAATCTACCTTAAAGATTACTACCTGATCTACCTGTCTCTTAAAGGACATCATAGATTGATATTTAGTTCTACTAAGTTAGAAAGACAAAACATAAGAGAAATTTTAGAAAATCGCTCATCACTGAGGTTTGTCCCTTTAAACTGTTTGGGTCCCAGGACATTTTTGGTGCTAGATGCCTCTTAAACAGCCTGTTGCCCTCGCACCAGCAATCTTGTTAGGCTGGAGACTTGAACACTTCTGGGAAATCAAAAAGTACCATACTTCTCTTATGTTTAAGACTAAAAGCTGTCATCTTTTGGTCCAATACACTGAAGTCACACACCTGCAACAGGTAATACAAGCCTGTTCAAAAATACAAAAATACAAGCATTTTTCCTCTTTAAATGGTCTACCAGCTGCCAGTCAGAAATAAATTAATATTCTGGAAATGGAAGCTTCCTAGTTCTTATCTATCTGCTGCACATTCAGTTGCTGATATTACAGAGCTATTTCTAAACAAAGATCAATTAAGGTCATGGGGCTTGGAGAGAAACGTGATGACTCTGCAACAGCAAACGTAAGGATACTAACTCCAGCCATACTCACACTGTCCCTCACTGCTCATTACTTTGGAACCTGAGCACACAAAAATTGTGTGAAACTCCAGCTTTTAGAATATGGCAGAAGTAGTATATTCATTAGTTCATTAGCACCATAATTACACCATGTGTCTATTACACAAATATATCAAATATTTAATTTAATAAAAATTTAATACAAATGTACACTTCCAACTGCATCACCAGACTTTTGCAGCAAGCTGGAACCCAATCCTAAGAACATTTTTAACAAAAGAAAATCTTGCTACCTTTTTTCTTTATGAAAAGAAAAAAAAATCTGATTTATGGAGATATCAACATAATTTCAAAAGCCTCCTTGAAACATTGTTTACATCTCATCAGCACTAAAAGCTAGAATTTCAAGGTTACAACAAGTAATTATTTGTAGGTCTTTTTTTTTTTTTTTTTTTTTTTTTAATATCAAAGTTAACCTGTTGTTTAAGATGTCTTAATAATATACTAAAATGTTATGGATTAATCTTTATGTCTAATGTTATCTGAGATTAGCATGTTGGACAAGAATTCAGCTTTGCAGGAAAACTGTCAATATTACCAGAGATGTTAATGATGTTAATATTAACATGTCAATATTAACACAGCAAAAAGGAATTCTCTGTGAATAATCCTTATATTTTCTAATGACAGTCTATTTAAATCTCATTATGATGACTCATTTTACACAACAGAACTAAAAAGATGCTACATAAAAGAAAATAATATAGCATATAACATAAAAGAAAATAATATAGGTATTATGCTGCATTTTCCTATCACCTAAAAATACATTATTTTCCCTGTAATGTAATGATTGCTACTCATTTCATCTTTTAATGAGACATTAATAATGGCCTTTTAGTCAATTGATTATGTACAACAGGCTTGTTCTACATGAGTCTGTTTACAAAAAGAACTGTTTCTGAACCTGGCTCTGTTTAATTGCTTCTTATTCTTAAAGAAGAATAGTCCTACCTAAACCTTGCAGCTGAAAAATAATAATAAAAATAACAATAATAATAATAATAATATGATATGATGATTATTAGCTGAATTTCTTTAGAGAACTTGGAACATATGTATATATATAAAAAAAAAGTTGGTAATTTCAAGACTTCAAACCTTCTTGAATGTAACTTGTAGAAACATGTAAACTATAACTTTAGAAAAACATATCCTAGATTGTGAACCACCTGGAAACAGACACTCAACACTCAAAAACCGCATCTCTGGAACACAGGAATGAGAAAAAATGAGGATAAAATAAAATTTATAGGTTAGTAACATCAGTCTTGAAGAAAGAGAATGCAGTATTTAGCACATGCAGGTGGAATACACCTTTTCAAGAACAGAAATGTAAGGGTTTTGTGGAAGGACCCAAGGGAATGGCATGGACATGTGTCAAGGGAGGTTCAGGCTGGATATTATGAAAAGGCTCTTCACCAAAGTTAGTGGTCAGGCACTGGAACAAGCTCACCATTGCAGTGACCACAGAATTGAGCCTGACGGAGTTCAAGAAGCATTTGTACAATGCTCTCAAACAGTTTGATTGTTGGGTGCTCCTGTGTGTAGCCAGGAGCTGGACTCGATGATCCTTGTGGGTCCCTTCCAACTCTGGATATTCTATGATTCTATGATCACTTTAATTTAATAGTCTTCACTAACTTGTAACCCCTGTCCAATTTCATGCAGACCTGACAAAAGGACTGAGGCCTCAATGACATTCTGACCCTATAGGACTGTTAACAATTACTGGTTGGAGGAGAAAGACTGCTAAGAGAAAATCAGAGAAAATTCAGCTTCAGTCATCTCATCTGGCAGCATCCAAGTGGTCAACCAGCTGCCAGCTGGTTGACCTATTGTTATAACACCTATTGTTAAGTATCGGGACCACAGGTACTACATGGAACTACAATGAAGGGTATGGAAAATAACAGTGGAGTATAAATCTGAAATGAATTTGAGCAGTAGATACATTTGTATTTAACTAGCCAATGGAGTTATATGAACAAAACTGGATATTAGATGCTGTGTAGACTTTACTAGCACTTGCTTTTTCATAGTTAACTGGAGTACCTTCTTATAACATTCCTACTTAAACATGGTTGTGTACTTTTCATAAAATTACATGTTAAAAAAGTGAGGTCAAACAAATTATTTATGTATGTAATTTCATGTTATGTCAATGCACTGCCATGAAACAATCAAGTTTCAACAATCAAGCTTCATAAAAATGTTTTAAGCCATGAATTGTATTTAAATTCTGCTTTATCCTAAAAAAAAATGAGGTAGATGTACCAAACAACAAAATCAATAAATGGGGTATCATTTTACTTGTAAAACTCCACTCTAAACAAAGCAACTCTGGATCTCCTACACACTGTGCAGACTGCAATCATTAGCCTTGATGTACAAAACATGTCAGTGGAAGCATCTGTCTAGTGTGATGATCTTGATGCAATCAGAATCTATTTGTCCTAAACAAAGCAAAATTTGCAGAATCTACTTATCTCAAACAAGACAATAGAGAATTAATTGAAGAAAAGCATACAGAAAATTCTTATGTAACTCAAGCCTGATAACACTGTGTCATCAGTAGCTGGAACATTTTCTATCAGATTACTGCAATACATTTATGACTATAAACTTTGGGCCTTTAATTATCAGCCAAGTGGATGCATCAGTGGTAAAACCAATAAGATATGAGAGATGCTGATTATTGAAAAGCAAAGATCTTCCCTTGCAGAGCACTGTTTGGCAGCTTACATTATGTGGCTAGTTCATTTCTAACTAGACTCTCTAAAGAAGGGAAATCTGCAGTGATGAAAAAAACAAACAAACAAAAAAACAGACAAACAAAAAAACCCACCACAGTATTGTACAAGATGCAATAAGTAGTTGATAGGCAAAATGTATTTGATATTTCAGGTTATGATCCTACTGAACTCACTATGCCTACTCCTGAGACATACTGCTGTGTTTTGCAAGTAGAATTTTTTAGCTATGCATCCTATTTCAGTGATTATTGTTACCATGTATTCACCTCTATTTAGGAACTACAACCATCATACTGATACATTTATACAGAAATGTTTCATGTTCTTCTTCACCTTCTTCACAGTCTTTTTGGTGTTTTGGAACATGTAGCTCTTATTTTGGTAATTTATTTAAACGAAAGTCAGATGTATTTAGAGTCAGTACAGAAAAAATATAAATTCACATGAGCAGATAGATTTATAACCTCTATTTTTATGTTCTAACTACTTATTTGAAGTGGTGTTTTTTTTTTTTTTTTAACAGGGATCAAACCTGGCATACCTCAGTCCATATGCATCTCCAATGAACACTTATCTACCGCAGCCAGAAACATATGATCTTTTAAATATATGCAGTAAACCATATTTCTAAATAAAACAAATAAAATAAGCACCAATCAGATGTGCTTCCCAGATTGTTCTGAAATAAAGTATTTATACAGTTAAGAGTCACGTTCATAACCCACAAGTATGGTAACAGAGAAAAGGAAACTAACCAAAAGAGAGTCTGCAGTTTAGCTGAGGCTCAGCCTGTCTCAGGGCTTATACACTTGATATATGCAGTTTTGGTTAGTACTTCCCTTGAAGCCAGAATTCTGACTGTGACAAACCTCAGTAAGTCCCATTTAGCATCCCATCTAATAAGGAAATTGAAGAGAAATTTAACTGAAAAGCATGGCATACAAAGAAAGGAGAAGAAAAATAAGCAATGACATTATTTTTATTGCTGAAATACTCATGTATTATTGCAATAAGTCACAATGGTAGGATGGGCTGATTTTGATCCTCTGTGTTTTGATTCAGTATCATTAACATAATAGCTACTTTAATTTTGCAAAGGGCTTCAATTACACTTCCTGAAGAGAAGTAAAAAAGTAATGTTACAGTCATAGTTGTGGTATAGTAGTCTTACGTAAGGAAAGGTAAATTAAATGTTTGTACCCTGCAATACATGTTCCAGGATTAATTTGTTATTAATTGATAACGTTTAAAAACATTTTTTTTTAACCTTAATTTGTCAAAAAAGAGTTCTCATTAGAAGAGAAATGATGTTTTATAATTTTCAAAGTTAAGTTATGCAATTTTTAGAATCTCTTTAAATGTGAAGAAAATAATCTGAACATTTTATATTTCTTCCATTTCTGAGAAAATATTAATACAAATAAGAAATATATGTGCTAATGTGCATTTCTAACTGTGAGTTAGTCAGCCTGCCAAAACCTTTCACACATAATAAAAGGAGCAGCTCTTGATACCTGGTACATAAGGATCCATTTGTCCCTGAGTATGCAGGAAACCTAGGACATTTTTTGTACTTTAACTGCTTTAGATGTTGTATTTGTTCAAAGATATCCCTTACCTTTTGTCTTTTCAATAGTTATGAAGTATTAAATAGAGTGAGGAATGTAATGATAATTCTGTGGAACATAAAACCAAATACACATTATTTAAAATTCGGTTTAAAAGGCTTTTCTGTGTGTGAGGCACAGAAAAAAATATTCATTCCTACAGTACTTTTAATGAGCCTTCTTACTGCTTGACCAGATTTTTCATAATGCATGCTGCCAGGAAGTTTTGTTTTTCCCTGGAGCTTCGTGATCTCTACTATTGTTTATAAATCTTCTCATTCAAATGGCTTAATGTCTTTCCCAGTGGACATACATATACCTAGTAGTCCTTTATGTTCTACAAGGGCTCCTGCAATGTCTGAGTCCAGATTACAATATTCTTAGTGGCCTTGAGCCAATCTGCAGAGAGTAGTTTAGCTATGCAATTTCATTCCAGAAGACTTAAATTGTCGACTGATTTCAGAATTCCTATAGGGCTCCAGCTGTTATGTCAGATCAATGTGCACGCAATAAGTTAGATAAAAATGAACTTCCTATTAGTGGTCCCATTACGATATTCTAACAAGAGTACTCTAGCATGTACTTTTTCATGCTAGAAAGCATATTTTTTACACATATGCATGTGAGAACATTCAGTTTGACATCAACATTGATGATCCATTTAACTAGAGTAAAAGCAGACTTCACTGCAGCTCAAAAACAGTGAACAGTTTAGGTTTTGATCATCTGTAATGTAAAAAATGATCTTAAAAGTTTTCAAGGGTATAGAGGAAAAAGAAAAACAGAAGAAAAAAATTGATAGATGTGTATGGAAGCAGCCAAATGTATGACAGATTTAAACTCTGAATGTGTTACCTTTTCTTATTTTGTACCATAGAACAAAATAATTCTCTTGTGGGATCAAAATTGTGCAGTTACTGCAATATACACATTCTAAAGGGACTGGAGAATAAACCACACATGACAACAGTCTTCCTTTGTCACCCATCTCACTCTTATCAGTGTTTAATTGAATGAAGTGTTCAATGATTTTAGTACTTCGCATATGCCATACCAATGTTTCATCTGAAAACATGATAAAACTGAAAAATACTGGTGAATTCAAACATTTCCTGAGATGCATTCTCTCCATGATTTTGAATATTAATTGGATTTCACTAACAGCTTGTTACTTCACTGAAAATCAACGCGATTCTCAAAACAATTATATGCTGAAATTGTACATACTCTGAGGAAACCTGGGTGGATTGTCGTTGACATCAGTGAGTGTGATATTTACAGTTGTTGACCCTGACAGCCCTCCAACCTGCCCAGCCATATCTTTGGCTTGAATGACAACGGAATAATGCTCTCTGGCTTCCCTGTCCATGTTGTGCAAGGCAGTCCTGATGACTCCTGTGATGGAAAGAAAATAAACCAAAGAAAAATCAGGATTAGCTTGTTCTAGTGAAGGAAAATGCTGGACATAATCATTTGTTTCAGGAAAAAGCGGGGGAATTGGAGATTTTCTGGAAACAGAGCTTTTCTATAATCCAAATAAGCAGGCTTTATTTGATATTCAAGGTTAAAAGTCAATCAGTTGCCTTCTGTGTGTGAACAAATAATAAATAATAAATAAAATTACATAACGCTATATGGAGATGCTTGAGAGTGATCCATTGTTTTTTTAATTATTATTATTTTATTTTAAATATAACAATGCCAGATGTGTCAATTTGTTTCAGGATAAGGAAAAAAAAATCTATGTTATACAACTATAATAGCATATTAATAACTAATCTAACTCATGTAACATTCATAAATGAAAGGCACATTGCTCAAATGCAGTGTTTTCTCATGTATTATCATTGTTTAAATATCTATTTAATAGAACTATTAATGAGAATTGATACCTCACTAAAGAAGCCACAGATTCCTTTATTTTAACAAAAGTTCATTTCTAAATAAAACCACTTACCTTTTAAAACTATTCCAAAACTATACCTTCTCATTCGACACATATTAATCACACACACTTGTCTTCATAAGTGTAACTTATGTAATACTTGTATGTAAAGTAAAAGATAAGTCTTTATTGGTTTTACTATTGTAGACAGAGAAAACTAAAACTGAGTAACCCTAAAATTCTATTTTCTTAACATTTAGTCAATGATATATGCACAAGCAAAGATGGCAATAAGGGAGCAACAGTCAACCCTCTGGGCTCAGTTTCAATTACGGTGCATTTTTCACTCATGATGATGCCTGTAAATGGACTCCTACTAATTTCTTTAATCACAGTCTGACAGAACGCTCACAGAGTTCAGTAAAAGGAAATGTCAAGTCTTGCACTGGGGAAAGAATAAGCCTAAGCATCAGTACATGTTGTGGACAGACCAGCCTTAAGGCAGATTTCAAGAAAAGGATCTGGGGGGTCCTCATGGACAAGCTGGTTGTCCTTGAGGACATGTGCCCTTGCAACAAACAAAACCAACAGCATCCTAGTCTGCATAACTAAAAATGTTGTCAGAGAGGTGATAAACAAATATGTGAAATAATTTTATCAACATTAAATTTTCAAAAATCTACATTTGTAGAGTAACTTGGTTTTGGACTCTTAAAATGAGTGGATGTTATAACAAGTAAGAAAATATACCATAGTATTATCAAATACTGTTTTGGGGTACATTTTAAACATATAACAGCTATTAAAACAAAGCAATTTAACTTGCTCTTATAGGCAATCAGCAGAACAGCATTATTTCCATGGTCTGTGATTCCTACAGTCTCAGATGATCTCAGAAGTGATTTCCAGAATGTTACTTTATTGTATATAAATTTATTTTATTAGTATTTATTCCATAAAACCAATTACATAAAACCAATTCCATAAAACCAATCCCAGAATGACGGAGGTTGGAAGGGACCTCTGAAGATCACCTTATCCAACCCCCCTGCCGAGCAGGATCACCTAGAGCACTTTGTGCAGGATGGCATCCAGGAAGGTTTTGAATAGCTCCAGAGAAGGAAACTCCACAGCCTCTCTGAGCAACCTGTTCCAGTGCTCTGTCACCCTAACAGTTAATCATTGTTACATGTGAAATTGAAATTCTCATGTAACTTATACCATCGTTTCCCTTCTATTCTGAAAATAAATCATGTATAAATAAGTAGAACTATCCACGAAGAATAATATTTTAAAGTATTGATGAAGATTCAGAATTATTTTAACACACTTTTGCACCATAAGTACGTACATATATTTATCAGAAGCTTGGATTCTGGACAAGCTAGCTAAAAGTAGTATACCAATATGTTTTACTTCATCAGTGTGTTTTTCTTTCATCCAGTTAGAAACAGCATTTCTTTTTCACAAACATCATTGTAATATACTGAAATTCACCATCACTTATACATAATATAATAGAAAGGCAAGGATAAATTGCGTGAATTTTCATCAATATGCTTCAAAAAAAATCTGCTCTCACTGTACTGAAATTTCATTTTGCTGGGAAAACAAACAAACAAACAAACAAACAAAACATGATAGAAAGTTTTAAAAGTCAAAATGCTCTGAATTTTTTCCTGACATTTTCCAAACAAATTGCTTCAACTTTTCACACTGAAATTATCTTTCTTGTTGGCACTTCTTCATTATCTGATACAATAGAAATCAGAGTTGAAACAGAAACCAAAAGTATTGTAATTTTTAATATTTATGTATAGTTATGTGTATGGAGGAAGTATGGGATTTTGAAAAACAGCACTTCAATTTCAATTTGAAACAGACCATAGTTCGCATACTGGAACATCTATCTTCCATAGTATCCTCATAATTATACTAGTCACTTGAAGTTTTAAACTACTGTAAATGAACAGAAATTCCCCTGAATTGCATTTACTTTCTTCATTTTTACTCCAAGGGGTATGGCACTGAATCAATTATTGTAGACAGTTAATAATGACTTGTGAAGAGATTATTTATTTTTTAGCATCATATTCTTATTTTCTGAAAATATAGTATATTCAGATGGTATAGTACATTAAAGTTTTTTTATTCCAAAAACATGGATCTAAATTTTAGAATTAAAAAAAAAAACGTATTCAAGTTTGGGGTATGCTGAAGGAAATGAGATAAGGGAAGACTCACTCTCTTTTCTTGGTTCTGTATATGTACATACACCCTAAATTTATATAAATACATGAGGCGTGTAACTAGGTGCAGACCCTAATGCTCTATCCTTATTACTAGCACGTCCACAAATTGTTCTGGCAATATAGCTCTAAAATCATACAGAACTTCAATTTTCTCTAATGCATCCACAAGATGTATGGAGAGATACCTTCCTTGTTGTGTTTTTTGTTGTTGTTTTTGTTTTTGTTTGTTTGTTTGTGTTTGTGTTTTGTTTTTGTTTTGTTCTGTCCCCTCCCCACCCCCTAAGGTAATATGGAAAGTTCCTGCCCTTCCTATTAAAGTAGCAAAATTGCCCTACTTGCCCTTGAGTGTGTTGGCAGGGACTTCTATACATCACACAAGACAGGAAATTCATAGTAAAGTGCACTATCTCTCTCTCTCTAAAACTGTGAGGAAAGATCTTGAAAAAGAAAACTATCACAGACCTTTTAAATGTAAACACAGCCTCAGTCTTGCCTCATATTTGTTAGGCAGTAGTGCAACTGTTGCCTAATGACTTTTTATCTATGTTTTCAATATTTATTCATATTTATTAAGAAAGGAAAGCAAGAAGGAAAAAGCCAGATGCATTCATCCTTATGGGGACACCCCACCCTCTTTTGAGTATTAAGGAAAGAATTTTTTTTCAGAAGTTTGACAGTTATGTTAAAAAACACATACATTATGTGGAAGTTTAGAACTACTGGAGCACTTGTAAAGGATGCACAGCTCTGGACTTCTGGAATACAAATTTCCATCTTAAATTTATCTGGTACCCTTTTTCACACCTGGACGGCTCCCCCAGAACACACTTTTAATTCAGATTTGTCAAAATTGATAAAATTGATTTATGTCTAAATCACAGCGTTGTTTTCTTTTCTTTTTTTTTTTTTCTCCTCTTTTTTCTCTGATAGTTTATAGTCTTGGATTGCACCTTTTCCAATGTGAATTAATCTTTTTTGACTATAAGTGACGAGACACCTAGCTGTATTCAGGCTGAGATTTTATCACTACCTCTACTAATTACAACTTCCCTTCCCTTCCCACCCCTCCCCTTCCCCTTTTCCTTCCCTTCCCCCTCCCTTCCCCCTTTCCCATTCCCTTTTCCCCCTTCCCCTCCCCTCCCCGCCCTTTCCCCTTTCCCCTTCCCTGCCCTCCCCCTTCCCTCCCCCCCTTCCTCCTTCCCCTTTTCCTCCCCTCCCCCAACTCCCCCTTCTCCCTTCCCCCCTCGCCCTCCCCCTTCCCTCTTCCTTCTTCCCCTTTCCTTTTTCCCCCTTCCCCCTTCTCCCTTCTCCCTTCCTTTCTTTCCCAGATTACAACATTGGTGATTCATCTATGATTGGCTTGCTCAGGACTTTCTCCTCCAATATTTCTAAATTAATAAAACCAGAGCTGTTGTAGAAAGTCTTATAATTAGTCCTGTAATTCGCTGGCATCAGCAAATTTCCTCATGACGGTCACGCATTCATCTCAAAAACATCAGACAAAATTGAGCAAAAAGTATGTTGTGGGGACAAGCTCTTAAAAAATATCCATGTCTACTACTCTGGATAGATTCTCTTCTATCCTTTCACCCAACATGTTTAGATTCAGAAAAACACTGAAAAAATGTTTATTTTGACAAATTTTACATTTGTGTCCACCAAGGCTCTGCAAATACATTCTTGATACTAACCGTAGTTAATTCCTTTTTTTTTTTTCCTCTCTAAGGCATCTTACAATTTATCTTTTTTTTTTTTTTTTTTCTTTTTTTTTTTAATCTGTTCTGTGGAGAACCATTTTACTTACATGTAAGAAGAGCTGCACAGAAGGCTTGACTGTAAAAACCACAGTGGGGGTGGGAGTTAGTTTCACCATCAAATAACGAAACTAATCTGTCATAGGCCAGTTAACTTTGTTAACTTTTTGTATCAAAATTTCCATTCTGCTGTTGGATCACGAGCCTGGTCAGTAGAGATTTTCTAAAGGGTCAGCAGGTCTTACTGGATCTTCCATATTCTAGTTTCTTATACGCCTGTCTTGTCATAAACAAAACCACTAAATGGTTCAAATATAATTTTAAATATCTATTTAATGACTGATTAAACGTGTGACTTTTAATAATTACTGAGGAAAGAGAACTATTACAGATGAATATAATGAATATTATTTTTACTTTGTGAACAAAAGCCCTATTTCTATACTCGTTTTGCTTTTGGATATGTAGTTAGCTTATTTTACTTCAAATTAATATTCTGAATATAATACATGTATATATACTAATGTAGTTTTAAAAATCTAATATTATCCTACCTTGAGAGAATTAGACACATCCCTTTTAAGAGAATGAAGTTGTGTTTTTTGTGAGTTTTTGCCTTTCAGGGACAATACTGAGCAAGTGAGTCAGCAGATGCATTTTGTTGTTCTTAAAATTTCAGAATCAACTTCAAATCTAGAAATTCCAATAGACTTTACCTTGGATTTATGATTTAGTCCAAACTACATATATATAAAAAAAAAAAAGGCAATATAGTAATTTTGGTCATACTCCACATTCTGAATGCTTCTATAACATAGTTGTATTTAATCTACCCCTTTGGTCAGATCTACTTTATATAGGTAATGTTATAAATTTTGTTCTTTTCCAGAGGCATCACTAGAGAACTACCTTCATTACTAAAAGTCAAAGCACTATAGAAATTACAGTTAGTAGTCTGTTTTCTTCTATGGTCATAATTACAGTACCAAAAGACACTACACCCTTTCTTTAGGAGAATTAGCACTGAAATAAAAAACATGAATACAGTGTTGAAATATTACTGCTGTAATAAAAGAGAAATTGCAGAAAAATAAGTAAGTTTCTAGAAAGAAAATGGTAAGTTTTTTTTTAATAAGTTCATTAGAATAATGTTTATTTGATATTAAAAAAAAAAAAAAAAAGGAAAAGAAAAAAAAAGAGGGGGTATTAACCAGATTGATTGTAATATAATGAATACCCACAGGGGAAAAAAATATAATTTACTATTACTGATTAAAGACTTCTCAAAAATTCTAATGAGTAACAGCCTGAATTTACAAAATGAAAAAATCTTCTGCCAAAGCCTTCTGAATTAAGGAATTTGAAGAAAGCTTCACTGATCAAATTGAAAACACACCAATTTATCTGGCAATTGCATGGATGCCAAATGTAATCATAGCACCTTCCACTGTTTTCATAACACAAAGCATAATCAAATGAATCAAATGAAGAATCAGCTGCTATGCTGCATGACAGCAAGCAGACAAGAAACACTGATCTGCCACATGCAATTGCTGCAAATCAAAGGAGTATCTGGAGTACCTACCACAGAAATGCCATAGCGACTGGCCACCCTATTTGGGCAAGAAGCTTTCATTCTTTCTCTCGCCAGTAGTTACAGCATATGTACATGTCTTCCAGGTTTGTCAGTTCTGTTTCAGTTAGAATTGTTCACATGATTTTAAAGCAAATTTCTCTCAGCCTCTTGTAAGCTAGCTGAATCAGGACACTTATCAGAGATGTTTTTCCACTGAAGTGGAAAAACTTTTCCACTTGTCCCACTGACTTCAAAGTGTGACTACTTCCAAATCACTATGCTTTAGAAGAGACATTACCTGGATTTAGTGGTAGTGGATTGCTAGTTTATTCCACTCCAATTGTAGTCATTCCTGTAAACATCAACTTTTCATCCTGGCCCAGAAATCTGCATTCAAATCATCAGCTAATATAGCATTTAAACAAGACTGGTATTTTGGTGCAAATCTCCGTAACTAATCACATAAATAATCATACCACAGCCTGTTGTGCTGATATTTCTATTTCTTCTACACACAAACTCTTCCAATAAACTTATGTCTGGTGTGACTCTATATGGCTATAAAGGTATGGGTGTTTTTCATTTGTTCTGTTGAGCTGTATAGACACAGGTCTTTACATTCAGAGGACCCTTGTGTAGGCTGGAAAGTAAACTTGACTTTATATGCAACTCGAGTGGTAGCTGTCATACTGTATGGTGGTAACTTAAAGTATGGTGTACAAATATTTTCTTCTGTGTTTGAAAGTAGCAGGGAATAAATAACTGTGATGAGTAGGACAGGTGCATATTATAGCACAGACAGAATGGAAATATATTTTAATAGAAACAGTGAAGAAGGAGCAAAATGAGGTGCTTCTGCCACAATGATACAGTAAAATACAGATTCATGAAATTAAGGTGGGTCCAGTATGACATGCAGCATCAACTCTGTAAATATTTCCTAGAGAAAGGAAAACAGGTTATATTCATCTACACAAAACAGGAATGTGCTGGACTATACAAAAAAAAAAAAAAAAAAGTGGTCTTCATCCATCACCACTTGGGAAATCCAAATGTGGGCAGCAAAGTCACTGGAAGCCACAAACCCAGCTGTTTCTTTTTCTGTTTCTTTGTTCAAAAAAGCAATTAATATATTTTCCAAACACATTACTATCAAACTCATTACATGGGTTAACAACTAATTATGCACAAATTTTGTAATTATTCAAAACCTCATAATTCAGACTGTTTTTAAGCAACTATGCCAATGGTTCTTGGAAAAAAATCTAAGAAGAGCTTAGATTTTCATGCAGCTTATACAACCTGATACACCCACTGTCAAAACACATTCTTCCAAATAACTAAGCTACTCAGGTTTAATGGTAAGTTCTTTATATAATGGATTCACTGTGTTAAAAGCCAGACGAGATCACCACAGAGCTCAGGCCATTAACAGAACTAGCACTGTACTGAACCTAGTGGTTTGATTTTGGCTAAAGCACATCCTCCTGAAAACATGTAATTTTGAACTGCAGTGATCAAGAAGTAGAAAATATCACCTATTTTCTCAACAGAATATCCCTGTTCTTAATCATAAAGTCAAAGGTCTGCCCTTTATTTGGTGGTGTGCAATTTCTAATTCAAACTTCTGACTTTTGTTATCCTCTCTCGGAAAACTAATTGGTTCCCTGTACTTCCCTTTGTAAAGATACTGCTCTATTCTCATGAAGATAACCTTTCTAACAAAATAAATGGTAAAAATGTGTCACATTTTCTCACTCATAATGTAGTGTTATTTCCTCTTTTCAGCTTTCCAAAATTAAACAGAGACAAATGAAATTAACATTGATATGTCAATTCTTTGTACGCACACACACACACACACCAGGTACCAACATCTGACGTAAACTTAACCTCTCTAACCATTTGTAATGCATAAATATATTTAAGAATTGTATTAGTGTTTTTTGTTTGTTTGTTTGTTTTGTTGTTTTTGGCTCGATACTGTCTTGGTAGCTCATTTTGAGCTGCTTTACACTAATTTTATGTAGTTATGGTTCTTCTGGATACATTTATACCTCCCTCACTACATCACTTCTATTATAAATTCCCGATCTCTAATAGCAGGACATTGCATTTATTGCACTGAGTGGCTCAGCTTATCAAATATTCTGCCTGAATAAGCTATTTTCATCTTTATTCAGCATTATGCCATTTTTCCATCATTCAAAAATTTTATCAGCAATAGCGTTATTGCATCAGAAAGTTGACTAGAGTTGGTCTCACACTAATCCCTTTACACCTCTGGTGGCGTCTCTTTCATGATGATTCTGCATTGCTGACAGCTTCTTGCTACCTCCCAGGTAGCCAGTTCACCTACTTTCAATATGTGCTTTGTTTCTACTAGTTAATGCTATATATTTAACTAGAATGCCATGTGGCATGGCAGTTACATTTTTTCAGTGTAAGTTGTCATGAAACAAAGTAATTGGGTTTCTTTAACATGACGTATTTTACAGAAACACATACTAAAAAGTGTTATTGCTTTTTCTATTTTTACCAGCTGATTTTTTCTCAACTAATTTACTTTATTTTGCCTAAATTTTCCAGCCTAATGTTACAGACTTCTTTTTGGTTGTCCTTTCAGAAAATTGACACACATTTACATTCTGCAAATGTTCTGGAATTTTCCTAGTAAATCAGGATATAGTTAAAATTAACATTGGTGAGACCAGAATTTCATTAGGTAGGTATTTTTCCCCAAGCAGATGTGACACAGCATTCTTCACAGCTACTGTGAAGATTGTATGGTGTGAAAAGCAAATAATTCTGTTTCTTTCCAAATACAACATGGATCTAACTTTTTATTCTGTATCATTCTTAATAATTTTGTTATCTTCATCCAGTTATGATCCTATGATCCTATCATTGCCATTTTCCTTTTTATTTTTCCACCCCTTCTACTTGAAAAAAAAAAAAAAAAAAAAAAAAAAAAGTGTCCTAAACCCATTTAACTTGGCATCCTGTCATTCAAAGATTCTTAGTTTCCATTGCCTTCAGTTTTCTTTATGAATGTTATCCACTTCATAATTTCTAGTTGCTGAATTTTCTTACCTACTTCATTGTTCAGGGAGAAACTAAACTTTGGAACTAAGGTCTTTAAAGGTCTCTTCCAACCCAAACCATTCTGGTTCTATCATTCTCAGATTCTATGTATACCTCCTAGTTTGAGGACTGGACAATCATTATGGTTCTCCATTAGTCTAATCTTCTTTCTAGATGATTCAATATTCCAGGGTGATATTTACAGGTAAATTGTGAAAATTCTGCCCACTTTTTGATGTGCAGATTTGCAAAAGAGTTCACAAAAGGGCTAATAAAGGGCCAATTCATCCATTTTTGTTATTCATTTATCCAATCTTATGTCCAAGCTGGTTATTTCAAAAAAAACATTGCACAATTACTATGAATTTTCAGACAGCAAAACCATTAAATGTTCTTTTAAGCAAATCCCCTGAGTGTGTTGAACCTCTCCTAAAATTGCTTCTCCATTATTGAAGATCGTATTATCGTCCACAAAAAAACTTTAAAAGATGAGGAATGGAGGAGTAGAAGAAAGCCTCAATGACAGACATTGACATGAATAAAAGTATTTATGTGTCTATAAGCGAAAGGTTCTCTGCCTAGGTATGTATGATTAAATCATTCCATTTAAAACACAAGCTACTTTAGTGGTTTTGCACTGACTAGTGTTATTTCCTTGGAACTGAATCTGAATTAGTGGCATTTCTATAGCTCTGAAGATACAAATAGATAGGAGAACACAGGGCTGAATGGTCAGATTCTCCAACTTAAATAAGAGAGCAGACAAATTTTGATGTGTTCCTGTTAAACAGTAGGCATGTGCCTTGGGTAAAGAAGTGTGAGATAAGCCTACAGAAGTATGATGTTCCTACTGTGCTGAAAATTAATGACAATTCAGATAAAAAATTATTTAAAATCAATAAAGAAACTGTACCTTAATTAGGAAAAAAAAAATGATGCTTGCAGAAAGCTGAATGCTGGCTGTATGATATAATTACTGAAGTATTTTGCTCAAGGTAACTATGAGAAATACATAGATACAGATATATAAAACTAACAGATTACTGTAATGCTGCTTAGCTAGTGAATAATTCTCCATTACAGATTACTTGTGAGGAAGACAAGCAGAGGGACCAAGTAATTGATGTGCACGTGAAGATAAGGCAAGGGCAAAGAACATTGGAAAGGAGGATATTACTCATTAATGATGATTTCTTCACAATACAAAATTCTTAGGGTTGCATTTAATCCTTGGTGAAAAAGGAACAACCTTACGATACATGAGATGAACAAAACAAGCAAAAAGGGGATGAATTCAGTAACCCCTGAACATGGCAGATGGGAATTAAGTACAGGAATCTTCTCAAAGGAAATCCCATTTGACAAGAAAGAGCTTAGAACTATCTGAAGACTGACTTACATTGACTTATATGCTTATATTCACCAGCTTGGAAATACCCCTCTCTTAAAACAGAAGTAATATGGACTACCAGTGTCAAACACTGCTTACTGTAATGCCAGCTGCCTACCTATATACCTACATTTTAATATATAGTTTGAATGAAAATGACAAAATAACTGAAAGTTCAAGATTAATGTTGGTAATATTTCACTCATAATCCACAGCTCCCTATTACATTTTTCATAATGGAAAGGAAAATAAAGATGGATACCGAGTTGACTTCACATTTCTCATCTATTATTTTAAATTAGAATCCTGTGCAAATTAAATTTAATTTTGTCTTTAATAGTCACATGAGAATATATCTAAATAATTTGAGATAATTAACATAGTTGCATTGTGGTTTCTTTTCAAAGCAGGTCATTTTGATAAGAGGGACAAGAAGACGGTGATTATAGTGATTAGGGAGGTATTGGGGAGGCATTGGGGAGGCAAGGACAATCCCCACACATGGACTGTATATCTCGAAACAAGACACTGAAACTCATGATAAGGAAGCGGCAGACGGACAGAGAAACAAACGTAAGGACTATAAATCTCAAAACTGGACATTGGAATTCATTATAAAGATACAACAAACGGAAGAATTGGCAACAACCAGCTCTCGCAATTAAGAAACATGCCAATTCAGCAGATTCCTGACCAAAGGTGAAAAGTACACTGTGAGGAAGACTCGGGGTCTTCCTCCCAGAGACCCCTGCCCACGTCCCAAAGACCCCTGCCCACAATTCTTGGAAGGCTCTACGCAGGCGCAAGGTGCCAAAAGGCTAATTAGCATGAGAAGCGAGGGAAGGCGGGATAGGTAATGCATATGTATAGGTGCTTGTAGAATATTGATAGATTGATTGTATAAATTCAAGACTGCTTTTTGCTTTGGGTATGCACGATAGGTGGAGAGATCCCCCGTGCATCCAGCGCTGCAATAAAGAATATACCACTTAAAGGAATTTCGGCTTCGATCTTTGAATCAATCGGCATGACAAAAAAGCTTTAAAATAGGGTCAAAATAATGTCCATCTAATTAAAATTAAATGTAGCACACAATCTTGGAAAGATTCCACACTTGAACAAAATTTCATATGCTGGCTAATGTAATTAAAATTGACAGACAGTGTCTAGACGACGTATAATTCAGTTTGTCTGTTAGTGAGAAAGCTTGCTTAGCCAACAAACCAAGTGTTTACATAGTTGCACCCTTTTGTCTCCATGAGAGACAAAAGGGTAATGTACTTACGACCCATGAGCAAGCCACTTAACCTCAGTGCGTCACTGACCCATGTGTAACACGTTAAGGACCTTACAACAGTACAGCATAATAATAGATAATTGTTATAAAGCACTTAGAATTCAAACTTACTCAGCATTTAAGTATGCTTATTCATAAATTTCAAGTGAAAATGAAATAAAATAAGATTATTTTGTATTGACTAGTGTCAATACAAAAATGAAAAAACTTTTTCCATGTATAAGCTAGGTACTTGAATAACAATGAAAGCATTCACACTTCAAGTGTTATGACTGTGGCCATGCAAGCTAATGACTATTCAAAACAAAATCATCAAATTCAACCATTGGCAAAACACAATCAGCACACATTCTTCGCTTTAATACATCCGAATGTAACTACACACATATATATATATGTACACACACACACGAGTGACAACAAGTACCCTACAAGTAAGATTAATTGATTTGCTTACCAACTTAAAAAAAAAATAGAAACTAAGATAACTATTATTTTCTGGAAAACAAACAAACAACAAAAAAAAAAACTATAAATTTACTAAACACTTAGTACTTGTAACAAAGCTCCAGTCTGTTGGAAAAATGAAAAAAAAAAAAATAGTTCTAACTCCACACAGAAAATATGTAAGAAATGCCATACGGGTAAACAGAACACTAACTAAAGAACCACGATAGACCAAAACAAATACTTTCAAATGCTGAAAATGTGAAAATTAGTCATATCACAGTTTTCATAACCTTCTGATGCACATTAAAAAAGATTGTGATTTCATACAGATAAAATTTAAAGATATCCTATAATATTCAGGTATGCATGTATGCATAACAAATGTTATTTTATTTTTTAGACCAAACACGCACAAAACCTTTGTCCATTAGGTGACATAATAGGTTGTTATTGATGTTATAAATGAGGTCTCAACTCAACCTGAATTTTTTAATATTTATGAAACAAGTATTTCTAAAAGGTATAAAAGGCAAGTAAACAGCGCTGGGTGTGCGGGGAGTCTACGCTCCACCAACACACACACACGAACATCAAACATTCTAAATATACAGAACATTGCTTTACATACTAAACCCAAGCATGCCTATACATATGTACAACCAGGAAAGGTAACAAACAATCCTTTAAGTTCCATAACTTACTAAAATCAAGTACGCCTATACATATTCACGATCAGAAAAGGTAACAAACAATCCTTTAAGTTCCATGACTTAACAGTCTCCATTTTCCATACCTTTTGAACAATATGTCTCGCTTTAAGTTGTCAAGCAACTCAGTCTTCAGGCCTTATGTATCCCGTTCTTCCTGGATTGAAGAAAAAGCATATCCATCTCCTTTTCAAGGCCAATAGGCCTGGGTCAAAAGGCTCGTCCAGGTCAACAGGGGGCGTAACAGCAAAGGCCTTTGATGGCTGTAGATCAGTAAAGGAGCCCGCAGCTCCCTCACTATCTGGCAAGCCACACGTTTGTGATTGTGGCTCCACATGGCTCCTTAAGGCCTCAGAGATTGCTCGCCAGGTGCCGAGCAATCCCACTGCAACCTTGTCGTTTGTAGTTGCAGAGTCCCACACCTTCACCTCAGTTTGGTCCCATATTTCAGGCTCACAAACTGTCCAATTGTTAATAAGGAAAATAAGCTGTAAGGTTACCAGGACAGTCTTTGTTCCTAAGGACGTATGATTCCCCATAATGCGCAGCTGCTTACCAGCGAGAGGCAGCTGTGTGCAGAGGTCTGCTTCTCTCAGCTCCAGCTTCTCTCCAGCTCCAGTATGCCCATTTCCAGCTTCTCTGAGCAGGTTGCTGAGTTTGGCCGAACCTATCTTCATGAGGCGATCAATGTGCCTGCTCCCATCCTGGTCTCCATTCTGCCAGCCTGTTCCTTTTCACTTCTTTTTCCTGCTTCTTTATTGATGTAACTTCATCGTGTTGCCTTTTTCTTTTTTTATCTTGAGGGCAAGGTCCCCTCTTACACCCTTCTCCCCACAGCAGTTCTTTTCAAAACAACTTTTCATTGGTCAAACAACTTTGAATGTAACAACAACAGCAAACACCCAGAAACATCCATGCCTTAACGGCTGGAGAACCATCTGGAGAACAAAAAACCGAAGACTGCATGGAGTCTCCTGTAGCACCCTTCTTTGTTCCCTCTACACTCTTTTATATTCCTGATGGCCTCGTCATTAAGAGTCTAATGTCATCTCAACCACGGGGCTTTCCAACCCCCATGGCCACGTTCCCAAATCTCCCCCTTCTTTATTAATATCAACCATTTTCTCGACACGAATTACCACTCCATATATAACATCGACTTCTATTGAGATTCCGTCAGGATGTATTGACTTGAGAGTTAGATACTCACCTAGTAAAAGAAAAGATAAATCTCCACCTAGAGGTACAATAATCTTAAAGTTGGCTGAGAACTGAAGTCTGTATTATTCCGTTGCTATACGTGCATTGCTATCAAGAAATTAACTCCTATTTTGTTTGTTGAGAAGAGACACCTTCGTGGTACCATAAACTAAAGAGCATCACAATTAGGTCACACAAAACAGAAAATTACTTCGCTGCCTGAGAGCACACCGTTTTAGAAAATTATTTCAATTTTGATTTGACTGAATATATTATTCTGCAAGGTGATCACCCTCTGTCTCAGTATGAAAACCTGTTGATGTTGAAACTGAAGCTTGTCTGCATTTGAAATTATTCCAAATTTACACAAAGCACAAATTTGAAAACACAAGAGTTTTCCCTTAAAAGCTCACTGGACACAGACTTTCTTAGGAATAATGTCATATATATCTAGTCATCAGCCTTGGGAAAGCCAGGACATTGTGACAGATCCCAAATATATTATGAGGAAAGATATGCAACCTTATGAACCATGTCACGAGTACCACAACTTATTATATACACCATATAATACAAACTCCTAAGCTGGGTGCTGAAAAAAGTTAAAATCAAAAGATCATCTTTGCTTTTCCTCTTCCTACCTACCATTCTCATCTACAATCACAGGAAAACACATGAATAGCCTTCATTTTGCACCTCCAGATTTCAAATATTTGAGAAAATAATGAAATTTATCTACTTAAAATTTGATTCAGCAACTAGCTTCCTTAATTGCACTGAACTATGATCCCTTTCTTATGAACACAAGTTTGTATAGTTCCATAACATATGCATAAATATGCCTTTTAAAGCCCAGTGTAGATAACTTAAAATACACAAATGCAATTAAAGATTATGTACCTTTGTAATTTGTACCTTTTAAGTGCCTCAAACTTTTATACTGTTCACTTATGCACTGTCAACGTAACACTATAATATTTCAAACCTGCACTGAATCAACATCAGCTGTTAAAACCTCCTACAACATTTCATCTTGGCCGAAGATGAAGGCTCAAAATACATATTTTTTTAATATTTTTTTTTACAGATAGAATCATTTGGGAAGATGTCAAAAATGAAATAAAAATACTTGTAAAATTCCACCTGCCTTTTAAAAATAAGATTCTCCTAAGAATTACACTTTCAGTGAGTCTACTTGTCTAGATAATTCGTGATCTACACAGGGCAAGAAAACAGATCAACAGCAATGGTATAGTATTTTCCACATTTTCCCTTCTCTAGAATCATATCCTGTGCAAATATTTGCCTCATGTAGGGCTGGAATGAATCAAGAGTGGACTTTAATACTTCCTGTCTGTCCTTTTCAAAGGATATAGAATTTCCTAAAATCATATCTATTTTCTCTATTTCTTATCAAAAAACCCACAGCAGGATGACATAGACACAAGATAATAGGACTGAGTTGCTTTACCATTTAGTACAAAGTCAATGTTTTTTTACCAAATTTATGTTCTAAGTAGTGATGGGAAAGTTCTTTGAAACATATTGAAAAGAAGCTGTGAAAAGATCATTAGAAAATAAACTTTCAATAAAAGTCACTTTCAATGGCTGTGTTCCTTAACTGGTTAACCTTATGTTAGACTATTAATGTACCTTTCAAATATTAATAACTAATAATAATAATAATAATAATAATAATAAAGAACATGATTCCCTCATCTGGCAACATTTAGGAGGGATAAAAATGCTTTTAAAAGTTCATATGGAAGTAGGCTGTCTATTAAAAAAGCATTCCTTCATGTTATTTAAGTACACATCCAAAGGCTAAATTATTATTCTTGACCAAATAGTGTTTGAACACTACATCATGAGCTACTTACAAGTCCTTTATTTCTAATTAACATGATAAAATAAAACAAAGATTCAGGGAACTATACCTGTTTGTACTCCATATGTCTTTCACCATATTTCTTTAATGAAACAAAACACAGAAACACACTATTTTCCTGGTGTTTTGTTGTTGTTGTTGTTGTTGTTGTTGTTGTTTTTTGTGTGTGTATCTTGCAGAGGAAGTCTTTCCTCTAAGCTCCATCTAGAATAGCAACTACTTCTTTCCATGTGTAGCTCAGTTTTCTACCTCTCTAGAATGACCTGAGGTAATATAAAACAGTGTACCTAAAGCAATTTACATGTACCTACATACACAGTAGCTCATAATATACATATATATGTATAGTTTTTATTTTTTTTAATGGGCATTTCATCTCATGTAACAGACTAGAACCTATAAAAAGCCATGGGATCAGGCCATGCTGAATCCTAATCTGAGTGGACAGGAGCTTTCCTTGTGCAACAAATGTAGCAATTATGGCTTGCCAAGTTCAGAACTGCAGAATGTTTTTCTAGTCCACTCTTCTTAAAATCTTCTTAAAGTATATATATAATGAAGGTGATCAGGAGCTCACACTGTCGATCTTGATCCACTATAAATCCACATACTTCAAATAAAGATAATGAAGCTATGTTGATTTACAACAGTAAATAATCTTATCTTTTATTTTTAGGCAAAAAGCTTCTTACCATGATTAGGACTAAGTTGTCAATATAGTACTCTAGTTGAGTTTTCACTCTGCAGGTGTTTTATGGCAAGGGGCGCTCACATCAGGGAAGACTGACTGCCTTTATGAGCATAGTTGCTGCTATAGCTTCTGAAAATCTAGCCAATAATGACATTTTTTATACCATAATATTTCTAAAATCACACCTGAAGAAGAAAGATAAAACACATTTATCCATGGATCCATGGTGATATAGTATAAACTCACTTTAGGATAAAATAAAAGCGTGTGGTTTGATATTGTATAAACTTACTTTAGGATAGAATAGAACTTATGATTAAAAGTTATCAAGGACAAAGTAAACAACATCTTGTTATCTGTAGACCTTCTGTTACGTTTAAGCATTTTGTTATTTGAAAACATCCCATTATCCGTTAACACTCAGCCAGGCTGAGACCTGAGATAACTTGAGTCAACGGTCTGTTATGTCTTGTTAGCTGAAACATCCTGTTATCTGCCGACCCTCAGTTAAAACGAAAGACAACTCAGCATTTTTACAGCTTGGAAAACAACTGATTAAGGAAGTGCATTACGAGGAAGACCTACGGCCTTCTCCCCAAAGACCACTGCCCACATCCTGGAGACCCCGGCCCACAATTCTTGGAAGGCTTTGAGCAAGCGCAAGGACTGATAAATTAATTAGCATACGAAGCGAGGGTAGGCGGGGTTAGGTAATGAATATGTATAGGTGCTAATTGAATATTCATGGTTTCGCTGTATAAATATGAGATAGTTTGTCACTTCGAACATGCACGATAGGCGGAAGGATCCCCCGTGCATCCAGCGCTGCAATAAAGAATATACCACTTAAGGAAATTTCGGATTTGATCTTTAAATCAATGGTGTTAAGGTAAATGTTAAGAATAGGAAATGCAGAACTGTATGCCTATTTGAGCCATTAGCTTCCTCTTTAGGAATAGTCAAATCAGTTCATATTTCTTTACTTTTACTCCCAATCCTACATTTTCTTTCATGTCTATTTTAGACTATTCTGAGTCTTTTACCATCTTGCCATATTGGAGAAAACCGAGCATGTAAGTGAACTCCAATATCTGCTATGGACACAAAGTAGTGGCCCAATACAAAACAGGCAATAATTATAGAAAGAGACTTTACAAGAATTTTGTACAAAAAAAAAAAAAAAGTACAAATAATTTGTACAAAAAACAGAAATTACAAGTAATTTCTGTTGATGAAAGTCTTTTTAGGAAATTTAGAACTGCATCTTTTGAGAAAAGTTGTAAATAAAACAACAGTGGGAAGGTAACTTGAAGAAAATTTTGACTCCCTAACATTCAGATATTATAAAGTACCCTGAACATTGGAAATTAAATAGGTATAAGATGGGAAATACCCGCAAAGTATAATGTTTTTCCTGGATGTTGTATAGTTATTAGCTAAACCTAGATGTAATTCTCAGGGAAGTGAAAATTAAAATGGAGCATGTGTACTTTAAGCATTTAATATTTGAATAAACATCAAAAAAAAAAATAAAAATAAAAATTGAGAAGTTCTGCTGGTTATGTTAGAAAACTTAAGCTCCAACATATAAATTTCTAGAAAATGGTAATGGTGCATAGTGCATATGCATATATATGGTGCATGGTGCATAGCTTTAGCACTTGTAGAGGTTGACCATTTACATCCACAATATCTTCTTAATTTTGATTAGGACTTATGGCACACTTGTAAAACTCATTTTTACTAAAGAACAATTTCCTGCACATAGGACAACTGTCATCCTGACCTCAGAGGATATAGTATCCTACTAAATACTTTTTAATACTTTCCAAAACTTAGTAAGAAAAAAATACTCCGAATGTTAAAGTCTGAACAGTAAACCTCAAAAACATATTTTGACATGCATAAAACTTTTGCATGGTGATCCATTACAGTAATACAATATCACTTAGATATTTTATGTACTGTGTTGCAGAAACCATTTACAAGAAGGCTGGAGAACATACTTTTATTATTCTTCTTAGAAGGTGTCATTTATCAAATGGACAAAAGTGCATATATTCTCAGAATCTTAAGATAATTTAATGGGATATACATATATAGTTTGCAAAGGATACAGCTATATCACTGTGCTTTCAATGAATTAATATATTTTTCATGAACAAGTTTTTAAAAGCTGTCTCCAAGCATTAGATCTCTTATTTTTTGAAATACTCTGAAAAATAAAAATAATAATAATAAAAAAAATTGCAAAACAGTTTCCTTTACATGATAGCAAGGCACTGTAGATGAAAACAGTAATTTTCAACTATAATGCCTGAAAGCAGTCATTTGAAAGCATGGCCTCAAAGTATGTATGCCTGCTTATCCTTGAGAAATCATACCTAGTACTGGGAAATGAAATTTCAAAATATTGACTTTGCCATTAGTTCCTAGTATCTAAAAGACTGTTTTTCAGAAGAATACAAGGGACGAGTTGAAACATTCTGTCTTACTGTTTGAAGCAGGGAAAAGTTATTAGCCTTGACAAACCCTACAGTTGGAAATGGAAGAAATGGGGCTTCCATCATTTATTATGCCACATCCTGGATGATGTTACCAATCATCAGCAGCTCTTATTAATTTTATCATTTATGACTACATGAATAATATTGGCAAAGCTGTTATCAGTACCCACAGTAACATAGTCCAAAGAGACTCAGTGCATGACTGCTGCAGTTCATACACAGAATACAATTACATTTGGATTTCAGGAAAGGCTCTAGACTTGACAGAAACATGTCTTCCCTTGCAAAATCTGTGGTTCTAGCTTCACACATTTTATAAGTTTTCACAGTTTATTTGAGCTTTACATACCTAACACAGAAGGAACCTAATTTACAGTCCTCTCAGTTCCTGGAGACATCCTTAAAAACTATTCCTAGCAAAGAATGGAAGACATATCCATGTATGATAGCCCCACAGAAACACTACTACACTATGAATTTTGATAAGTCTTTCAAAATGGAATATTCATTTTTCTATTGTGATTATAAAGGCATATAAAAAGACTGACTTGTCATTACCTGGGCTTTATTAATTAAATCCATATTCTGAAATGGCAAAAAGAGCATCTTGGTAATTAAAGATCTGTTTATTGAATGTAATATTTAAAGGGACAAAAGGAGCAGCAAACAGTAAGAAAATATGTGGAGAAATTAACCTGGTTTCAAACTCCAAAAAGAATTTAATTTTTTACCTCTCTGCATATAATATTTTAAAGGTTGAATTCTAGAGCTTTATTCTAGTCCTATGAACCGTGATTCACAACCTGGAGTCTTGGTTCTGCATGTTGTACTACAGAGGACTTAAATCTGAAGTAGAAGAACATTTCCTAATTATTCTCTGGCTATCGGTATCAAAAAATAAACAAACAAAGAAACAAAAAACCCTGTAACCACTTGCCCAAACATTCCATTTTGCTTTCAGAAATGTTTCAGAGCCCTACTGAATCTCCTGACAGCTGTGTTCTAACTGTCTTGATATCTGCCAGTGTGGAACACAATAATGTGAAGATTATCTACCTCTAAAGACTTCTTTCCAGGACCCCTGCAGTCTCTGACATTAAACAAAATTTCTTATGCAAAAGCATGCCAATCTTATAATTTATAAGTGTGTCCACTTGGAAGACAAGCATGACCCACAGCAGCTGGACATCAGAAGGAACCCCTCAGCATGAAATCTAATGAATAATCTAAATCACTTAACAAGGATTCTAACCCACATTTTATGAAACTTTATTTTAAATGTCCTCAGAAATAATTGCTTGAAATGGTTAGGAAAAACACTGATGACTGTGGTAGTCATGTCTGACAAGGCTTGCTGTAGCAGTGTATGCATTAAATTTTAAAAATGCAAACACTGCACATTTGAAAACTGAAGGCCAGCTGAGTCCTGCTTGATGAGTCTTCCAGTGGAAAGGGACTGCACAAGACCTCACAGAATTGTATATGTAGTGTGTGTCAGTGACTTCCATATATATTTTTTTTCAGAAATAGTTGTGTGTTTTTTTTTCTTTTTTTAACTAGCCGCCCTGCTTGCCCAGGCTGAGCAGACCCAGGTCTCACTGCATTTCTTCATAGGGAAGATGCTCCAGGCCCCATATCATCTTTGTGGCCCTCCACTGGACTCTTTCCAGGAGATCCCTGTCTTTCTTGTACCGGGGAGCCGAGAACACAGTACTCCAGTTGAGGCCTGACCAGGGCAGAGTAGAGGGGGAGGATCACGTCCCTTGACCTGCTGGCCACGCTCCTTTTAATGCACACCAGGATCCCATTGGCCCTCTTGGCCATGAGGGCACACTACTGGCTCATGGTCAATCTGTCATCCACCAGGACCACCAGGTCCTTCTCCTCAGAGCTCGTCTCCAGCAGGCTGCTCCCAGCCTGTACTGATACTTCGGGTTGTTCCTTCCCAGGTGCAGGACTCTACACTTGCTCTTATTAAACCTCATTTGGTTTCTTCCTGCCCATCTCTCCAGCTGGTCCAGGTCTTGCTGAATGGCAGCACAGCCTTTTGGCGTGTCAACCACTCCTCCCAGCTTTGTGTCATCGGCGTACTTACTGAAGTCAGAAACCATTCCCTCATCAAGGTCGTCGATGAAGATGTTGAACAAGACCGGACCCAGCACTGACCCCTGGGGAACACCGCTAGTCACAAGTCTCCAGCCACTAGTCACAAGTCTCCAGCTGGACTCTGCACTGCCAATCACCACCCTCTGAGCTCAGCCAGTCAGCCAGTTCTCAACCCACCTTACTGTCCACTCCTCTATCCCACACTTTCTCAGCTTTGCTAGTAGGATGTCATGGGAGACAGTATTGAAAGCCTTGCTAAAGTCAAGGTAGATGACATCCACCGCTCTCCTCCTATCTACCCAGCCTGGTGATGCCATCAGAGAAGGCAACAAGTTTGGTCAAGCACAACTTCCCCTTGGTGAATCCATGCTGACTACTCATAACATTCTTCTCTTCCAATTGCTTGGAGATGGCATCCAGAACGAACTGTTCCAACACCTTTCCAGGGACAGAGGTGAGACTGATTGGCCTGCAGTTTCCCTGATCCTCCTTCCTGCCCTTCTTGAAGACCGGAGTGACATTGGCTATCCTCCAGTCTTCAGGCACCTCACCCGTTCTCCAGGACCTTTCAAAGATGATAGAGAGTGGTTCTGCTTTCACCTCTGCCAACTCCCTTACCACACGTGGATGCATCCCATCAGGACTCATGGATCTGTGTGCGTTGAGCCCACTCAGATGCTCCCAAACCACTCCCTTGTCAACCAGGGGGGAGCCCCCCATTTCCCAGACCCTTTGTCCTATTTCCAGTGGCACGGAGTCCCGGGGCGGGAAGGGAGGGAGTCCTTGAAGCAAAGACTGAAGCAAAGAAAGCATTCAGTATCTCCACCTTCTTGGCGTCTCCTGTTACTAGGACACTCCCCTTGTTCAGCAAGGGACCCGCATTATCCCTAGTCTTCCTTTTACTGTTTACATACTCAAAAAAACCCTTCTTATTATCATTTATCTCTTCTGCAAGCCTCATCTCTAGGTCAGCTTTAGCCTTCCTTGTCGCATCCCTGCAGGCCCTGACAACACATCTTTACTCCTCCCAAGAGGACAGGCCCTTTTCCACATTTCATAGACCTTTCTCTTCCTTTTGATCTTATCGATGAGCTCCTTGCTCATCCACGCAGGTTTCTTGCCCCTCTTCCCCAGTTTCCTACTCTTAGGGATGCACCAATCCTGAGCTTGGAAGAAATACTGTTTAAATGTTGCCCAGCTCTCACATGCACCCTTGCCTTCTAGCAACCTAGCCTGTGAGATATCCCCAAGCAGGTCCCAGAAGAGGTCAAAGTTGGCTCTCCAAAAGTCCATGATTGCAATCCTGCTTTTAGCCTTCTTCCACCAAGTTCCATCTTGAACTCCACCATCTCATGGTTGCTGCATCCCAAGCTGCCCCCAACCTTCACATTCCTAACAAGCCCATCCCTGTTGGTAAGAACAAGGTCCAGGAGCACCCCCCGCCTCGTTGGTTTTTCTTCTATAGGTTTTTCTTCACATAGGAACTCTCATTTAATTTATTTAAACACAGTACCTTGCCAACAGCTATGAATTCTTTTTAAATGTTAAAAGGACCACTGGGTATAGCATATGATGTTATCAGTTACTCATCCAAAAAGAAGGACTCATCTGAGAAGAAGGATACACCATACTCCTTTCTTGTGTGCGCATGTGTCTATGTGCGTATGACCAAATCTCTCCTTCCTCTTATTGAATTGTGGAAAGAAGGGTCATGAATGGAACAAATTTACCACCATTTGGATATCCATCCTGTCTTTTTCCATGTGTGTTCTGAATACTAGTCTGAAATTTTATTCAGAGAGTTTTTAATAATTATGTGTGTTTTCCAGATACACAGAAAATCTAAGCAGCTGATGCTTCCAACAGGAACGTGTGTCCCACACATTCTGCTTTGGATTTATTACAGATGTACTATACAGATGATAAGTACCTAAACAGCATGATTAACAGTTCCAGGGAGTAAAGAGACCATCCACTGTAAACAAAGTTTTTACATGCTCCATTGTTTGGTGCATCCTGAAAGCAATGAATTTACTGACCATGCTCAGAGCAACTACAGTTTGCACTCATACATGTCTGAAAAATTAACATATGTTTCTCAGAAATGTCAGCTGCAAACATGAGGCCCTTTCCTCCTCTGAGTTAGCTCTGTGTTTACTTCCTCCTAGTGTTCCTATGTTTCTTTCTTTACCTATTTTTCTCATCGATCCATTCATCCAATGGGAGACCAGGAGCAAGCATGTCAATTCCAGGCTTAGCTAATCCTGCATCTCAACTTAACACTCATTCAGTTGCCTCAGCAGCTCTGGGTTATTTTTTGTTTGCCATGTAACAGATTGAAAACAAAACAAAGCAAAACACAAGTTTGACTTTCACAGTTTTTAAAGAAAAAGAACATGTATTCTGGCCAAAAATAAATAAATAAATTAGTTTTACCTGTCCTATGACCCAAAGAGCAAGCATTCTAGCATGAAAACCACTGTGGCTGCAACAAATATAATCTCTATCATCCCCCAAATACATGCTTACCAGGTTGCATTAATCTCTTATACCTAAGTAGACAAAAACAACAAGAATATCACTTTCAAACATCAAGTCTTACTGCCATACGTGGATCTGCCCAAGAACGAAGTAAAAGACTCACAAAGAGACAGAAAGACCTATTTCTTCCTGCACTATGGAAGGATAAACTGTTTTTGAAACACTCTTGACATGTTTGTCTACCATATTTTAAAGATAACCATTAAGAAAGTTGGCATTTCTTAACCAAGCAATCTATTCCTGTCCTTTAATAACCCTATTATAATTTTCCCTTGTGTTTAGGCTTTCTGGTTACAGCACATATTCATTGCTTTTTATCCTACTTTCCTGAAAACTGAAATTTAGGGAGAAACAGATGGGCTACACCATACATTACTGATATTATGTTTTGTTTTGTTTTGGCAGGGGTTTATTTCATTCATTTATAATCACAACCCAAGTTTAAGACAAGTACCTTAATAAAAAATTTGTATACAAACATACTACCCAAGGTAGTATGGTACTACCAAGGTACTACTCAAGGATGGTACTAGCCTCTTTTCTGTCTTTCAGTTTAAATGTTTTAAATGAATATAAAGGTTATTTTGTTGTTGTTATTGTTGTTTTGTTGTAATTTAACACTGTGCCAGCTACAACTACACTTCACACTTTTCACAGTGGTGTTAACTTAGTTGTACCACACACTTAATTTATTTTATTAATTAATTTATCAATTTTGTTAATTTAGTTGTACCACACACTCCATTCTAACATACAGCTGTTGAGCAACATTGAAATCATTTTCCAGACCATTAGGTGTATTCCCCACCTTAAAGACTGAGATGTTGATAATAAAACACAGATAATTCAAACAAGTACATGCAGGTGCAAACCTGTCAAATGGCAAAACACTGCAAGGATAATGGGTTTTCAGCCACCACTTACAATCTCTCCTCAGATGCAATGTTTGTGTTTGGTATATATTTCTCCTGTGCAGCTGGCATATTATTACCCCACAATAACAGAGTATTTGCAGAGCCAAAAAAATGAAAGCAAATTCTGGGTAAATAAACTGACTTTCACAAAGAATTCTGGAGAGAATGGAAGGAGGAGTCACAACATTTTTAAAGCTCAATGATATGGTTTCTCTGGTGTAGACAAGATGGCTATGTTTACATGAATAAGGAACTCTCAACTAGAAATGACAATCACCTGTTTTATGTGCAGTTATGGCTTTAAGCCATTATGTCTATTCATCTATGCAGTGATTCAAAACATGTAAAGGACATTAAATGTCTTGACATGTACACTTACAAAACAGGAAGCAGAAGAGCTCAACTTGGTAATGTCCAAAATGGCAATTATCAAGAAATCCTCAAAAACTTAACTCCTCTTAACTTTCGGTGGGATAACTTTCAGCTATCTAAAATCCATGTTTTCCTCAAATTTCTCTACAGTTTCATAATTTATATGCAATACCATTGCAATTGTTATTTTGCAATAGATATTACAGCAAGTAGTCAGTATGCTGACAGTAGTAGGCAATAATTTTAGCTTGAGACTTCCAAAACAACCCTTTCAGTCTGTAAATGTTAAAAATTAAAATGTTTTGAATTATTGTAATCACAACACTCTTGTTTGATAGTACTTTTTTTTTTTCTTTTTTTTTTCTTTTTTTTTTTTCCATTTCACTAAACCGTGCAAGAAGCACAAGTAAACAATTCTATAAAAGACCAGAGCTGGATGCCAGCTGACTGCTAAGGTTCCTAAACTTGTCTCATACCCATAACACTATTTTTACTATTCTTTCTGTTTCACATTTCGATCACAGACAATCCTGAAATACAGAACCTGGTTACAATTTCAGGACAGTCCTCCATATCCAACAGATGAGTTCTGCCTAGTTTGGAAGTATTCTGTAGTTTCCAAAGAAAAGATCATCTACTTCAAGTTTCAAGTGAATTGTAATTTGTTTACACATACAGGACAAAATGCCTGCTTCTCCACAACAGTTTGTGCTGTGAACCAGAAAGCTGATACTGCCCATCTTAGAAGTGAAAGCACGTCAGCTGCAAATATTTATTACAGTTTTACATCGACTGGGTTGAGAACTTGTAAAATTTTGCACAAATAGTCGGAAACCAAAATAAGCAGTGAAGATGCTCATTTTGATCAGAAAAAAATCCTTCTACAATGTAGTTTTTAATTTGTGGGCTCAAGTATAGTTCATTAGGCATTTAATCTTTTCTGATTTTATGTAGGATATTACACAAAATCAAGAAAGAGTAAATGACTAATGAATAGATTTGGAAAAAAAAAAAGAAAAAAAAAAAGTATTCAAAATCTCTACCTGAGCCAAGAAGGAAAAAAAGTAAGAAATTAAGTCAGATGGGCAGGGACATTGTCTACTGAATTAACATTATACAAGTCCAAAAATTTCTCTAACAATCTACCTGTAAAATATTTCAAAAATAGTGACCCAGGCAATTGCGTACAGCTTAAAGGAAAAAAGAAAACAAAAAAGAAATCTAACAACAGCAGGAAATTCTGAAATGTGCAGTCTTATACTTTACACAGTGTCTGCTGCAATACATTATCTGGCAATACATTAAAAGGAAGGGGCAGCCTCAACTTCATGTTTCTTTAAATACCCCATTAAAGTTTTATGCTCATCTTTGAAACAAATGTTTATGAACTGTGAATTAAATAACTATAATGCATTTGCAATCTGATGGGAAACAACTAACAAAATATTTGACTTAAATATTATGATTTTTAAGTCACATGTTTCTGTTGGTAACTGTCAGTTGTAAGCCTCACTTTTTTGGCTAAAATATGTAATTCTTTTACTTAAAAACTATTGCTAGTTTCAGATATGACCTCATACTTATTTTGCATTTGAACAGCTATCTATGTGAAACATGCTATATTTCTCAGTAGCTTTTCACAACTATGAACATAGTTCTCCCTTAGGAAATGAGGAATTAATTCCTGTTCTTTAAACCATAATTGAAAAATACAAATGGAACAGAACTCTGTTCTATCCAATTCCATTATATTCTGTTCAGAAGGAAAACTACATAGTTTGCTTGTAGACATGGTGGAGATTCAATCTCCCTTTTTCTCAAAACCTTCAAATTTATTCTCAACTATGGACACATGTGTGCATTATATTATTAGCTAGCTACTAGCATTGAAAGATGTGAAAACAGACATACTGATAAAACATAATATTATTTACAGTTAGTTACTTCTTATCAGTACTTTACTGATATTCTTCTTTCACGGACACTGAAGGGACATGGTAAAATAAGAGTCTGACTAAGAGTCTGACATATATCAAGTATATTTTGAAAATGTTTTTCTTTGGAAAAAATTGAACTAGCAAAATATTTCCCCACCCAAAGTTAGGATGAAAGAAAAAGTACTTCAAGAATCTTTATTAAATATATACATATATACATGAAGATCACTAATATTGAAGTTTACTAATAAAGTTATTTTATTTTGAATTAAATTCTCGCTTATAAATGCATATAAAAAAGGTCTTTCAAATAATTTTTTTTTTTTAAATTAAAATGTCTGAGCTGTATAAAGTGTTCTAATATCAGCCACGTAGGCTTATCCAATAAGAATACAGTTTCTAACAGAATCATGTTTGACTGTCATGGAAAACTACATATTCAAAAGCATGAAGGGGATTTTCTTAGTCATAAAAATTCTTATTTTTATAACTTGATGACTCTGTGAGAAAAACATGCATGTATGTAACTAAAATGCTTGAGTATTGCAGTTTCCTGTCAGAGGTGATTGTTGGCAGTTTTACAGTAGTTTTTACAGCTAGTACAGAATGGCTTGAAAAGCTGTTCAATCATCTTGTCTGTATTTCAGGCTGGCTGCCTAGAAGGTGGTAGATTAACTTTATATTGTTAAAGTTATTTTTTGTTAAAAGCCTTGATAGCATAGCCCCTAGCTATCTGTCAGACTTCCTTCTTCAGCCTTGTACTGAAATGTGACTATGCTTATATAAACTTGCTCTTTGCAGATCACAGCTAAATCCACTTCAAAACGAGTGATTTTATCTGTGCTGCCACATTTGCATAGATTTATGAAATTCTTCCTCCTACAACCTCCACTTCTACTTACCCTTCCCATTATGCAGTTATAATATTTTTTCTTACCCACCACAGTATTTGTTAGTAAGTTTTCCCTGATACTGGAAGTGTTCTAATTGCCAGTTCTGCTTATTTTTTAAACATTTTGGTAAAGCAGTAGGGGTAAGTTGCAAATAAGAAGTATTTTCTTACTGAAGATGTGATAAAATAGAAGTTGCATTGGGACAGATGATGTTGGAGAAACATCAATATATAACCACTTCTTGGCTCTGCAGCTATATCCTATTACTGTCTTAACACTTTAAAGTCAGCGGTCAAAGACACAGTTAAAACCAAAGCTTGTGCAATACCCTTCTCACTGATTCTACCAGGAAATGCATAAACCTACAACTATATAAGCATGGAATGAAGGAAACAAAATAAAAATTCAATGACTGCATAAGCTCATTGCAGAACTAGCCATGAAGTGCATTACACATACAGAACAAGACTTTCCTGATCAACTTAAGTACAGAACGTGGAAAGATGTTCTTTTAAACCAGCTGGAAGCCAGCCACCACTGCTTCCACATGGATCAAGTCACAGCACTACCCACAGTACAGTGTCAAACCGTGCATTACTGTGAGAGAAAAGGAGAAGGAAGAGGGCTTGATGCAGCAAGTCTATTCATTCTCCACTAGATGACAAGTTGCTGAGACTGAATTCTGGGGCTAGAAAATTTTGATATTCACTTTGAGAATATATTCCATCCTAAAGATATACTGAATCTTCTATGAGTTATTACATTTATCATGTGGAAACACAGTTAATAGGCAATACCAGTTAATAGCTGTTAAAGAATGGTTACACCAACACTACTCAATGCAACAAACTTTAGTACTTTTTTTCATTTAAAAATGCTATTTTCCAAATAACCCTTTATAATGAAGCACATTTTGATTTACTTTTCTTTCTCTCATCTACAGTCTGCTTTTCCTCCTCAGGCACTAACGCATTTAATCTAAAATCCAGTAAGTTAACCAAAGGCAGACACTGGCTGATACATTCATCATACTAATTATGCACTGCATGGTATGTTTCTCCCATCAAGTGCCTCCTACATATTTGATATAAACCTTTCAAATCAAAAAGAAGAAAAATGAAAACAAGTCTCAAAGCCAAGCTGTGTGATTGAGAGCATCACTTATCCTTGTGTCACTGAACTACAAAATCAATTAATGTCTTCTATCATCTTCAGAAAGTGCTATCTAACAGGCAGCCTGCAACAAATTACACTAGATATTCCAAAAAGCAATTTCTTCTTCCATTTAGGATTAGGATGTAGGCAAATTGACCCTTTCACTACTTCCTCAGGGTGTAAGGAAACAGGTCACTTTTCTTCTGCAAACCTTTCAAAAAGGTTCTGAATGGTTTGCTAGGATGAACCAAGATGTAATTGAAATTCTGTCTGAGGAACTTACAAAGGAATATTTAACTGAGATGTAATTTCTATGTAAAGTAACTTTCTCTAGATGCATTAGTACCTCCTATAATTTAAACAGTGGAATTGACCTTGCCTCTAAATGGATTTAAAAAAAAATAATAATCAACCCACACAGTGTTTTCTCAAGTAAACAAATCTGCACAGCTATTTCATTACTATATTCAGTATGTCTGTTTTCTGTTTCAGTTTTCCAAATATGAGTCATCATCTTATTGTCAAAAAGATGTCTGATTCCTTTTTCACAGCATTGTACCAAAATTCACCTGACAGCGTACCCAAGTTTCACAGTCCAGACCAAATTCTAACAAACCCTTCCCCCGTTTTCCTGTCAGTTTGGAAAAAAAAGTATTTCTCAAAGGGAGTGGGAGAGGATTTGCATTATAGCTAAAAAAAAACATGCCTAAAAGGCACTTTTTCCTGCTGTGTTACTGGTCTGTCACTGTAGGCTTAGACACAACTTTCCTCTGAACATAAGGATACTTCTATTTACCTTGCAATTTTGTCAGAAATTTTGTTTTTCACCTGTTTATGAATGGAAGTCAAGCAGTTAATTTTTATCTGTAAATCTTCACAATGTAGACACTGACAGTCATAAAGAACACCTTGCGTTCAATCACCATTTCAGATAGCTGAGTTATCTAAGATAACATTCACAAGGCTGAAAGAACATCTGGAGTTTAAAGCTGGCATTTTTCAGTAGAAGATCCTTGGCTGAAAGCTGCATGAACCACATGCAGTTTTGCCAATGCATATAAAATGTTGTAAAGCCTCTTTACATAAACTTTCCTTATGTGATAACAGATCTGTAACAGCAATCTTTCATTTACACCATGGAGACCAGTACCATGTTGTGAGGAAGGGGAAACAAGAAAACCAAGCAGAGACTTCTTCGCCTTTCTTTCTTCCTAACAGGGCCTATGCACTTCCTTCTTAACAGAAAGTGTTCTCCTGAAAGCCAACCTATGTCATTACACTTCTAAGACTGTCATCTACAGGTTTTATAGGTGATTCCTCAACATTTACCCTATCTTGAATAAACAGAATGAAACACCACTTAAATATTTCTTAATCGGGGCAAGGCTATGATCCACTTATGGGCCACTAAGTACTTACTTGGGAGCAGCTTTAATGTATGATCCGCTCATGTTTTCCATGTTTAAATTCAAAGCACAATATAATTTCATTTTTCTGTAAGGAAATAAATCAATACACTTTTGGCTAGCTGTTCTTCAAAGGACAGCTATATCATCTACATTACCTAAACTTTGAACACACAAGGCATTTCATGGTTAAATGGCTCAAAAATACATAGCGCCCAAACAGTTACATATATGTACAAATTTAGCAGATATAAAAGCACAGAAAAGACAGTGGATTTTAGGACCTTTTATATAATATTTGTTTTGAATGTAATTTGTGCATTTGGTGATGTTTCCCTCTGCACAGATGGTACATTACTCTCCCCGTAACAGAATTATTTTGAAAGCCCTCTAATTAAAAATTCTGGTAATATTAGATAGCCTTAAAAAAAAGTGACATAAAAAATAAAAAGTATCCAAAGGAACTGTAAATGTTCTATTTTTGGCTCACTTCAAAATAGGCAATGGAGCCTTTTATTCCTCCTTCATTCTCCTTCTTTTTATCTTAGGGGCCCCATACAACTGTGACCATCCACCTAACTAAAAGAGATTGCATACAACTTCAAGTGTCTGCTAGAAAAGGATGCTTCTGAATGACATATAGTACCAGCCTCTAAGGATACATTTGATTTCTCTGCAGTAGTGAATATTTATATAAAGAGTTTTATTGCAGTGGAACAGGGAGAGAAATAGTGCTATGACTTTTTTGCTGATTTTTTATATTCAATCAAAAATGATATTCATTATTCTGCAAGAAGCAATAAAACAAATAGTGCATTTTGATTTATACACAAGCTCTGTTCATTCACTTTAGTACCAAACATTCTTGCATGCAAATCTTCTAATGACATTCCATTCTATTTAAAGACTTAAAGCCCCTGTATCTATTCTTTATATATGTATATATACACAAGTTGCAAGAAACTTTTTTTTCCTAGGTGCTTTTAAGAAGTACCCTCCATAGATCTTTACCTAAGCATAGAAGTGTGAACTGGCAACCATGAATTTCAAGCAAAAATTAAAATCAGATTAAAATTCTTAACTCTTTTGTGCTTTCTTTGTGAACATCTGTAGGTATGCAAAAGAAAGGGATGTGAAAAGTCTATGTGATTGATTGCTTAACTATGAAGTGGATGCCACCCACATAAACAGTTGTCAGTAACTCTATTCTTAGTACAAATTACCACGCAAGTCACATTTATGTCAAGCCGTTTTTTGGGCAGACAAGTGCAGTACTGCACTGATCTTGTTTACAGAGAACTAATGTCCCTCTGTTTTGTTTATTTTTCTTTAATTTCCTAAACTAGGATAAGATATGAACTGACACAGTAAGAAATTTTATCTTAAGAAAACATTCTCCAATTTAGTTGAGGCTCAATCTTTTTAAGAACTGACTGCATGACACATTCACAGCCAGGAATGAATTCTTTACACACAGAGAAGTCCACTTGAAAAATCAGGCTATAAATCTGAGTATAAATGCTTTCCTTCTATGTAAAGGAGCAACAACTCAGACATAAAAATACTAGGTTCTCCTTTTTTTTTTTTCTCCTTTTTTTTTTTTTTTTTTTTGAATACAAGCTGTAAAGAACGTTACATCTTACTGGCCCTGTCCTTTTTGCTAATAAATGTTTAATGGATATTCAGAAAAATGGCAGTCTTGTGGGGAAAGAAGTCTTAATGGATTTTCATTCTTTCACCATGCTGATAACAGAAATTTATTTTATACAGTGATCATTATTTTATTATAGTAAACACACAGAAAGGGTTAGAGTGAGGTGAAAGAAACATACATGTACAAACTATTTTAAAAACACTCACTAATAGAATAAGTAGATTTTTTCAGAAGCCCTCTAATCAAATATTTTTATATCTGTACCATATAACTGAAGTAAAGATGAAGTCTCTAGAGACAGAAACAACCTTAGCATTCACCTTCTACCCTGCCTTTACTGCTGTATCAACACAGTAGGGTGAGTAACACTGTAGGCTGACTGGCTTCAGAGTCTGTGTAGTAACAAACCCGGGCTTTTGCAACACCAAAAAAAACACTGCACAACGACATCACTCTTACTGTGAATGGTCAAAACACTTTCTTATTCTCAGTGAACTACCCAGCCATTATGACAGCTCAGATAAGCCTGGAGAAGCTATGGTACACCATGTGGTGCACCACACTTATGAGTAGTCCATTCTTTATTTCTCCCGTAGCCATTTCCTGTACTGTTTCATTCTTAAAAAAACAAATCAAAACAAAACAAAAAACTTTATCAATGAGGCTTATACAAACTGCATACAAAAAATGATGTACTTGTAGAAATAATTTAATCCACTAATGTAGATGTTATTATATTCTCAGTGATTTATCTTATAATTTTTAAATCCTATAATTATCCTGTAATTTGTTCATGAACTTTGCTCTTAGCCTTGCTTTTCTATCCATGTTGCCATTAATGTCATACTAGGACATAAATTTAAACAAGTCTATTCAAATGCCGGTTGAAAATATTGCCGTAAAGAGCATGCCCCTGCCCCTTTCAGCACAATACATAGATAAATACGCTCTCTGAAGTTTTCCCATTGTGGCTCTTGTCTTTCACATGGTTTTAGTATAAGTCTCTTTTAACTATTCCATTATTCTCCAGGCATTGTCTGCCTAAATCTGCAGATCCACACCAGCATCACTGTGAGTTTAGACGAACAGAGCAGAGGGGGATTGGCCTTCTATGCTGGAAGCAGCCCCACTGAGTGTTTGGTCTTCCCAGTTGCAGACTCACAGCCCAGTGTGCCCCTCACTGACACCACACAGCACCACACACCTGTAAGGCCCCATGTCCACACACAAAAACTCAAGGACTTCACATCAAGCATTCTTACCAGGTGTTATTTAACCTGATTTTAGAATTTTTAAATTTTTTTTAGATTTTAGATTTTTAAAATGAATTTAGAATTTATATATATATATATTTATATATGTATATATATTATATATATATATATATATGTATTTCTCTTCAGACCATTTTTTCCCAAAGTTCTTATCACTCTTGTTATCTTTTCTGGATTCTTTCAAACTCTCTATTATTTGTTGAGTACCAAGAACCTGACATAATACTCAAGCTGAGGATATACCAAGTCAAGTGAAGTGGAAAGCTTGCTTCATGTATCTTACAACATTCTTGTAAAAGATTCCTGTATATCTCTTTCAAGTGTTTTAGCTAACTTTTAATTGCTATTATACTCTAAATTTCTACTATGTGTATGCAATTAAAGCTCTACATCATAATCAGTGTTGATGATAAGATTTTGTTCTAAACAATAATTCTCTGTTCTTAGAATTCTATTATCAAAATGTAATGTCTTGAAAGACCTTTATATAGATATAGTAACAGACAATTTTAATGTTTTCATTCACTTACAGAAGTTACAATGCCTTCTAACCAATGGAATATCCCTCTAACACATGACGAGAACTAGATAATTCTAGGATTCTGCAGAGTTCCCAATGATATGAGAAGTCACAGAAGTACTCCTGTCCCTCAACAAACCTCAAAAGGAATTGAAACAAACCAGTATAGACACAGAAGGGTTGATTTAAACAGATTCACTCGTATAAGTAACAAAAATACAGAAAACAAAAACTGTCCAGAACAGTGGGGAAAAAAAAAGTAATTCAGAGTAAAATTGTGAGCTATGCTAAAAGACTTATATGTTGAAGGAGTTGGATGTTCCAGTGATGAATTCATCTGGGCATGAAAAAGAATAGATTTTAAGCTCTTAAACTTTTTTCCCTTGCCATTGCTAATGGGCATTTCCTAAAGCTTTTCCCGAGATGACACTCTCATAAGTAAATCAAGCAAATGTTGAAAAGGCAAGAAGCTTTCATGGCTAAATCATTTAGTTTGAATAGATCATTTAGTTTGGTTATCATCTAGGCCATGTTAAAATTCACAAAACTGAGGAAACTTGAACTCTTTAGTTTCTAGAAAAGACATTCAAAAAAATCTATTAGCTTCAATTATAAATACAGTTTACTAACCGCAGCAGGCTGGAGATCAATATTACTCATTCATTCCTTGGGAACCTACAAAAAGAAAACTACAAGGAAATAATACCTTTTTTTTTTTTTAACAAAACTGATTGAGAGATTACTATAGAAAAAGAACAGGATTGAGCTACCTCCACCAGAATAAGGAAAATTAAAAAATCAAGACTTTCTTTACAAAGAGAGCTTGAATTTCATCAAGAAATTTTGAAGTGATAAATATTATTAATTTGTTATTCAAGTAAAAATACACCTACTACCCAAGTACAGCATGGTCCAGTACATGCTAAAGTCAAAGAAAATCCACCTTTCCATATTAACAGTGCATTTGTGTACTCATCTGATTTAACTTTAAATATCTTCAATAGCTAACCTTGATCTGGTTGTCTAGACTTTGTTTCTAACTAACTGAGAGAACTAGATATTTCTAGGATGCTTTAAACATTTCAAGGAGATTAGAGATCACAGAGATGGTAAGCAGATCAAATAAAGAGATCACCATAATCACGATTGCTTGACAAAACCTCTTTTACCATTGAAGCAACAGAATGTGAATTATCTTTTTTATTATACAGAACGTGTAATCATTAAACAATTACCTAGCCAGGAGATGGACAGGTCTGTATAAGGGCATGTAGGACAGTGATATTCTAGCTCACTCTAACATCTAAGGAGATCTGAAGGGTTGATAGCTGAGATCTACAGGAATACTGTAGAACAATTTCTCTTCCACAGCAGCAGTGGACCAGCATTCCTTTCATAAAAGAGTACAGCAGTCTCAGCCAATGAGCACATCTGCCTGAGAAAAAGGGATCTAACCTATTGCTTGAGAGCCACCCTGAAGCTGAATTTGTTTTGTTCTTTTGCAGGCTGCTTTAAGAATACTCCTACAGCTCAGGGGAACTTCAAAGATAAAAAGAATCAGACAGGTAATGGCAGTTGAAAGATTTAATTATTAGACACACAAATAATGAAGTTGATGACATCTAAGAGGACACTGATTCATTTGTCTGCTAAGTATAAAAGTAATAGGTCTCCTAAGGTATCCAGAGAGCTGGGAGGTGTAGAGGAAGGGTTGGTTGGCATAGTTCATGTTGCTATCAGTGATGTAGAAAAGTGCAGGAGCAATATTCTGGGGTTTGTCTTCAGGGACAGGGGACTGGGGTCCAGAAACTCCATGGAAAACTGCCAGGCTCATATATAAAGCCTGAGATGCTGGCAGAGATTTACAGTCTCACTAGGTGGACAAGGGCATGGTATAGAAAGAAGGAATTTTGGCAGAACAGGAACCAAGGACACTTTTGGGATAAGAGAAGCCTGGACAGAACTGTCAGGCTACACTTTAATCATAATGGAGCCAGGCAATTGGCACTGAAAACTAAAAAGGTCACTGAAAAGCATTTAAGCTAGGAGTGAGAAGAAAGCTGACAGAGAGAGAAAAGTACCCTGTTCAGTCTGATGCAAGTCACAGGGGAGAAAGAGCTATCATTTACTGTGCCTCAGAAAAGGCCAAGAGGGAAATAAATGGCAAAGCACAAGTAAATATCAGAAAGGCAACTCAAACCACCTACAACACCATCAAGAGTAAGAAACTCTAAAATAAGCTCACAAAACAGCCCAGAAATGTGAAAGATGATTTTTTGTGTATAGAAATGTAAGGTAATGCATTAGGGAAAAAATATGTAAACCATACTTGAAGTTAAGACTAAAGAAAACGGAGTTGGTAGTCATCGTCAACAGTTCAAGATCACTGGCATAACAGAAACTACAAAATTCAAGAAAATGTTAGACACACTGGAAAAGATATTAAGAAAAGGATGGAAGATGACATTCTGCCACTCTTTAAAGTGTAGTGCACCAACATCTTGAGTACTGAGAGCCATTCTGGTCTTAGACTGTAAGAACACATCTTAGAGTCCAACTAGATTTACGTGAGGTACAGAGAACAAGTGAATTGAAGGTTTGGTGCAGTTGCCTTATGAAGAAGGTATAGGAAGGTGGGCATTCTTTGGTCTATTGACTAAGAACTGCAGGAAGATACGATCAAGGTCTACAGACTCAGCAAGGCGATGGATTTTGCTGCATGAAAGTCAGAATGCTACATGTTGCTAATTTCATAGCTTTATTTGTACACTTGTTCAGTATTTCTCTCCAAGAGAAAAGAGCGTGAAGGGAAATCTCAGAGTAAGTATGTGACAGGAAGCTCTTCTGGGTAATAAAATGAAAGATAAGATAAACACAGGACTATAATTTATCAAATCCAACAATACTAGAATTGAGGACAGCTGATTAAATTTGTAAGAGAGGCTGATATAAAGTAGATAGAAAGTATTTCTTTAAAAAGCAGGTAGTAAACTTCTGGAACTTTTTACAACAGGCTAATATCGGCAGGTTCAGAAAAGGATTAAACTCATGGACAACAGATTCATTAACATATAGGAAAGGTGCCATCCCAATGAAACAGCTGCAGATGCTGGGAAAGTATTAGAGGAGCAGACTTCAGAGAATGTCCTGGCAAATATGCTCTCCCTAAACAGCATTTCCCCGCTGACATTGTCAGAAGCAGAATACTGGCCTATATGGACCACTACTTTGACCCATCAGGCTTTTGCTATATTCTGATTTCTTAACACTTATTTTCACTTATTTTTTAATGAACACTGTTCATTAAAAGTCACATGTATTTTACAATTTCCATACTTTCAATCAACATGAAATATATTACAGAAGTCATAAAACAAATTTTAGACTAGGTTAATTTATAAAATTAACATTACTATCTTTATCATTTGATGGTAATCTTATCAAAGGTGTATCAAATTGATTTAAGGCAACATATTTGTCTATAAACCCATGCCAAATTCTTGTAATTGCATTGCTGATTCTTAATTGATTCCTTATAACAGCTCTATTATTTTGAGCAGGATCAATGTCAGAATGACAGGTCTTTAAAATGCTGGCACAATGTCTGTATTCTGGTCTTCCAAAACTTAATTAAAACAAAACAAAACAAAACAGAACAAAACAGTATTAACTCATCAGCAGGCAGGGAGGTTGCTTAGATGCATGTTTTAGAAATTACTACTGTATCTTTATTTTAGTGTCCATATCAGCTTCTGCTGATATGCTAGTTCCTCACTATTCTTTATTCTTAAGCCTACACAAAATATCATCACAGGATATTCTTGAATGTTATGAAAAGCATTAGCAAAAAACATTCTCAGGATGTTAAGACTACAGTTTTTGCTAGTGTATCTAGTAAATATCCATTTTGCTATCCCATCTTTTGCATAGACCACAGTTTTCCTTGCTTTCTGTACTATTTTTCAACCATTTGCAAACATGACTCTGTATATGTGAATCTTCCATTTTATGTGAATGTTTTGCATTATCAATATTTAATTTGCAGTTCTTGTTCTTACTAACTAGATTACTACATAAATTTGCTTTCTGAATGTACTTTTAATAAAATATTGGGAAAGTTTAATAAAATGTTGAAGAATTATTTCATTAAGTTTATCACGATTGTCCATGTTTGTCAGAATATACATAAGATTGCATTAGTCATTTCTTCTTTCAAATAAAATGAAATAAAGTATTTCTAATAAAATGCAGTCTCATGTCTAAAAGTTCAGTTCCAAGAGAAGATGTCAACTTACACTAAAGGCAATAGTTGCAGAGATTCTGAGTTGCATTCACTCAGGAATCCAAAATACTACAATGTTTTCCAGTATTATAAATAATACTAAGACTTTACACGATTAAGAAACACACACACATACAAAGACAAGAACTGAAGATCTGTATGCCACATGTGGGAAAACAAAGGACAGATTTCTAGAAACAGAGGACAGTATCTGTAGAACTGACTTGATCTAACGATTTCCCTTGGGTAGCTACAGCTGATGAAATGATATGCCAGCAAAATTGCTTTCCAGAAGCAATTTCCAGAAGCTACAGGAGTAGCTGAGGATAATCGCACAGCACAAAATTACAATAAGCACAGCTATTATACAGGACTTAAACACAGGAAAGTATAGATTCTGTTAAATGGATTAGCTTAATTTGTATACTTGTATTTAAGTCTTCATTCTGCAAATAATCAACTTGAAAGACAGCAACCATTTTAGAAAGAAATTAATTTGGCTAGAGGTGCAAGTAAGGATATGACAGGATATCAAATGGGAGAAAAATAAACACATCGTATTCCCTCTTTCTATCCATTTTTATCTGTTTACATTAATTACTGCATTAAAATCCTATTTTTAGGGACCAGATTTTCAAAGTTTTGTCTTCCTAAAGACATTTCGCTTTGATTCTAGGAAAAACTAGAAGCATAACTTGAAGCAGCACTCCATCTTTTCACGCAGCAAAATCTTAGGATTCCTCTCATTCTGCAGTGCAGAAAATGGGCTAATGACAGAAGTTAAGAAATACTGCAAATTGAATCTGTCAGTTTATGACTGTATTACAAAGAATAAACATTAGTTTATGACGATTTCAAGTGCTGTAGTTCTTCATCAGGATAGAAGATAGCAGCCTTTATTGTGCTTTTAAAACATTGTCAATACGCCTTAAACATGTTACAGAACAGCTGTTTACTCCAGAACGGCAGGTCTCCTTATTTTCTTTCACCTCAATGGTTCTCACAGGAAGCCTTATCAGATTAGGAGCCAGTTGATTATTCAGACATCAGCACAACTATCCTGATTCATATCAGCTGGGCATCTGGACATTAACAAAAATTTTCTCTTCCTAAGGAAAGCAACCAACCTATTCTCTTGGATGTATTTGCATTTTTTTGGTTTTCTTTTTCCTCTTTCTTTTGCTTATTATTTATTTATTTATTTGGTAACACGGCTTATTGTACAACACAGCCATAACACACAATTACAGAATATTTGAATACATGAAGAAAAAGTATTGCAAGCACCAATAAATATGTCAAAAAATGCCTCCATGCTGCAGGTGTGTAATCATTGTAAATGCATCATTCTACACTCTTTCATCAAATTACACACTCATCTAACAGGTGAGTTTAATCTTTTCACAAACTCAGAAATACTTGATTTCACAAAGCTGTGAGTGACTTACTGTATTCTTGTACCTTGCCTTTGAGTACTCTATTTAAATCAAATGAGTATATGATAAAAGCATTATGAATGTAATGTGAAGGAAAATAACCTTTGAGTGGTCTCTCCTCTGCATTATTCTTCTTTATAGTCTGCTTCCCTGATTCCTTCTTTTAACTGTCCACGATCCACTCTTTTATCCTCTAGTAGATTTCATGTCCCAACTTCACCAAATGCACGTTTTTGTTTTGTATGGTCTACCTGAGGGGGTAACTTTATGTCAGGATATATTTTCAAGAAACAGTACTCAAAATGATGAGTGTTATCCACTGGAAAACATGGTACTTCCATTAAGGATACACTGCAAATGTAGCTCCCGAATAAAGAGAAGAATTTTTCCAGAAGGAAGGCAAATTCACAATTCCATAACATGGCAATATATATATATATATTACACAATATATATAATAGAAGCATAGAATAGCCTGGGTTGAAAAGGACCTTAAAGATGATCTAGTTTCAACCCTCCCCTGGGCAGGGTTGCCAACCACTAGAGCAGAATGCCTTGAGCTGCACCAAGCTTGGCCTTGAATACCTCCAGGGATTGGGCATCCGCAACTTCCCAGGACAACCCATTCCAGTGCCTCACCACCCTCTGAGTGAAAAACTTTCTCCTAATTTCCAACCTAAATCTCCCCTGTCTTAGTTTAAAACCATTCCCCCTTGTCCTATCACTATCAACACAAGTAAACAGGAGTTCCCCCTCCTGTTTATATGCTCCCTTCAAGTACTGAAAGGCCGCAATGAGGTCTCCCCAGAGCCTTCTCTTCTCCAAGCTAAACAAGCCCAGTTTCCTCAACCTTTGTTCATACAGGAGGTACTCCAGCCCTCTGATCATCTTAGTGGCACTCCTCTGGAACCATTCCAAGAGCTCTACATTCTCCTTGTGCTGGGGCAGGCCTCCACGCAGGTGGGGGTCACACCCCTTTTTAATATATATATGAGATATACATAACAAAAAAAAAAGTTTTTGATTTTTCTCTGTCATTATTGCAATAAATGTCAAATTAATTATTAATACTTTTCCACTTGTCTTAAAATGTTTGTGTTGTTGTGTTTTTTTTTTCAATAATTTAAAACACTTCCATCAAACTGTTTAAGTATAAATATTATTAATTCATACTAGATGATTGGCTACTCCCTCTGAATATAAAATGCTATGTTGCATACCCACTATAAAAACATCAAAAAAAGTTCCAGAATGAGTAGAGGTTTCCCTCCAAACTATTCTGTGTCTCACCTTCTTTTTTTTTTTTGTCATGTTACACTCCACAACACTGGTACAAACTCACAGATCAGGAAGGTATAAAAGTATGAAAGCAAGCAATATAAAAGTAAAAAACAATCTTGAAAAAAAATGCTAATAATTGACCCTACACATTCAAAATAGCCATACAATTTGAAAATAGAAAAGATTAATATATTAAAAATATATATCATAATTTCTCAGTTTTCAGCATGGAAATACACCAAAGCTTGCACAATAATAAGCGACAGTGCTTACCATGTGTTGAACAAATACATGTGCTTGCAATTCCCTTTAAGAAATGCAGGAGACATATAGAAATAGCCTAAAATGAACACACAAAATTCTACAATATATATTGTCATGAAATATGATTACTATCTGTTCATTTATATATACATTAAATATGTTTGTATGCATTCTGTATAAGTCACAAATCCTGAGAGATTTTGAAGCATTCTCTCTGGTCACAGCAAGCCTCACTCAGTACAGTATGAGAGATATGACTGTATGAAACTCTTAATAACTCAAATTTTCATCGCAAATAAGAGACTGGAAAAGACAGAAGGCAACTATAACAGCATGTGTGATTGATGGGACAGTATAAGTGCTGCAGATCTCTTTTTCCACAGTCTGCTTATTCACAAGGGGGAAAAAACACATGTTTTCTGAAATAAAAAAATATTTACAGATTTATTAAATAAATTTATTAGCACTGGGATGGCAGCAGATAGCAAACCAGAGGCAGATTAACAGTAATGCCCAATGACAACAGTTAACCAAGAAGTAAAGTGCCCTGGCTAAAACAAATGCTTTGAACCAGACAGAAAAGGAACCAGAGCTGGGGTTTCCACCTCTCGTGGTTATCTTTTTATCACTGATTACAGCATTTCTTTCCTGCTAAAACTCTTCTAGTCTGTGTGGGCTACTCCATAAGTGTGAGAGTAGAAAAAACGTCATTGCATAAAGCTAAAACACCAAGAAAAAAAAGTAATTACATTTAATTCCTGTTTCAGTGAGGGTTTAAGCAAAAGAAAACAGTGTCAAAAGGACAGACTGGGATATCTGTAGGCAGAAACATTTTCTCAGGTTTGTCCAATACCTGGTGCAAAAGAAAAACCCACAATTTAAGCAAAAATAATTAAATATATATAAATTGAGAAGCCTCAAAATAATAATACCATTCCTCTACATTCATCCTTGTCAATAAATTTTAGACATCAAACAAACTTCAGTAAATACAATTTTTAGATAAATTAATATCAAAGTTTTCTTTCTGGTGATATAAAGTATTTTAAAATATCTAAACCAAAATATTACACTGCAGAAAATTTTCCTTCATTTATGGTAAAATCTATCATTTGTTCTTGCTTACTCAAATCATTTTTTTTAAACAAAAGTTAAGCAATAATACTCTACCCAGCATTCTTCATATAGGAAGTATAGGCTTAAACATCCCAACCAATGGAAAATATCAAACTCCATCTCCTACTTAAAATGGATGATGAAAGAGCAACTTCCCACTGGCAGCTTTGTAAACCTTGACTTCAATTTTTCTACTTCTTTATTATGGAATGTACCGAAATTACATGGTTGTTTTTCATTGGCTCTAAAGAAATTATTGAAAAAAAAACCATGATTTTTTTTTGTTTTGTTTTTGATGAAAGACACATATTAAAAAAAAAAAATCAAATCAGTTTGACTTTTTTTTTCCACTTCTCTCCTACCTAATCTGGCCTACAAAATAGCAAGTTATTCTCAGAACTTAAAATTATCAACACTGAAAATATTTTTCTAGGTAAGTTGCAATGACTTGTGGCTTTGATGATGGCTATGCTGTCAGCTGGTATAATTTTGAAGAGCCAAGTACAATTTATTCAAGTTTAAAAAATGTTTAGTTTTTCTCCTTTAGAATTAATTGCAAGTGATATTTTTTAACGTTAAGCAAAAATGTAGCTAAATCAAACACAGAGTGAATAATATTCCAATAGCTACTGACAAGGTAGTTAGGCTGACAAGTATAACAGCACACAAACATTGTCGGCTTCTTTTTTACATTACTTTCTGCATCATTTAATATTTAAATTACAATAATTCAATTTCAAATTATTCAAGTTTCCACAGAGTTCAACAAAAAGAAGAACTTAAGAAACTGTGTACTACTACAGAACTTATTTACCTTGATATTAATGTTATTTTTATAACAGTGAGGCTGGCAGCCAAAACTGACCTTAAGAGAATGGAAAGCTCAAGTATGTTATGCCAAAAACAAAACAAAACAAAACAGACAAAACAAACAAACAAACAAACAACAAAAAAAAAAAACAAAAAACAAAAAACAAAAACACAGATTATTTCTTAAAATAAATCTTTCTATCATAGCTTTACTCTCTCTCTCTCTCTCTCTCTCTCTCTCTGTATATATTGCTGGTATTTCAAAATATATTTCAAAATATACATTTTATTATCTATTTAATAATAAAGTGCAAACTTCATTTAGAGCCACATAAGTACATTTCCCACCAACAAGGAAAGAAAAAAGGTAGAAAAAAATTAGTTAAGAAAAACCATGCATGAATCCATTCATCTAGGAAGCACAGTATGTTAACACATCTACAGGAACCTGAACTTTTTTTCTGAACCACTAGGGTATGATGGCCAGATGGCATCAGTAAAAAGATACAGAAGGATACTACTTTAAAAGTGAGGCAGTTTGACTACACATCATTAAACACTAACATTTTTGGAAAAGAAGAACAAAACATGAAACCAAAACCACAAGTCTCTTCCCAAATACAAGTGATGACATTTTATACTCAACTCTACTTTCCCTTCAAATGAAAATTCCCAACAAAGTCAAGTGTTAAATTGCAGAAAATTCTACATAAGTAATGTTTTTCCTTTTTTTTTTTTTCCTACAGAATATCTGAAGATAAATTCCTTTTTAATATACAAATGCTTGTACATACAAATGCATGTTACCCATTTACCCTTTCTAGGAAAACAAAATCTGAACAAAATCTGACCTTCAGTTTGCAGATTGTGATCATACAGGAGAGTGCTTGCCATTTTCAGATCTCTGGGTTTTCCAAGAGATAACCCAGATTTCCTGTAATACTGTAGTAATATTGTCTGGAATAGCAGAGTACACCTCCTGTACCCAGATTCATCTCTATACACAAACATCTGAATTTGCTACACAAAGGAAAGGGGTGGGGGGTGGGGGGAGAGAGAAGGAGGGAGGGAAGGAGAGAGGCAGAGGAAAGAAAGGAAGGAAAGGAAGGAAAGGAAGGAAGGAAGGAAGGAAGGAAGGAAGGAAGGAAGGAAGGAAGGAAGGAAGGAAGGAAGGAAGGAAGGAAGGAAGGAAGGAAGGAAGGAAGGAAGGAAGGGAGGGAGGGAGGGAGGGAGGGAGGGAGGGAGGGAGGGAGGGATATGGTATTCTGTTGTTCAACTTGCCTACCGTAGGAGAGAGTGCAGTTCTGCGGAACACACCTGTAGCCAACAAACTCTGTATTTGATACTTGCATGGGATTTCAAATGTGATGTGAGTTCGTAGCTGAGAGAAAAGGTCTGTTTCTGCTCCAATTTGTACTGGTATACTACTTACTGTCAGTATGATTCCCCCTGTATACACATCCCAAAATAATGATATTTCTTCATCAGCATGCAATGAGAACAAGCAAAATCACCGAGGATCTCAGTGATCCACAGCAGAAGGGAAGATTCTCATCATGTTACCAGATATCAATACCAAATATGTTCTCTATTATGTACAGATAATTTGGCAAAAGTTCAAACTTTGGTGAGATAAGAATTATTGAAATAGTAAGCAGAAGGCACACGTATATCCATATTACTGAAAACGTACATTGCTAATTGTTTTTCGTTGGCCTCATTGGATTTGTAAGACTACCGAACATCCACCAGTTTCATTAAGAAAAAGGCAAAGTCTCAAGCTCAAATGACCTGCTATTAACATAAAACATGAACAATGAAGATGATAGACGGTGCAAGGATTTATTAGAATATAAGCATCATGAAGCAAGTATTGTAAAATCAGAATAATCAGATTCTCTCTGTGATACAGATGATTCTCTGATTCTGTGATATATTAGAATGATTCCACTGGCTTTATTAGCAGTGGCTTTTTTTTTCCTATTTGCCCACATAAAGAGAAAACCAAGTCAGGTATTTTTTACACAAGGACAATAATATCATTTTCCACTTGACACATTAAAAAAATAAAAAAAGAAAAACAAGAAGTTGATAGTAAATGAGAATGATGATGTGCAAACACATTTTCCAATCAAAATCAATAATCAGTGTGTTTTTTAAATGTCAGATGAAATCTCTACCTGGTTAAGATGTCATTTATGTAATCTATTTTATCATCCGACCATATTGAAACATTTCATGAACTTTTGAGATGAAAAACTACATAAACATTCATCAACAAAGAGACATAGAAAAATGAATGTCATGTCCAACTAAGATCAATTTAGGATGTATAAAATTGTTGTAATAACAGAAAAGGGAAGAATTGATTTAACTTGCTCAACAGAAAGGTACCAGAATTGTCCACAACAATGCATAAGGTGAGAGACTGCTTTAAAATGATGGATAAAAAATAGCCTGAACTTTTCAAAGTGGAACTGGAAGTGAAAAGTTGACGAATCCATTTAACAAACCAGCATAATAGTATCTACTCGTAGAGCAGATATGATAAAGGAGGGCCTGGATTATGGCTATGTATTAAATGTACTTCAAGTTATTAGAGGATAAGAGTCAGGTCGGAAAATACACTTCCAGAATATTTGATATTACCCACAGTGTACGTTATGATCCTAAGTGAGGAAACACAGAAACAGAGACAACAATTTTGGTTTCAGTGACCTTTTTCCTTTTTACCACATCTGACAGGCAAAATTTTCATAAAGGCAGATGTTAAAAAATAAAATATAATAATAACATGATAAAAATAATAAAAGAAATGAAAAAGAATACACATTTCAAAGAAACATATTGCTTACATATAGACCTAAGGGAATTTGTCTCCAGCCTCGCAGACAATTATAGCTAGTATAATTTCAATTCCACCTCAGCTAAGATCTTCATTCATTATTGCATTTCATCTTGTCTAGGCTAATGCAGTAATTTATTTCCTGGTTTCTTAAAATCCCCCCCTTTTTTTAAGGCAGGCACCTGAAATATACACAGTTCATATCCATCCCCCATATAATTTTTAGTCTTCTTCAACATCACATTCAAAATAATTGTTGTTCTTGAAATTCTCAAGATAATTGCTTCCTAACTTTCTCAAAAAGTACATTACTTGTTTTTTCCACCTTCCTATTTGCTCAGATCTCTTTTTATTTTTCAGTATGGTCATCCTGTTACATGTGATACCAGATGTTCCATCCTTTTGAAATAGCTTTCGCATGCTTCTGTACTTCATCACTTCTTAGGTTCATAAACATATGCAAAATGTTTTATCTGCTACTTGTAATGAAGAAGACAGAAAAATCCAAGTCTAATACACAGCAAGAAAATATTTTTCTCCTTTTCCTGGAAGGACATCAAGGCTGGGCATATGCATAGATTACTTGAGTCCACCGTATTAGACTCCAGACTGCAAGAGTTAAAATAATCCAAGTTACATTATCTTAATTCAGTTCATATACATCAGGATATTAGAAAACATAGGCTCAGGGTGGTATTAAAGCTAAACAGTATACATGTATAACTGTTTAGAAGATCAAGGCTTCACTATGAAGTTGGAGAAACTCACATACACCAACAATAACAAAAATGAGTAAACATATATCTAACAGTGCAAATAGGTCTGGATTATGGAAATCATGACCTATGATTGTGTATTACGATCAGGTCTGTTGTTCAATATGTTTGTTGATTTATTCTATCATGATGAACGTAACTGTAAACACATCATCTCATTTGAGAGAATAGGTTATTTCAGAGTGGACATTACAAATGTATTATATTTTGTTGCATGACATGACTGATGATATAAACAGCAACGTAAACTAAAACTGGACTCCAAGATAATACAATATAACAATAGTTCAAATCCTTATTCTCCATATATAGTGTAAATTTATTTTTATAAACCAAAACCTTTATTATAAAGTTTTAAGATCCTAGTACAAAGGACCTTAAATCTCTATTAGAGAGTGTCCATTGAGCCTTTGTAAATATAGCATTCTTTTTGACATTGAAAAAAAAAAAAAAAGAAGAAGAATTTTTATGAATGCCTAAGTGCAGCTCCAGTTCAGATACACACAGGTAACCGTTAGTTTCATTTAACTGCAGACAAAGTTTAAGAAACCTTTCTTTTACATATTAGAAATATTTTTAACAAAATTTTGCTATTTTATTATTCTGCTATTTTGGCATCAGTATTACTTAGCTTGTTTTGCTGGTACGTAATGACAATTGCGCCTCACCCTCCCAGGAACATGGAGACAGGGAAAGCAGAGTGTAATGTGATTCTTAAATTCATCATATACCAATGAAGAGCACATAATACAGAATTGTAGATGAAGTTCATAGACTTATAAAGTATCACATAGAAACATAGTTTTTCAACAGCATCTGCTTTTGATCTGTTCTATTATTAAGAAGACACTAGTTCAATAACAGTTTAGATTTTGATGTTATTAAGAAAAAAAAAAAAAAGAAAAGGAAAAAAGAAACAGGCTAAACTATCTCACTATCTCCTTCCTGTTTTTCTCTTTAATAGTGGCAGAAGAGAACTTTTGAGCACCTTATGCTTTGAACAAGTTCATTTTGGAGAGAGCTTGTTAATTGTTTTATTTCCAAGATTTTCTGAGCTGACCTACAGCTGTTTCTGAGTTGAGTCATCCATAATGGCCTCCAATGACCTTTTGTAGATATGCTCAATAGTAATGCTACATAAATATCTGTAAAAAAAAAATAAAGCTGAAACTCACCATTTCCTTCTTCCTGGTCAAGCAAGTGACAATAATTACTGGACTATTATAAAGCCTTTTAGTGCAGTGGCTTAGCACTTACATTTAGCCGGGTTTAACATGGCTGAAGCCTACTCAGGAAATCTAGTGACAATCTTTTAAAAGTGCTATTGGTCATGTGCAAATGGTACTTCAGAGGCTCAGAGCTATGTCGAACCTTCATGCAATTTTCCCATGAAAACAAAATCTATCTTTTTAGCTTCAGAAATATCTTCCTCCCAATTGCCATGTTCTCACTTCAAACCAGAAATGGTTACAAAATGAGAAAAATAATAGTAAGGAAGAAAAGTCCTTTTCTGATCACATTCTTAAAAAAATGTTTTTGCTGAAACTAACATAATCACTAGACATAACAACAGATAAATAATAGGTCATTTCAGGTTAAACAATAAAATCTAGAAAAGTCTATGCACTTCTGAAATCAGGAACTTAAAATGGAAACTGCTAGTGAACCTTAACTATAGGTATCTGCTATCTGCTCTGCTAAGAGTATATTTTAAAAACTTATGATGGCTAGTAGTTAACTTATGAAGGCTAAAACTTGATATAATCTGTGATTTACATGATTAATTCAGAAAGTTATCAGCAGTCTAACCTACTACCTCCCAGCTGTAATTTCTAACTTTTAACAAATTACTTCTCATGTTGTGTTCTCGATATACAAACACATTTCCAAATTATTATTTATGAATAATAACTTTGGATTTTTTTTAATTTCCCAAAATTATTACATACTACTTCATAAACAGTTCCCAAATCATGGAACATAAACTACCAATATATCCAGAAATGTATTGTCTAAAACAACAAGTAGTAAAAAAAAAAAAAAAAAAAAAAAAAGTATTCAAAATATAAGGTACGAGTTTGCTTGAAAAATTTAAATTGAAACTGGTTATTAAATATAAATGCAATTTCTTCAAATATAGGGGAGTGTTGTGCATTTGCTTAGGGGAGCAGGCTATTGGACAGGAAAATTCTTCCTCCTCACTTTTCCACCATCCCAGATATACTTACACTAGTCTACAGAAAAAACATTGTTAATATCAATCTGAAAAGTGATTCTCAAAAATCAGAGGCTTGATGCTGAATCAGGGGTGCATTATTTCATTGTTACCTAACTGAAACTTTAAAAGCACCAAACACATTACTGACAATCTCATTCTGATTCAGAACACCACCACTAAAAAAGGTAATTTATCACCATTTCTCATGATGGCTATTCAAAGGACTAATCAGTTATTTTCAGTCAAAACTAAAATAACAATAAAATACACTCTATAACAATCTTTTAGATAAGCAATGATGTGATATTGTGAAAGAGCTTGGAAAAATATGGATTTTTTAAAATTCCTTTCTACTTCAAATGGATTTGATTTTTTTTCTGTTGTTTTAACATAGGGAAAAAAAAAACAAACTCACATAAAGGCATTAAAAGTACAGTTCGCTCCTGTGCTTTTGTCTTAATTTAAAATTCACTACTGAAAGGTTAGATTTCAGAAGCTTAATACAAATTTCACTGAATATTTTTTGTATTATCTTCTGTACCATACTGTGGTCTACCATGGTTTACTAAGCCATCCTTTCAGAACAGTAATATGGTTTTATTTTTCATATTGCTCTGCTTGTAAAACTAAATCAAAATGAAACCGATTTGGAGTGGAAGGTGAGAAGCACTTCCCATGACACTAGATGACACCACAATGTCACACAGGCACTATGATGATTACTCCCAGATAGCAGACCCCTTCTGCCATGAGAAGGAGGACTGGGGATCCTCAGACTAGCTTCCCGTCTGTTTGACATACAGGTGTTTCAGTACCCATGTTTCAAGAAAATGGCTAGCACAAGGAAATGTTAACATGTCTGTCTGTCTCCACCTCAGCTAGACAAAATGAAAGTCTTTTTCTATTCTGTTACATAGCAGGCAGAAACTGCAAGCAGAGCACACGTGCAGCATCCCACAGCTGCAGACAATACTCATTCAAAGGCTGTCATTTGCTCTCTTCAGCAATCCCAGCCATGCCTGAGCTGGCCCAGCTGGCTTCAGCCCCTGCTTGCTCAGGAGGATTGGAAGCACGTATGTGGGCAGGGGACAGTGGGGTGTTAGCACATATTGAGAAAGTCCTGGAGAAGGAAGGCCTCAGGTACAAGGTGAACTGAGTTAGCCATGGTGCTGCAGAGGCAGGTGCTCCAACATGCTCTTCAGATACGGGCAGCTTTGCAGCACACCCAGCATCGGGGGCTGGCCTTCAGAGGTACCATGAAAGCTGCTGTGAGCACTGAAAAAAAACAGCTGCCTGTTTTCTGAGATACAAAATTTGTAAGAAAACGATATTTTCTTCTCTGTGTTTAGGCCAATGTATGTGACGATTCATATGTTGTACAGGGAGGAACTATCTGTCATACAACAAGCACTGATAGATTCTTATCTATAGATAAAAATAAGTAGTGCAATGAAAAGGTGAGGTTGATTAAAAAATCCTAACATTTATCACGAGTTCACAAGCATTGCTCTTTGTTTACCTATATATTCTAACACTCTTGCTGCATAGTATAGCCATAGTAAAAATTAACTTTTCACAAATCTCTTTTAAGTAAAATGTATGACTTGAGAGAAAATGTAAAAGACGTGTGTTTTTGATTTGTTATTTTGCTTCTGCCTAGGAATGTGTGTCAACAGCTACATGAATCATTTTTAATTTCAAGGCCTTGAAATTCACCCTGAGGACTCCTGTCAGAAAGAAAGGATCTTCAGAGTTAAAAGAAGAAAATATTAAAAACACAGCAACATCATTGTAGCTGTCATCTGGCAACAGCTGTTAGTTGTATTATTAATCCAAAATGAATCAGGAATAAAAACAAACAAACAAACAAACAAAAAAAAAAAAAAAAAAAAAAACTTATTGGATTTTGACAACACAGCCTAACACAACACTTCACAGATGTGGTGGAAAACCCACAAGGAACCGTGGGGAGGTTAGAGCACTCCAAAACTTTTGCCAGCAACTTTCTGTTAAAAGGAGGACAAAATTCGTGCAAAGCAAAGGAACCACAGAAAGGAATCACATACAAAGGAGAGGCATCTGTGAGTCCTTCATCTCTTGCATGGTTAATTAAGACAAATACAGTCAATACCCTATTCCATTCATTTACTGTTTATTTCAACAGGAGATATGTGATAAAGGGTATCTGATGGTCAGTAAAAAAATTTCTATCCCTGGATGTTGCTCATATGAGAAACAAGAAATTAATTGCCCCTCAGACCTATAAAGAACAACACATCCTGAGATAAACACACAGACAGTAAATATGTATCACCCGTCTCTTTAAACCTACACCTAAAAGTCACAGCTTAATAATTTATGTTTCAATTCACAATTATTTAAGATTTAACTTTACTTAGGCCTTTCTCTGAAAGACAAGCAACTCCAAAAATGTATGTTTCAAACTTTTTTAAAAATTATCAGCTGTTGACTTTTTATATAGTCACTTTTTTTCAGAAGTACAGGTTTAAAAAAATCTACTTGGAAGATCTGTATCATGGAAATAATATTTGAAAGGAAAAAAAATAGTGAATTGCAGTGGACAGAAAGAATTTTACAAGAATGATGAATATTGATGTTATGTCATGAAAAAGCATTTTATAAACAATGCTAAATCTAACTTATTAAACACATACTTTGCATTATTACACACTTATATTGCACTTGCTCATATTTTTCTGACTTACTATGATGTCAGTTGAACAAGGAGATGGCGTATCTAAATAAGATAAACACATCTACATGCCAATTAAGAAATGAATGCTTTATGTAATTTAAAGCACAACTTTGCTAAATTATTATAATAAAGATTATTACTAAATATATTTTTGTAGCATACCACTCTTCAGTAGTTTAGAAAAATAATATTTTTCCCATCATTTTTTGCCTCATTTTATCTTATGTGATAGTTTAGAGGTGATATTTTAATATTATAAATATATATAACTAATAAGTCAACATGGCAGTGATTACATAAAATAATTTGCTGAAACACCTTAATGCACGATATTACTTTTACTACTTCAGTATACCTTGCAACTGTTGGTTTGACAGAGCATTCTGAAACTACTGCAGAACATACTGCACTACACAAATTTGAGATGCAACTGCTGACACACATTGTCTACACCACTGAGAATCCCTTGGAGATGGTATTACATCTGATCCAAATTCAATCTATTTAACAAAACAGAGGCTTAGACAAAAATCAAAAAAAAAAAAAAGAAAAAAAAAAGTCTGAGTTTCTTATGCTTGTCTTAAAGTTGTCTTCTTTTACCAAAATACAAAGTAATCTAGATATTTAGCATAAAGGCATCCACTTGCAAAAAGGCTTCCTCTATACAGAACAATACTGCATTGAAACAAATATAAAAGATCAGTGAAATAAACATACCGTACGCTTTTTCAGTGATTCAGTTACTTTTACAGAACATTATGGCTCAAGTGAACAACCCATTTCACTGCCATATTAACTTTTTGTCAGAACTGATTACAAATGGATTAAAGACAAGACTTGAGAAATGTATTTAAGGGAAAGGACCTGCATTATGTTACCAGTCCTTGCCATTTCATATTGAATGCAAGAGCCTGCAGAAAATCTCATCATAAAGAGATATCCTTCAAGAAGAAACGACTTTGATAAGTCCCTCATTTTATTTTCATCTTCCATTCAAGTGAAGCCTAACTCATATCATGGCTATATATATATGGAACTACTGCATGTTCTGCCCAAATACTTTTAGATGCAATCTATTGATCTAAAATTTATTTCTTGAAAGAAGAGTTTGTGAGAGAGCAAAACCTAATTTAATCTACCCTCTTCCCTTAGGACTGTTTTCCTGATGGCTATATCTACTTCTGGGACTGCAGCAGTTTACTGAGTTCCAGGAAGGCTTCAACTCTTCAAGCTTCCTTAATATTACAGATAGAATTGACTTCTTCCTTGTAAATATCATAAGCTTTATCTCACAATACTATGTAACCAAAATACCAATAGTCTTATGGACCAGTTAAGGAAAAAGGAAGAGGAAAAGCATTTTCAGAATATTTTAATACATAATCATAACAACAAATATTATTCATATTATCGTCCTTTAATCCTGAAATGTGTACTAAGAGAAAAACAAGATAAAACTATATAGGAAGAAAACAAAAGGCTTCCTTGAGGACATAAATTGAATGTTTCTGAGGTAAAATTAATGATGTACTCCTCTTGTAATCCTGTATGACTTTCAATGGCAGAATCTCTACCTATTGTTTAAATTTTCACATAAGTTATGTACTGGCTGGGAATTTGAACCCCTTTGTTTGCCTGAGGGATGTTCACACGTTAGAAAATGTGAAGTAAAATAGACCTTTGTTGACAGCAATACTTGCAAAAACATCATAGAAACTTAAGTGTCTGGCAGCTCCCTGGGGCCAGGCATGAGGAGCGTGGGATGTCCCTGGGTGGGCCAGGCAGGGCCCGCAGGCAGCACGCCAGGAGCAGGGCACTGGGGGCCCCAGCCAGGCGAGGCCAGGCTTCGCTGTGAGCCTGTGGGTGGGCCCAGCTAGACAGGAGCCATGTCTGGGCAGGGCAGGGCTGTGGGAAGCTGGAGCCCAGCCCTGATGCAGCCTCAGTGGGGCAGGGGCTGGTGGCCCTAGGGCTGCTATGGGGCGTTAGTGCACTCCAGACCATGACAAACAGAATGGCAAGTTTATATGGAAATTTGGAAAGAGCAAATGAAGATAAAAGCTTTGATTTGGTAACATAATTGTGCCTTTGTCATGTAAAAAGTCCAGTTCCAGATACAGCGATGGACAAACGGTGATCAATCTTACCCTTAGGGGAAAAAACAAACAAACAAACAAACACAAAAACAAACCTTCTATTATCATTTAGTGATTAAGTGAAAGAAAATATCTGTAAGTAAAGATATATAAAAAGAAAACAGTACTGTTCTGTTCTGGAAGCAAAGATACAGAGTCTCAGGAAATGTAGTTACAGCCTGTCCTAACTTTAAATTTACAAATATGATGGCAAATTATAGTGACAATTACAAGACATGAGGAAAAATTGCTGGTTATTATGTTCAGAGTCTACCTGTACTCTTAAGCTTACTGGGCTGCTTCTGTTGCTGCTGATGGGCTTGGCAAAGATGGCAAGGGATGGAGCATGGCAGGGGCTGGAAATGTACTCTGGGACAAGATGAGAAAATATGGGCACCACATAAGGGAACCCAGGAAATCCTATTGTCAGGCTTTATGTTCCCCCTTAATATAGACACCAACCTTGTGAATGATGCCAACTAAATACTGACAGGACAAATGCTAACATACAGCTGATAAAGTCAAATTTCCTGGACAGATCACACTTTTGTTGATGGTCTGTGGAGGTGGTTTCTCTTTCTCTTCCTGCTCAGATAAGAACTGAATTATAGATGTCTCTCAAATGTCACATTTGTTATTATCATATTCTAAACTGGGGCAAAATTGCTACATAAATATCTTCCAATTATTTTTTTTTTTTAAGTAGAGGGACAATTGATATGGAGCTGATAAAGCTTCCGTTCACCTTTTGGAGGAAGTATCTCTACTGCAGTTCAATTATTTTTGCTAAAATATTTATTGAAAAGCATTGTCTTTATACATAAGCTTTGGAAAAGCATCATCTCTACACTAGATTTGCTGTTCTGAATAGTCTATTGCAAGACAAGATGTTATCAGCTACTTTTATTCAGATTGTAACTGAAAATCCATGCATTGCTCTGAAATACAAAGATTGATGGGAAAACAGATACATACTTACTGATCTATGACTATGCATAAATTATATTCTGAGAGTAGCTGTGTTTTTAAGTCACTCCCATTTTTAAAAAGAGTAGAATGGAGGACCCAACGAACTACAGATCGGTGACCCTCACCTCTGTGCCTGGCAAGATCATGGAACAGATCCTCCTGGCAGAAAAGTCAAGGCATATGCAAGACAACGAGGTGATCCAAGACAGCCAGAACAGCTTTACCAAGGACAAATCCTGCCTCATCAACCTGGTGGCATTCTACGACTGAGTGACTGCGTCAGTTGACAAAGGAAGACTGACCGACGTCATCTACCCAGACTTCTGCAAGGTCTTTGACACAGTCCCAGGTGACATCCTGGTCCCCAAACTGGAGAGAGATGGATTTGATGGATGGACCATTCAGTGGATAAGGAGTTGGCTTGAAGGTCACACCCAGAGAGTGGTGGTCAGTGGCTCTATGTCCAAGTGGAAGGTAGTGATGAGTGGTATACCGCAGGGGTCTGTCCTAGGACTGGTATTGTTTAATGTCTTTATCAATGACATAGACAGCGGGATGGGACCACCAAGCTGCGTGGTGCAGTCGATACAACAGAAGGGATGCCATCCAAAGGGACCTGGACAAGCTTGAGAATTGGGCCCAAATGAACCTAATGAGGTTCAACAAGTCCGAGTCCAAGGTGCTGCACCTGAGCCAGGACAATCCCAGACACAACTCTGGGAGAAGAACTTACTGGGAGATGAACTTACTGAGAGTAGCCCTGCAGAGAAGGACTTCGGGGTTCTGGTGGACAAAAAGCTCGACATGAACCAGAACTATGCTCTTGCAGCCCAGAAAGCCAACTGCATCCTGGGCTGCATAAAAAGAGGAGTAGCCACCAGGTCAAGGGAGGTGACTGTCCCCTTCTGCTCAGTCCTTGTTACAACGTGTCCAGAGGAGGACCAAGAAGATGATCAAGGGGCTGGAGCACCTCTCCTGTGAAGACAGGCTGAGAGAACTGGGGATGTTCAGCCTACAGAAGAGAAAGCTCCAGTGTGACCTCTTTGCAGCCTTTCAGTACCGAAAGAGGACTTACAAAAAAAATGGAGAATAACTATTTGCTTAACCAGATAATATCAGGACAAGGGGGAATGGTCTTAAACTAAAAGAAGATAGATTTAGATTAGAGATTAGGAGGAAATTCTTTACTCTGAAGGTGGTGAAGCAATTGAACAGAGAGGTTGTGGATGCCCCATCCCTACAGGTGTTCAAGACCAGGCTTGATGGGGCCTTTGCCAACCTGATCTAGTGGGTGGCATCCCTGCCCATGGTAGAGGGGTTGGATTTAGATGATCTTTGAGGTCCCTTCCAACCCAAGCCATTTTATGATTCTATGATTTTATGACTTTTGTGCATTTTAAAAATCAGCATTTATATGCAACTTCTAAAGGCAACAGTATCCTCCATCAATTCTAAATGCCTTGTTTCCTTTTCACAAGTGTAGCACCATTGGTCTTTCATTGCCTCCAGGTTGAATAAAATATAATTTCTCAAAATAAGAAACATAAAAATGTGAACTTATTCATGAACTTATAAAAGCAATAGCATTATTAACACAATATAATATTAAAAAAAAAAAAAAAAAAAAAAAGAGAGAGAGAGAGAGAGAGGAGAGAAGTTCAGCCATTTAATAAATATGTAACCGCTTTGTTTCCAACCACAGATACTTTAGCATTAACAAACCAGCAGCTTCTGGAATAGTACCTCAATATTGCTCCCTCCCGTTTTCATTGCTACTGCAGAATTTCATTGCCACCCTTTAACTTAATTTCTGAAATTACCATCCCCAATAATACCAATACCCACAATAACTTGTGGAAGGGAAAATTGAATTGGGAAAGGGAGTGTGGATCATGAGCAGAGAATAAGGCATCTCAACGCTTTGTTCTAAATCTTCATTTCAGTCCTCCAGCCAAAAAAAAATAAGGGGGAGAAGAAGGAGTCAATGTCCCAGTAATTCTTTCTTGTAGAATTAGAGATACCACTAGGATGCCACTGTCTAGAAGAAGGCACAATTAAAGGCAGTAAAGTCATTGCTTAGTTCCACAGCATTACAGTGATCTGTAATGTATTGCTAGCACGTGGACTGGTCCTTGGGCACAGTCTTTAAAGATAGTGTAGTGCATTAATCTTCTGAGTCAGTCTCCTGACTCTCATCCCAGTTGAGCTAAAAATTACGCTAATGTATTTGTGGTTTTAGGGTGAAATCTTACTCATTCCTGTTCCCTCAAGTTGAACACAGTCTATCACACATGCAATTTCCACACTTTGTTTGGATGGGATATTAGCTTTCCTTGTCTACAAACAAAGGAGTAATGGTGCATATTATCTCTTCTGAAAAGTTTGAAGACATGGAGAGAAATACCTGTTCATACAATTAATCATTTTCTGGAAAAAAAAAAAAAAAAAAAAAAAAAGATATGTAATAGATACTTACAATGAAACTCTTTTCTCACACCAATATCATTATCTTTTGTAATAGATACATAGTAGTTTAGACCTTCAGGGAAAGAAAAACAAACAAAAACAAAAACAAAACAAAAAAAAACAGCAGGCTATTCTCCTCAGTATATCTAAAAAGATGTGAAAGTTTAGAAATACGGAAAAGCAAGCTTAATAAACATAAACATCGGGTGAACCTTTTACAATGGCCCATAGAATATACATGTAAAAGCAAAACCTGGTAATGGTGAGCAGATAGCAATTTTTTGCATCTATAAGAAAGACTGTGAAGGATAAAGCAACAGACTCTAGACTATATGATTGTGTATATCTCACTGGTTTCACATCAGGACTTCAAACCTGGTTGAACAAACACAGCACTTCATCAGGCATTATATTTTGTTGAAAGTATAAAGATATATCTGTGTATTTACAAATAAAAGTCAATAATTTTTTTTTTTTTTTAAGAGTGTCTACCAACAAAAGGAACACAGTTGCCAATTAGAAGTTACAGAGTTATGGAAGCATGTGTTGATTCCTCATTTTTTTCCTTTTCTTTTTGTTTGCGGGGGGTGGAGGGGAGGAAGGGAAGTATAACTGGTGGTTGAGAACAAATACACATACTAGTTGTTTGAAACAGTGAATGACAAGAGTCACAAGCACAGAAACAACAGCAGAACAACCAAGGATGAGTTTCTTCCTGATTTCTGAAATAAATCTCCAATACACAGTGAGACTCCTAGGAGAGGGAAAACAAGGTTACAACATCCGGTAATCTTTTTGCCCTTGTTTTTAGGGCTCTTTTCCTTCCTTTTTAACTATATGATTGATGTTGGAAGAGATAGTGGTGGTAGATAGTGGTAACCCATAAAGAAAGTGCAGAGGCAGAACATTGGTACTGCTGTTATGAGCTGTAGAGTGGTCAATCTCCCTCTGCTCCTCAAACCCTTGCCCAGCAGGCAGACCATAAAATTGCTCCAGCAGGCAGACCATAAAATCTCCTTGGGGCAGATCTCTTGTTAGTACTTAAAATCCAAATCCAAATGACATTACAATATTTATATTACTCTCTGCTGTTAGCTGGCAGATGACACCCTCAAGTAAGTGTTCATGACAATATTTTTAGATGAAGCATTTATTTCTGTCCCTTTGGGAATTAAGAAGTGTATTGTACAGTACCTGACAGAATTAGAAGAAAGAAGTAAGACTCCTATTTTGATCCTGAATTCCTGTGATTTTCTTGACAACAAATGGTACGCTTTGGTAAGGATATATACTAGAGATATAATTTCAGAAATTCCTTGGAGGAAAATAAACACATGAACACTTGAGCATGAAATGCAGTTCTTACAACTTCAAGATAAAAAGTACGGTATACATGCACAAAAATAAATTAATTTTAAAGTTAATTACACACATTTAGCAAGATGCATAGCTAATAAAAGGAACTCAAATTTCAGCGTGATTCTCCACTGTGACCTCATCTTGATAGTAAGTAGGAACCAATCACATTTAATTAAGTTGGAGTCTTTACTAAGAGCTATAAAAAAATGGCTTGCAATGCCAGTTCAAGTGAGATTTTGAATTTTCTCTATAGCTAATCTACTTGCCTAACAAACATAATGTGTACAAGCAAAATTTTATGATTAATGCAATCGCCCTTACTATTTTTTTTATAAAATTTAGTTACTGAGCAACAACATTTTAAGAGCCTATGTGTAAAAACTGTGATAGAAGAGGTTAAGTTTACTTTCAGACCACTGTAGGAACTTGGGCATTAACTGCTATCTTAGGAGTTTTGGCAGTTCGGGAAACATCACAAAATACTCCTTTACAGCATAGGCATTCAGTTTATGTATGATACTAATGGCCATAAGGCCATTAAAATAATATTGGAGATTCTCAGCATGAAGCAAAGAGATTGCTAAACACAGGACTCTCCAGTTTCAGTTAGCACTCTAATATGTACCGACTTGCATATCAGCATGGCATCATTAACCCCAATAAACATGTTTATTTTAAACAGATGTCACCAAGACAGATATTTCAACTAAAAGGAGTACGATTTATTATTATTTTCTTTTTACATCAGAAATAGGGATGCTTCTTCAAGTAAGCTGCACAATTTGATTTCTGAAACAATTTTACTACCTAATATAGTTTCCTCTGTACAGCAGAGACATTGAGTCATGAAGTGCCTTAAGATTACTCTAGTTAGCACAGTAGATTCTTAAAAGGAATACCACAACAGACTATTTTACTAGAGCATTCAAAGAGCACTCTTTCTTATTGCACTGCAAAGTCTAAGGAATTCCTCCAATGTAAAATATTATCTTTAAATGAAGAAATGAGGCAGATGTTAATCCACTACATCCAGAGTTATTACCTCAGTATTCATTTTAGCATATTTCATCAATTAACAATGTTGTGTTCTATTTGTATTTATCAGTATCATACCTATGAATAACTTTATAGATTATCAACAGTTTTTTTCTTGTTTCCCAAAACAAATGTGTGTACACTTGCATGCTTTAAATTAACACTCTACAGATTATAATGCCACCAGATATTCCAGTCCCACATGAACTCTGCCAAGAAGGTTAAAAATGAATAAGAAGAACAGTTACAGTTGAAAATGAAAGTCAAGATTTTCAAGGTTTGCTCATTTCGTGCTCATGAGGCATATCTCTATATTTGGAGGCATCTGTCCACCCACTGACTATATTACCTGTCATATGCTGTCCACCAAGTACCATACTAGAGAAGTAGTGAATGGGTCATTTCTTATAGGCATGTTTGAAGCCATTATTCATATTATTGTGAAGACAGAAAGCAGAGGGAGTTTGACACTCTTCTCACACTTCATAATTAGCCATAATTATTCAATTCAAGGCTAAACATGTTTTTCTCCCACCACACCAATGCCTACAAACAAAATGAATAAAAACTACAAGCCCTAGAGCCGATCACCTGAAAACCTAATGATTTTTAGGAGTTGCTGGTAGCCTGATGGAGGTAAGGCTGCTGCTACTCCTTGATTTTAATCTGTGATTAAGAAGCAGCAGTGGGGCGGAGTGTGTCCTCCCAACAGGCACACACACATACGCTAAACATACACACAGCAGGTGGCACACAGACAGAAATACTTAACACCAAAACACAAGTGGGATGGACAACTTCATCCTGTTTCCTTCTCTGCCTGCTCAGGATGAAGACCTATTTAAGCGGAACACAAACGTGCTCAACCGGTACCCACACATATCCAGTCTCAGACACCCCATTAACCTAGTAAGTGGTACCTCGATCCCCAGGCAAAGAGGCCTCTCAGTCAACATGCAGACCTTACAGTCACTCCGGTAGCTGGTCTGGACCTCTTGGCTCCTCCAACAACCAACTCTTGAACCCTCTGGTTTCTCCAGCATCTGGCCCAGACTTTGGGCCATGTGGATATCCAGAACCCAAGCTACTTACCCTACTTGCTGATCAGTCTAGCTTGATGCTCAGCAGTGACAGCACACTGACATACAGACCTATGTGATATGCACATGCTCTGCACTCTCTGCTTGCTGGCACTGCAGACACATGGGCCCCTCTGACCCATCTGTCCAGCTCCTGTTGCTGGCATTTAAACCTCCACACACACATGCACAGAGACAGAAAGTCTTTTCACCCAGGAAAATGGTTAGAAAGGCAGCATAATAACATACAGGACAAACTGCACTGATCAAGCACAGGATACAAACAGACAACAGTACTGAGCAGGAGCCTGTTTACACACGACCGGTCCCCTTTGTCCCCTTACGCCATTATTTTCCCTCGCTTTTTCCTCCCTAATCTGTCTCAGCCCCTCCATTTCTCTTCCAGTGGTCCTTCCTCTAAACATTCCAGAATAAGTCTAGCGCAATACCATGATGCTCTTCCCTGCATCCTATAACATGTCCCACACCCTGTAGGTAGTAGGTCCCTCAGCCTCTCCTGTTGCTGACTCCTCATGATGGGTTTCACCCCTGGACTATGGGGCTAAGGCTCAGCCCAGTATTGATTCCCCAGATGGGGAATTACCTGGGGGTTGCTCCCTGTGTGCTGCATCTCTGCGCTCCTTTGTGTGAGTTAAAACAAGCCTTTTATCAGATAAGCCAACAATGATGTTCTTTTGCCAACAACACAGCTTTTTTACTCTAAAGTTATTAATCTTGAGGTGGCCAAGTATTATATTTTAGATGCATGAATTCTCAAATATCCACCCTATTTAAGCCATTTTAAACCAAGCTAATAAAAATCTATAATTCTAAAGTCTCTGAATAGTAAGTTGTTCAGAACCAATCTGAAGAAGCACTAACTTAAGATTAGCATTTACACTACAGCTATGAACAGCTTCATGTCTGTATCCGATAGCTCCAAGAAGCTTTACCAACAGCTACAAGAGATCCTTAGACTTCTCAAAAGTTACATTCAATCACAAATGTTGAAACCTTTCCCCTTCTCACTTTTTCCTTGCTACAGCCCTTCTACTTCTTTCTTGTAAAGGAAGCTTGTGAATGCCACTGTAAATTCAAAAAATTTTTGGAGAAAAAATAATTAAGATGAAATTGAACAATTCAAACTGTTAGAAAAATAGGTCACAGAAATGCTTGCAGATTCAGAAGTGATGCATTTCGAAAATTAGTGTTTTAAAACCCAGAAATTCAACACGAAATTTCATAGTGAAACACTCTATTATTCAAGATTTTCCAATAATTTCCAATATTCTACTTCCCATTTCTTCACAACAAATTAAATTAAGTGCTATTCTGGAATTATGAAAAGACAACTTAAAACAAAAAGCTTACTCCTTTTTTATTTCACTGTTTCACTGTCTACTTCCCTCATAAGGTATTTATTCCTTCCCCATATAAGCATACTAATAAAGAATCAACAATATTTTCATATTCTGTACACATATTTAAAACAATTTAAGTTCATAGATGTTATTAAATCCCTGTCAAAGCCTAAGGCTTTGGGAGTGAAAATATACTTCCATCTGCTTTCTTTATAACAGACACAAATAGATGCAGATATAACAATATTACTTTCTTTTGTGATATAGACCTGGTACTGAAAACACCTATCATGGTTCTTCACTGACTAAATAACAGCTCCAGACTACAAGTTCCATACCATACCAAATAAAAAATATAGGCCATTGCCTCAGAGTGACAAAACAGAAATTAGAAATGTAGGCCAGGGTTGTATTTCTAAAGAAAACAAAGGCAGAGAGTGCTTGAGCACTGTACCACTGATTTACTCTCCCTCTTAATTGTCAACATGTACCCCAGAATGCTGTTAACCTGTGTCAACTAGCAGTCTCCCAGACTGTATCCACACATAGCCAGGTAAGTTGTGTGTCAGTGGTCACTCCCAGTAAACGGCATGATCGGGACTACAACAGGTTTGCCTCCAAGCAGTTTATACAGTCCTTCAACACTACTTTGTCAGGCTTTGCACTCTTAGGCCTTCCTAATGTGTTCAAAAATTCGTAGAATAATTTAGGTAGAGAAAGACATCTAGGGGTCATCTAGTCCAGCCCCCTGTTCAAAGGAGGTGTAGTCTCAAAGCCAGCTCAGGTGGTAAAAATGCATTTCTCTTCTACTGAAGCAAGTGCGTGCCTCCAAAATCCACACAGATTAACAAACACAAGCAATGACACAACTGTAAAAACATTACAGTGAAAACTATTATACTACACTCAATTCAGCACAATTTAAAAATAATTTTCTTCCATACGGTCAGTGTAGGAACCACAATAGATACATGAGTATAAAGAATGTGATTCTTTCAACTCAGCATTAAAGGTTTGATATGGAAAGGGAAAATAGTTTAAAAGTTCAAATGAAGAAGAAAAAAAAAAACTTGTTAAGTTTTATTTCCTCAATATTAGGACTATAAATACGTATTAAAAAAAAATAATCCATCATATTAATAAATAAGATAATGGTCTTCATAAAATCCAAAAATATTAACTACCGGTCCAAAAGAGGTTTCTTCTCTCTTTAAAGAAACCAATTTTGATTCCTTCTACATAAGTTACACTTCTTGGAAGACAGGAGAGGGTGATGCATAGAGTTTAAGCATAAATATTTTAGCTCATTCTACTTCTTGAATCAGAGAATATGATTTCAGCAAAATGAAAAAACAAAAGTTTTATAAATATGAGAATGATATTAATTTATTATGTTGAAACACACATTCAATAATACTCCTAAGCCTATCCCTCAGGCAAAACAAAGCATTTAAAATCGTTATGTATTAGGCACACTTGAGTCACTTCCTAAACAGAGGTTTGAAAATATGAAAAAGTGCTATTCCACTTTGGCTGAATGGCTCACATCATGGCATGATGCAGAATTAATCTAGTACACCGTTGGGTCCTTTTAGTTCTCAGTAAAACCGCAACTCTGAAATTTCATAATGTGAAAGCCAAAAGAAGGACATAACAGGAATTAAAAAAAAAAAAATCCACTCACCTGCCTATTTTGTATATTGGATTCCACCTACCAGATTCAATTAACTGCAACATATTAGCCAAATAATAGTGATAGGAATATAAAATACCCACCTGTTTTAGGGTCAACAGAGAAATATGGCTGTCCCTGAAGAATACTGTATACTACTCTGGCACTGTTTCCATATGTAGGGTCATCTGCATCTGTGGCTGTCACCTGTAGAACAGACGTACCTGTATATACAGGAAAATAGAAGTTAATTGATAATATATACAATTTTATGGCAGATTCTACTTAGGCGATTCAATTTTTATAGAATATTCTTAGATGCATTTCTGAAATTTCTGTAGTCCTCATGTTCTAAAACTGAGAGATCAATGATCTCTGTATTATTATCCTATCATATTTTTAAGGAAAAGCATCCATACTCATCTAAAAAAAAAATCTTTCTCTCTCTATATGTAAAACTAACATATATGTATTACATATATGTAAACATATATAGTAACTATACAGCATACATATTTGTGCATACAGACCCCAAATATGGATATTATCTAGACTTCTGAACAACTCATATTTATAGATTTCAGGATTATCATTCACACTACAAATTACTGTTGAAGTTCATATTTAAAATAATTTCCAAAAATGCCCCAAATTAATAAAAGATGCAAAAGTTAACAACAAATCAGAAGTATCAAAGATCTAAAGAAAAAAAAAAAAGATAAGGAGTTCAAAAAACAGGTACTTGTATGCTGCTAACAAATACTATTAAAAAAATAAAATCACAAAATCACAATTTCTAACAGACCACTAAGTGGGATAACCTATCAATTTATCAGTTACACGTTGTAGAACATACAATGCAGAAGTATTGCAGAGATAGAATGAATATAAGTGATTTTAAATTTGCTACACTTTTCAAGACATTTGATGATGAATCTTTATGGCCCAACATTCTGTACTCAGAGAGTGGTGAGGCACTGGAACAGGTTGCCCAGAGAAGCTTTGGATGCCCTATTCCTGGAAGTGTTCAAGACCAGGTTGGATGGGGCTTTGAGCAACCTGATCTAGTGGGATGTGTCCCATGATGGGGGCAGAGTGGGTGATGGTGGTGGAATGAAACGGTTTTTGAGGTTCCTTTGAACCCAAACCACTCTATGATTCTGTTATTCTAACATTGCACATAAGAAACCAGAAAAAGAAAGATTTGAAAGTTAATAAAGGTTCAGTATTCATCCCGTGTGTTTATTCTTCTACAGATACTGCTTTCAACAGACTCCTTTGGCCTGATGTTAAAAGAGAAGAAAATAACAGCACAAGTTGCTCCCCTGTTATTCTGAAAGTGGCTTCTCAGCTAAATTAGCCACTGAGGGGTGTTCAATTTTGCATTTCAGTTCTGACTAGAAGTATGTTTTGGACTTGAATTGTTTGATCTTCGCCACTCATTGTACTTTGATTTGCCTCATGGAACAGTTTTGGAGCATCACAACTAGATTCCTTTGGATGAAACTAAACCAGATGTGCTCTAGCAGACCATCTGATTTACTCGGACTGCAGAGGCATTTGGTTTCAGAGACCAGAACAGAGCTAGTCTTCCCAACACTAGTGTCCCAAAAGACTTCCCAGAAGACTTTCCAAACGCTTCCAGTAGAGATATTGGATCCAAGTTAAACAGTTCCAGCTGTTTAACTTCATAGGTCAGTTTCCATTGCACAGAACTGTTTATATAAAGTAAAATAATTTTTATGTTAATTCCCAGAGCACACTGGGAAAAGACATACTTAAAATCATTAGGTCTCACTTTGAGTATAACAAAGCAACCACATAAATCTTTGCAGATACAGATTTTCCACTCTTTCAGAAAGTATTCATTCATTTGTGCCATACTAACTTGGACACTTGGACACTTGAGATTTGCTATCTCAACTTAGCACAGGAGTTCTTGCAAGCAACAACAGGTCACTTCAAATAACAGAAAATCAGTTCTTTTCACCCAATTTTACAACTTATTTAAATACTGTTAGGATGTATTTCTGCAGCTCAGTTGTTGTATTAAGTGGTGAATTTCTGTCCACATTAATTTGTTGCTTTAGTATTATTTATGGCTTGTTGCTTTATGTTGGAATTTTGTAAAATCTTTAAAAATTAACACGTTACTGATTTATTTTATTCTTTTTAATCAAAAACACCAAAAATACCTATCCGATAGGTACAGGTATAGTCACCTATCAGTCTTTGTTACTAGAGAACCTGACAACTTTTATACCTTTTTGTAGAGACATTTTCCTGCTTCCAGAAACAACAGTCATTGCAGCTGCCTACTCTTCCTACAGGTTGTGTTCTCATTTGTTCTTTTTCCCAGAATTCTAGAAATTCAAGGTAGGCTTTGCAATGTTAGAACAGGTTCTATTTCACAGAAAGAAAATACATGAAATAGTAAGATTTCACAGAACTATCATTCTTCAGAGACTTTATTCTCTCCTCTCCTTATTAAAAAAAAATAAAAAATAGGGGATTGAATCTGAGTACTTGCTCATTGGTGTAGGACAAAGAAACAGGGCTAAAGAAAGGAGATATCTCATATAAGCAGCTGACAGGTCATTTTAGCACAAATGGAATGCCATTATATCTTAAAATCCTCCACAGTGCGTTTTTAATACATTTTGTACGTCTCTCCTAGGAAACACCTTATAATAGTAATTTGGTACTGAATAGTGAAAAGTGTTCTCTTTTCTTCTGAAAGAACACATTAGATGCACAAGTTTTAACTCACCCCCACCACTAACACCACCTCTCAAGCCCGCACATTCAGTGCAATGGAGTAAATCAGGCATTTAACATTTTCACTGTATTCTGCAAGCAGTTCACTGTATTATTACAGAATCATAGAATCATAGAATGGTTTGGGTTGGAAGGGACCTCAAAGATCATCTAAATCTAACCCCTCTGCCATAGGCAGAGATGCCACCCACTAGATCAGGTTGGCCAAGGCCTCATCCAGCCTAGCCTTGAACACCTCCAGAGATGAAGAGTCCACAACTTCCCTGGACAACCTGTTCCTGTTCCTCACTACCCTTACAGTTAAGAATTTCCTTCTAATGTCTACTTTAAATCTATCCTCTTTTAGTTTAAGACCATTCCCCCTTCTCCTGGCTAGCTGAGTAAAGAGTCCTTCTCCATCTTTTTTATAAGTCCCCTTTAGGTACTGAAAGGCCACAATCATGTTTCCCCGGAGCCTTCTCTTCTCCAGGCTGAACAACCCCAACTCTCTCTGCCTTTCTTCACAGGTGAGGTGTTCCAGCCCCCTGATCATTTTTGTAGCCCTCCTCTGGACCCATTCTAACAGGTCCACATCCTTCTTGTGCTGGGGGCCCCAAACCTTTACACAGCACTCCATTATGCAAATATGCTCAGAATCTTGTAGGATATACCCATACTGGCCTTTTGCCTAACTGTTGTCTGATTTGCTAAGCACAGAGAAAACCTAGCTTGTGGAAACGGGGTTAGAATGCCTTGCTAAAAAAAAAAAAAAAAAAAAAAAAAAATAGTATTAAGTGTACCTTTTCCTTTCAAATACTCCTTCAAAGTTAGCATCACTCTGTTCATCAAACGACATAAAAATCATGACTCCAAATACAGTCACGATTAGTAGCCCTGGTCAGATACAGTACGGATTTTTGCTGTTGAGCTCTATGTAATGAAGATTTTAGATGGAAAAGTATACAGTGCAGCTTCTATGCTATTTTTAATGTTAAACATTCAGAAGAAAATAATGTAATACAAAAAAAATATATATAAAAAAAAAAGCATCTAATTTCCCTGGAGACCTCAGAATAGATCCAAACATTGGACCCAGAGGCATACCTTCCACACTTTCTTCACTAACCTACTGTGAAAGTGCCTGTCAAGGAAAACTCAAAATTTTGCTATGAAAGCATTTTGACACTCCACTTAGGCAATATAAAAGACTTTTTTTCCCCAAAGTGGAGGCTCTGCTTATTCAGAGTACCACTACCATTCCACATGATTTCCCTCTACAGTTTAGAGATTACATATTGGGAATTCTGTTTTCTTAGCTAATGCTTTATGCTGTAAAATATGTCTGTATGCTCTGAAAACCATTCCATAAGTTTTGCCATTTGTCTGTTATCAAGAATAGGGATCATTCCATCTGGGAAATCAAACTGTAGTTTTATTTCAAAATCTCTTCTTTTGTTTTTATTTTTTTAATATGTTTACAATAAAAATGTTTAAAGTTATATATCAAAGAAAAGCTGAAGGGAAATACTTCAATCTGTCTCTCAGAAGACAAATTTTTAATGTTTAATGAGGCAGTTCAATAAAACATGTCTGTTGAGAATGCAAATCTGTATGCATGACTTTCTGCAGTTTGCTCTACTGTTAAAATCTCAAATGGATCAATATTGAAAAAGTAAAAGAAGTGAAAATAAGGCGAAGTTTAATGAACACAGGGATTCCTGCCTAACTAAACTAATTCCTAAACTAGTCCTAAAGCAGAAACAAGTAAACATAACATGTTTTAGCTTCATTCTACATTAGAAAATAGAGATTTCACCAGAAAATGAACACTTGGAGTCCAGTGACTGACTCAAGACCTCACTGTAAAAAATATTTTGTCAGCTACCTTTCTTAGAATAAAATATCAAAAAACACAGAAAGATAAATATGCACTTCTCATACAAACGATAGTTATGAACACCATGAATAATGTCTTCCAGATTATCTGAAATTATGGCTACTTTATGTTACTTGGAATTATGGGAAGAAGTTCAGAAAAGTCCAGTGGTTCTATTAGTTTTCTAAGCAGGTTGCATTGGAAATACACTTCTAATGCATGACCAACACTACAAAAGCTAATATGCAATATTTCATCCATTTTTAAGCTATATAGAAATGAACAGATATGAAAGGCTTTTACAGGTTGAAATCTTTCTATTTCCTTTTACATTTAGGTAATCATGACTCTTTCATAAACCTTAAGAGAGCACAGTCATAGCTCTCAATTAGATTTTTACACGGCAGAAGAAATCATTACAGATATAAACATTGGATCTTCAGCCAGCCTTTAAGAAAGAGGTTCAATGAAGGTAGCTTTTTTTCAGCTCTTTCAGCATAGGACATCGAGCTTAATTATGATCATTCTGTGCAACTGTGAACCCTGTGATCTAATATTCGGAAACAGTTTAACAAAACTTGACTGTACTTTCTTGTCAGTGACTTCAAAATGAAAAACCTTAAAGGTCCTACAGTTATTAGAATTAGACCAAGAGAGAAATAGAGAAATGTACAACTTGTGGGAAAAATACCAGCTAAATTCTTGAGGACAGACACGAACCTGATGCTGAAACTAAGAAGTATAACAGAGATAAAAAATACCACTTGCCACTTGGGAAAAATGCTGTTACACAGAACGTAACACTGAACGTAACTTTTTTCTTTAAAAGACCTTTTAAAAATTGGAAGGATTTTTTTTTTTTTTTTTTTAAAGCAGTGACTATTCCCAAGGAATTCATAAAATAACAAGTTGGGTTATGTATAGACTCACATAGGTAAGTGAGTCTATACATACAGTCTATACATACAGTCTATACTCACACAGGTTAAAACCCATGCTAATTACAGAACAACTGAAAATGGCATAGGAATCTATGTTTTTACATAAATAATTATTTCACAGCAATAATATATCCTATGGAAGCCCTAATAGAATTAGTCTTTCTGAGACTGCAGGTAAAAACATGCTTTCAGTATGCAACAAACACCAAAAATCAGTAAATAGAAAATAATGATTACAAATTTGAAATTAAAATATAATGTATGCCTACAGAAGAATGCCTGTACAGCAGGATATGAAAGCTCAGTCACAAGAAAGCTTTCTGGAATGGATAGCTTAATGATTTACCTCAGGTATAACCAGTAAAATATTTCATTTATAAAACACATATTACTATACATTAATACTCTACCTTGTCATTAAAACTTCGTTGGTTTATCTTAATCCACTCTGATTTATTACCCAAAATGCCATCCCTGACTAACTATTACAATTTTTATTTGGAAAAGGGTAATACCAATATTCAGACTACTACAGAAATATGACTAATACCTATATAAGAATGCTATCTTTTGAGAAGACAGAGAGAGAGAGAACTTCTATAAATAGAATGAACAAGTAGAAAAAAAAATATTTGCTGCTCTTGACTTTGAGGATAGCATTGATTTCCTTTCCACTGTCCTCCTATCCAGGAAATAGGAAGGAAATAATTAATGAAAATGGTTTTCTTAGCAGACAAGGATGAAGGAAACTTAAGAAAGGGGAAGACTACGTTATGCTGTTATTGGAGACAGTTGATAAAGGAAATGAATTCTACATCATGACGCTCTGTGGTGTGACAAGACACAAATGCGGTAAGAGCTAATTTAGGTATTACTGAAATGAACTGCAACTCTAAAAGCAAAGTTTTGTACCTCAGCAAATTATCAAAGACAACAGAAGAGTCTTCCTACACGTCCCCGGTATTCTTACTAGCAGCTCTATCCCACTTCCTGTGAAGGTAATAGTGCGGAATTAACTCTGGTGTTATGACATTATCCACACAAATACTGCCCTTCTGTCCATTCATAGATTTCTCTTGGAAATGGTATTTGCAATACTACATTCAGATTGTTAAAAAAGGAAATTCTACATTAAAAACGTATCCTGCAATGTGCACCAGCATCACTGTGTAGCTACAAATGGAGACCTACATGTTTATTGCTCTGGGAAGCAGGAGATGAGATCAAGGAAGTCAGAATTAGAGAGGAAGCTATGGTTTTTGCACATTGACCAAGTAGCTGACACAAGAAATTTAAGAGAATGAAAACATATTTAGTCAATAACCTGAAAATATTTATTAGCTAGATACTGACTAAACAAGATTGTTAATAAATATCATTCTTCTGATAAAGACTCAAAAGAAATTAGTAAACATATTAATGAGGGAGGAGGGGGAAATAACAATTACAAGCAAAGACAAGGTGGCAATTCCCAGTTTGGAGCAGACAGAAAAAGGTAACTTCTATAAATTTAATGAACAAATAAAATGTATTAGCTACTCTTGACTTTGAGGATAACATTGATTTTCTTTCCACTTTCTTTCCTCCTATTCAGGAAATAAAAGTCTTCCACAAACAGTGAAGGAAATAATTAATTAAAATGATCTTCTTTAAAGACTAAGGAAACTTAAGAAAGGGGAAAACAGAACATAACAGACTGCTGAAAGAAGAAAAGGGAAGGAAATAAAAGGAGAGCAAATAAAGCAGTTTCTCCTTTCATGCATTCTTCTTGTAAGAGGGACTGTAGGAAGAAAAAGCTTAGAATTATTCCTGGCTGGAAAGAGACATCTGAAACAGCGCATACTGTGGGAGAACTCAGGAAGAGAGGAGACGACTGGACAGGGAGAAAGGTGCCACAAGTAATTATGAAGAATTAAGTATTAGACTAAGAAAATTATGATGCAGAGAGAGAGATTTTTTGGAACATCATATATAGAGGGCATTTTATGAAGAAAATCAAAGAATTGCTCCCACATTTCAGGGAAGTGGCAGTGACAGAAAGAATAAAGAAGCAGTAATAAAATCAGGAAGAAAGAGAAGGGAAATTTTTAACATTCTTTTAGTACATGATATTTAGTGAACTTGAGTCCATTCAATACACACTGATTTTGCATGTTATATAGAAAAGAATATTTTCTCTAATTTATTTTATCTCTGTCCGAAATTTAATGCCACTTAGGTCAACAAAGAATCCACTAATATAAAACCCAGTCTATTTCCAAACTGTCACAACTCCGAACTCCATGGTTTAGGAATAAAATTTAATATCTTTTGGTCTTTCCAGGACTGGAATGTTTATTACACATTTGCAAATATTTCATATGCCAAAGTTCACTTGTATATGCAAGAAAAGAACTGTAGATGAGGAATTTACTAGTTTTACTACGCATACGTGTAATGTATATTGTGATTTTGACCTGTTTAGTTTCTCCACACTAATTAGCTCTTTGTATACTGTGAAACTGGGCTGCTTTCATACACAGATTAAAATCCCCTCATTACATAGCCACATATGTCTGAGCTCAGCATAAGTATGTCAGGTGGTACCAGAGAAGATCAATCAAATGCAAATTCCCAATTTAAATTAATTTCACTTATACGCACTTGGAAAGTTACACAAGGTACTCTCTCAACCAAAACAAAATTAAAAAAATATTGCATATGAATCTCAAGTCTGGAACAAAACACTTCTCATATTTTCAGATCTACTCATATGAGCCATCATTGCCATTCAGAGATCAAATGATTGTGAAACATTAAGATTCAGTTGACAATAGTCATTCATTTTCAAATATATGACCAATATTGTTATAAGAGTTGAGTAACTACATGTATTTTGATATTTTCCTTTTTTGACTTTATAATTTTACTCTGCAGAAGTTTATAGCCTCTTACATGCTTATTCAACAAACAGCAAGGAAAGAAGAGCAAATCATCTATTATATATATATACATGTATATTCAGTTATGACATTTAGACACATTTTGGACTTAGAGCTAGTTTCTTATAAGGAAAGTGTAGCCATTGGGGGGTGGGGATGTTCATGAGGTAACTATCTGTACTGTCCATTCATTAATAAATGCAGTATACTGTCTTTTTTCAGTAGACTGCATTTATTTATTTTTTTCACAAAGCCCAGGCATAACATTTAAGCTTTCTTTTGAAGTATCTAGAACAAAAGTCATATTTGCACCTGTCTATCCTAAATTAGTTATATATGTTTGATATTGATAGCAAAGTTATAAACTAATTTCAACAGCAGAGAAGCAAGAAATAAAGAAAACTGATGGTATAATACAGCTCCTCAAAGAATATCTGAACTACAATTCTAACTGGGAAAAAAACAAAGATCAGTACTTACTTTGCATTTCAGTTCATTTTATAGCATCTTAACAGATGTAAAGAAACATGAGATCATTATCTAGAATAATGTAGAAAGCTACTGTTCCTTTGTATTTGGTTAATTTTGTAGACATAAGAGTATAGTTGAATGAGGATACATATCTTGATTCTAGAATGAAAATTACAGTTTGTCTAGGAGTTCTGTGGAACATCTCTTAAACCACATGAGAATTAAGAGTGACTCTCCTTTACAGTAAACATGTATGTGTGTACTATTTTCTTCATATGAAAGTTCCCTAGTAACATACAAGGTTGCATTTGATGTCTTCTTATCATCTGTTCTTAAATGTAATATTCTTTTACATACAGTCAATAATACAACAAAGTGGTACAACTTTGTGAAACATCATGTGGCATTTTCTCTTGTTAAAATATTGCTGAATAGAACGATTTTCCTTACCCATTTCAGACATCTCTGGCACAGTAACAATGTATGGTCCATCTGTAAATTTTGGTGCATTGTCGTTGATATCCTGTACTTTGATAATAAATTCAGATTCAGGCTCGAGTGGCTTGTTTGTCCGTCTATCAATAGCTTGGGCATGAAGCACATAGTGTGTCTTCTGCTCTCGATCTAGGCTTTTGGTTGAATGAATATCTCCTGTCGTGTCATCAATAATAAATATAGTTCCCGCTCCTTCTCCAGTAAGAATGTATTTGACTGATCCATCGCCTTTGTCGGAATTGGAGTGCAGCTGTAGAATATATACACATAAAATTATATAAAATGACTTATCACATTACATAGAAGGTTATTGCACAAAAAATACAAAAATTATAATATTACTGTTAACATTAATCTGCCTAGTTTGTAACCTTCTCAACTCTTCCTGTAATTTCTCATGCACTATTAATGTAAAGACAATCATTTTGCTCAGGGTCATGTCTGCCCCAGCATAACTCATTTTTTATTTCAAATTCCTATATCCATTCTATAAAACTTCCCTAAATCAAACATATTTTGGCAAATTGAATGTTTTTTGTTTTTTGTGTTTTTTTTTTTTTTTTTTGGTTTGCTTTTAGTTCTTCAAGTTGATATCTTACAGCACTCATTGCTAGATACTTGGCCTTGAGCACTAAGCCTAAAGCATTCACTCTGAGGATTAAGTTTGCTCCAATGATTGTAACTCAGTCCAGTCACCTCTGTTATCTTCTGTGGCCCCAAGGACAGCATCACTTACTACAAACAGAAACTGTATAATGGGGCACAGACTGTCTGTACAGGATTTCTTCACCACTCTACAAAACACAGCCATTTCTTCTCTACCCCTCTCTCTCTCTCTTTTTTTTTTTTTCTCTCTCTTTTTTTTTTTTTTTAATTACAAAGTCTCCTAATTTCCTTACAATTTAAATTATTTATAATGAAATAATGAACTTTGATTAATATTTCTGCCATTTTCATTGTTCCTAATATATACTTTGTGCTACAAAATATATATAACATTTGACTAGAAATGTTGTGAGTAGAACAAAGCTTAAAATTTCTTGGGGAAAAAAAAAAAAAAAAAAAAAAGGAAAAGTCCTTAAGTACCCTAGTGTATTAACAGATTATACAAAATAGCCATCCATCTCAGTGCTTTAACTTGACTCTAATAAACTACCCACTTAGATTTAAAATGAATACATGCACTCTGAGAGGGAAGGATGATTTTTTATTTTTCCTAGACCGTGAAGCTTTGTGCTTGTATTTAAAACTGCTTTGAGAACAGAATGCACTTACTGAGGTACACAATAAGAACAAAGTGATAGTGTGCAGCTAGTTATACAGTGATGTGAAGTAAGAAGGGAAACTTTTTAATTCAATCTTATTCTTATCCTCTTGTCCTGACTATCTCCAAATATCTTCAATTATTGGCATTACTAAGTTTCTGTACTGAATCAGACTAAAGCCCAGATTGTCAATTATTATTTTTAAGCAATGGAACACAAGGTGTCAGCTTTCAGATTCCTTTCCATTTAGTGTTGGGTAGAGAAAAAATAAGACTTTTGAACATTTAAACTATGTTTTTTCTTTTCCTTTCTTTTCCTTTCTTTCTTTTCTTTTCCTTTCTTTCTTTTCTTTTCCTTTCTTTCTTTTCTTTTCCTTTCTTTTCCTTTCTTTTCTTTTCCTTTCTTTTCTTTTCTTTTCCTTTCTTTTCCTTTCTTTTCTTTTCTTTTCTTTTCTTTTCTTTTCTTTTCTTTTCTTTTCTTTTCTTTTCTTTTCTTTTCTTTTCTTTTCCTTTCCTTTCCTTTCCTTTCCTTTCCTTTCCTTTCCGACTTAATCCATAAAATACAGAGGTGCTGCTATTTTCCCATTCTTTCCTTACATCTTTCTTATCAGGTCTTTGTCTTGAATTTAAAATGATTTTTTTTTTATTTTTTTTAAGGGAATAAGCATACAGGACTTTGATGACATTTTTCATCCTGTCTGTATTAAATCTATGGAAATATGGTGACACAATTTATATCTTGTCCTATAGGGGGTTCAGCAGGGTGGGTCTGAGGGGTAAGTGTAATAAAATTAAAATAATCAGCTGATATAAACCTCAGCCTAACTTGCTGATGCACATTATATTGAGATGAGCTACAAGAAGATCTGACTGAATAACCAACACAAAACACCACTGTAGACTTGTCTTTTATTTCTTAAAAAAATAAAAAATAATAATAATAAATATTTAAAAAAAAAAAAACAAGAAAGAAGCACAGGAAGGGTCTGTTTCTTTGGCTTTGTCTTTAGAGGACAGCAGTAACCTTACACATTTCCTTCTGAGTAGTGATGGGCAAAATTCTGGTTACATCTCTTATTAACTTCAGAGTACTACTGTATTCTGTTGACAAAGAAATAATGTACAGTAAAATGCCAGGGATTCAAAATTCCTAGAAAACCAAAATGTTCTCTGAAGAGATTTATTCCTAAAAACAGGAATAGTAGATATCGTGGCATTTAAATCCAAATCCATTGTTATTCTATTTTTTCAGGTAATCAGAATGTTTTATGAATCAATTAAGAAAATGGTTACATAAATAACTAAGAAATTGATGGGCCAAGGAGCTGTTGCAGAATTTAATCAAGCTTTCTTCAAAAATCTGGAGTATTTTTATATCCAAAGAAGATGTACCATTCAGCAGAATACCATGCAGCAGAAACACATATTCACTGTGGTAGCATGAAATGCATGGAAGATTTGAAAAATTAACAATATCAGGTGTTTCTTGTTGTGCAAAAACAAGTATTTCACTTGTAATCTGTGAAGAAAATGCAGCTAAATTTTGAGTCCAAGGACTTTTATGTCTAACAAAGGTAAGAAACACAAAAGATGTTCAGCTGATTGTGTGGCCAAATTATATACTATTCCTGCTAAATATCATGTTACCCAACAAATGTCATTTGAAAAATGAAGGCAGGAATGTAATTAGAAGAAAATTATATGTATATTAACAAAAGCTTGCAATGAGGTCTTTCACATTGCAGTTGTAAGGCAACAACTGAAAACAAGAGAGACTTAAAAGAATTGTCTCCTCCCCTATTTCCTGATTATTTTGTATATTATTTGAAATATAACACTTTGATTTATGCATTTTAATTTCTAATGCTAAATCTAAAAATCACATAGGAGGACTCTACACAGTATTTTTACTGCATAACAAAAGGGCCTTTCATTTGTCAGTTGCTTTGTATTTCATTTTTTTTCTGTAAGACTAAATAACTGTCTTCTTTAATACTTGTGTCTCAGTACAAATTGGTCCAGGTAGAAAAATATCAAGGCTTCTCTCAAACATTTATTTGAAACATGCGTTGTGCTGAAGAAAGCCCCTGGGAGTCCCCGGTTAAAACAATGCCCAGATTAATGAGAGATTCATTTCCCTGTACCTGGAGCACTTCTTTCTTTTCCCTCTGTACCTGAAATCATCTCCACAAAAGGTGGTTTATTCCACAAAAGCATTTCTAGTTGCAGTAAATGTGATTCACTGACTAGGGTACAAATACATGGTTTGGGAGGCTGCACTTCTACAGCTACATGTATGTCTACGCTGTTTTATGAAAGACAGCAAGGGAGCAAACTCCTACGGACTCTTTTTATTCAGGACTTCATTAGACCCCTATCAGACACATTCGACAGAGAGGGGGATGCCGCTAAGCAATGCAGACTTGAGCCAACCTATCACCAGCCCTGTACCATGTTCATCAGTGAACTTGAGTGATCTTGGGGAAGTCATCTTAACACAGATTCCCTAGAAAGTATGTGGGCATTCAATTTCAGTGAGATGCCACCACCTCTGCCAATGACTACAGCAGGTGCATGTACACAGGATAAGACACTAATGTGCCATAGTAATGCAAATAAATAGCATAGCTAAACACAAAATCTGGTGGTGGTTTTCCCCTGCTGTGACAGTCAGAGCCAGAAAGCTGCAACATCGCAGGAGTCTCATAATTTAGAAAGAAATACAAACACATTTCAAACCGAAACATGATAACTCATAATGTTGAGAGGAATAATGAATATCATTGGAAAGAAATACAAGAAAAAGATGCCAAACAATTACAACATAGCTCTATGATGATTATATATTGACCTGTGACTTAGTATCACAGGTCAATATATAATACTAAAATGCTGCTACTGAAAAAAAATGTATTTTTTTTTCCGTCTGAAGTTGTTCCAAGTTGCTTCCCAAAGCAATCTCACCTCAGAACCCAAACCTTACTTTAAAAGGATCTTGCAGACCAGCAATTTGTCCAGTTAACCAGTAGAGTCTAATAATACTTGGACCCACTGCCAGCCCCTCCTGTCCCTGCCCAGACCCAGGCTCCATGGTGACCCCAGGGCCACCAGCCCCTGCCCCATTGAGGCCACAGCAGGGCCTGGCTCCAGCTCCTCACAGCCCTGCCTGGCCCCTGCCCATGGATCAGCCCAACCTTGGCCCAGCCTAACCCCATAGAGATGCCAAGTGCCTGTGGTGCCCTGCTCCTGGTGGGGTGCTGGGACGGGCCCTGCCTGCCAGGCCCTGCCTGGCCCACTTGGGGACACCCCAAGCTCCTGGCCCTGGGGAGCTGCCCCTCTCTGCTGCTCTGAAAACATCATCTCTAATCCCAAAGCTTCCAGTCTGTGCTGGCTCCAGAAGTCCTTGTGGAAATATAATTTCTATCCTAAACAGAGTACTGGCTTCTGAAAACATTACTTATTACTGTTTATTATGTTAAACTCTTAATGACAACATCTACAATAAATACTCTGCCCACAACCAGAAGAAGTCAGAAAGTAATTAATTTTCATCCCCTGTTTGGGGTGCTTTATTCCTGTATTTATTTCTCTGAAATTTTACCTATTTAGGAAAAGAAGAAACTGAAAATACTAGCTGAAGAGCATATCTGGAATGTCACCTTTATCAACCCATTGAGCTCCACTTCTTGACATATTTAATAACAGGTTGTCTTCAGGATGATTTATGATGGTTCCTCAATCTTTAAGTAGCCTATATCAGCAGTGTGACTGATTTAGCAGAAGAGCAAGCAAGGTGTCCTTGTTTTCCTAAGACTTAAACATTTTTCTTCCATCAGTCCAATTAAATTCTTAACTTTCTTTTACTTTGCCTGCACAAACTGCAGAAAGGCTACATTTTTCAAAGACATCATTTGAAGAGGTATAACAAACTTTTCAGCTAAAATTGTTTTGTTTTGTTTTGTTTTTTTAATTAAATTAATTATATTAAATTAAAGTTTCAGATGTAGTCTTAAGTATTTGTCAGAAGTCAAATGAACACAAATAAAAACGAACTAGTAGACAATATAGAAGTATGGACCAATGGGAAAGAAACACAAAGATGAGTGCCATGAAAAATAACCCCAAACTAATTCAAAAACTGAGAAGCATGGGAGAAACGTTCCTTCTTCTCATGGGATGTGGTATGCTAACAACTCCCAGCCATCATCAAACTGCTCTGCACTGAGGAAACATGTGGCAACCAGAAACAAAGTATGACCAGAATGAGAATGAAACTTGGCTGGGAGGGGCAGTAAAGTAGAAGAGCCTATTTTTTAGTGATAAAACAGCTTCCTTCTTTTTGCTTTAATTGAACAATTAGAATTCTTGGTGTCTTCTGTGGGTGGCACTTTAAGTGGACTAATAATGAATTTTGCCAAATTTTATTGGACTACCAAAAAAATCTTGGATATGAACATAAAATTTGTGCTGCCCTGTTTAAAAAATAAAAAAATAAAAATGAAGAGATTGCCAAACACATGCTAAATTTAAATCTGATTTGAAAAATCAAGAAGTGTTGTACTAATCTAATTAATTTAATGAGGGTAGAAGTGGCTACGAATATATAGACAGATCATTTTGATGTAACTGCAAAGAATTAACTTAAAACTTATTGTTGGCAAATAATAAACAACAAAAATAATATGCACATAATTCCAAAATCAAAACCGGAGTTCTGATAATGCCACTGACTGATCATATGGTACCTTAACAAAAAGACTGAGTCGCTTTGCCAGAGATGCCTAGATGTTTGCAAACAGGAATGTAATGAGGAAACTTGGAAATGCTCAGTTTAATTTTATACTCCAGAGGAGAGCATGCTCCACCAGTTACAGGTTCCTGTGTCTCCTCTTCCCTGCTCAGTTTCCAACCACCTCTCCTAAACCCAGACCCATGCTATTTCCCAAATCAGCCAGTCTCACTATTCAGGTTGCATATAACCCAGCCTTTATCCCTCTACCATCCACACTTAAATTCTTCTTGTAACAGTCTATTTGCAAGCTTTCTAACTGGACAGTCCTGAGTTGTTGCATAACAATTTGCATTTTTCCCATGCTCTCATTTCTCTCTCTCTCTCTTTTATTTAATTATTTATTTATTTTTTGCTTCTTAGCCTATTTCTATCACTTCTTCTCCATTTCTTGGCTATCTAAAATAGTTTTCAAATTTGTGTTTCTTTGCTCAAATAGTCTGTAACCTTCCCACTCTGAGTTAACTTCAGGCACCTTAAGCCTTTTGCAAAGAGACTCTGAAAGGTTAGTACACACAACTTAAGAGTACAAAGCAATTATTCAGTGGCTAAAATCCAAAAGATATGTATGATTTAACAAACTACTAGACTTGGTGTTAGTACACTCCACCCCAACAAAACACACAAAGCAGCAGGTATCACTCAGAAGAAGGTTACATAGCTGGGACATATTACAGCTTGGCTGTGGATTACAAGTATCTGAAGGATACAGAGGGAGAAGATGATAAGTGCCATTCCTTCTCCTCAAGTTGCCAGTTCTCTCTTTTGCACCAGGATGCAAACACACTGTATGTCACTTGTCTGTGTTTCATGAGTATTGCTTTTGAATCAGGAAATTCATTTAATTAAATATCCTATGTTCATTCTGTACTTCTCAAACTTACTGTAAAATTTTAATTGGAAGCAGGAAAAAAAAACAATTGGCCTTCTCCCTAACATTCTCCTTTACACTAACTCAACTTTATAAAAATATGGAAAAAAATATGTAGAATAATAAGAAAAGGAATGGCTACCCTGGCAGTTAATTTTGCTAATAACATCTTTTCTTTACAAGGCCCTTCTTTAGTAAGGGAGTGCAGTCCTTTCAATGAGTCAGAATCTAGAGGGATGCAGATTTTTTTTTCCTTCCTCATTCCCTTGTGTTAAGAACTGTTGTAGAATCCCCTACCATTCTGTCTAAGCATTTATGGCTTCATTTTACCAGGGAAGCAAAGACTTAAAAAGCTACGATGGACATCAAAGTACCTGCACAATTAGTGTGGGTGCATTGGAGGGAAAGTAATTCAGCTGCCTGAAAACAGCTTAGAGACGAAGTCTCTATTTTGAATCAAAGAAAAAGGCAGGAGATGAATTTAGCTATTCTGTGACACTTTAGAATAATGGAAATACATTGGCTTTATTTCCATAGAAATAAATATCAAGATTTTGTATCATCAATAGGCATGTATCTTCTTAATTCCTGTTTGCCACCATCAAACAGATCTCTTGGCCAGAATCTGCTCTCACTTTTTGACGTTTCCTTACATACATTTAACCTTGATCAGAATCCTTTGCCTCTTATTTACTGCCAAACAAGAACTTTCCCCCCACTCCCTTCCTGTTTTTCTTTTTTCAAAGGACAAGTTGGTTTGGGGGATCAATCTCCCCCACCTTTGTTTTTGGATACAAAATGTGTCTCCTTTCCTTACAAATATACAGGATAATTTATCATAACAGAACTTCAACTGAATAAACAAAGACCAATTTACTCATCTGTTTAAATATATGCAGTTTTCACCATCATTAAAAATATAGATTTGTGGATTGTTATATGCCTCAAATATACTTTATTCCACAAGCCAGGTATATATTCAATTTAGCAAAAAATAACATTTAAATATAACACTGTCCCTACTTTGAATAAATTAATAATTACATTAGAAAAAGAAAACATTTCATAACACCAAGTTTGATAGTATAATATTGAGGCTAATTTCTATTTTTTTTAACATCCATTTGGAATAAAGTGGCAAGTAAAGTACAATGAGCAGCACTGCTGTTCAATTCCTAAGGGTTTAAATATTGATGTAAACAGGCTAATATTACTTAAGTCAAATTGGTTTTGCAACACTGAAATGCATCTGTAGTAATTAAGTTCTACATACTTGCATGTTTCTGTCTTTACTGAGCAGAAACAAATGCTATGAAATACAAATCTGTAATGGAGACTAGGAAGTGAACTGGAACTAACATCAGATGACCAGAAAGAAAACATCAGAATCAGAGTATTTCAAAGCAGTTACAGCATTTGCAACAAAACAAGGACAGCACCACTAAAATACATTGTACTTCATAAATCAGTTAATTTAATCCATTAAATGTTTGATAGTTTTGTTTGTTTGTCTGGTTTTCCTGTTCAAACTATTATGGATTTTGAATGAATTACTGTTTTCTCTTTTGTGAACAGCATATTCTTTCAAGGAGAGCACTGGAACTTCCTCTTCTCAAATCTGTTGTCATTGCCAATCAGTTTAAACAGATAACAAGAGGGTCCTGGCACAACACTACCAGAGGGAAGTCTGCCGATGCTTGCCCAACCCAGAGGAATGACAAAATTATTCATAAAAAACACAAGTTATGAGCATTTAACAAAGGACGGGATAATACACTGAAAAAATGTATGCATGTTACTTTACTTCTGTTATGCAAAACTACTTAATGCTTCACTAAAAATATTAAAATGCAGAAGTATATAAGGAATTGATGTTACAACACTAAAACACTGAATACTAAACACTTCAATCTTCTAATAAGAAGAGCAATCATGTTGACTTCCTTTGATGTTTATGTAGACACAACATGTAATTTAAAAGGAATGATACAATAACATAGCAGTAGTAAAATCTGCATATAAAATTGTTCTGATTGGTGTATACTGCAAAACCAGAGTTTTGCTGATGCTACTAAAATTTTCATTGAGCCTCTGTGGTAAAAGCATCCTCAGATTTGCCACAGACTTGCTTCCTCTGGTCTGAGCTATAAAATATGTTTTAATGAAATATACTGCTCTGGGCAATGTCACACCTTTTGATGGAATTCTCAGAGGGAATCATTAGCCCAGGAGATAACTGTATTATCCAATAGCAGTGTCCACGAATTGAGAAGAAGCTATTCCACACCCCTGTCAAACAGAGGAAGAAAATAGAGAATTGCAATTGCCCCCATCTGCTGAATGGGTTTTCTGAGATAGAAAAAAATAATTGGATTGCAATCATCCAGGAAAAATGCAACTGAAAGAGTATTAACTTCACAGTACAACACTATAGCATACAAACATCTGTTTTTGCAAGATGTGCTTATCTGAAGTCTGCTCCTTTGCTGCTGCTTATTTTGGGGGGAGTGGGGAGGTAAGAGCTGAGTAATGGCAGAAGTATGCAGGTGCATAAGCACTCACATCTGAAATAACAGCGGGTGTACCGAAGCTGACACAAGTGGTCATTAGCTTCTATTTTCTCTCTGTGCCAAAGGAGAACTCAAGTGAATTACAAGAAAAATAGACAACACAATAAGCATTTATGTATAGAACTGTTGTTTTGTATACGTTGTTTTATATACACTATATATCTTAGGAAAAATAGAATCTGAAATTGTACTTTCATGTACTGTGTGTCTAAATCAGTGTATATAAAAAATAATTCAATTATGCTGAAGTTTTCACCTGAACTCTCGTCACAGCAGTAAGCTTTTATTTCAGATGTCTTTAACTTGGGTGAATGATATGATAGACATATAAATTATTTTTTTATTTTTCTACTTTCTTTTTTCAAGAAAGTAGACTTTACACAGCGTATTTGTTTCATAGATTTTAAAGAGCTAGGTGAGCATCCTGTTTGCAGAACATGCTAACCAAAGTCTTCTAAAAGTATGTTATAATTATGCAAATATACTTGCTTGCAGGTCCCAGGGCTAAATGACAACAGCTTATTGAACTACTACTCTAAATTATGTCTGAAATTGAGGTGGTCTTTTTGGGTCCTATCCAAAGAAAAATATTATTTCTAAACAGAAATCAAAACAAGACTCTTTATTCCCCAGTACTGCTCTAAGGCCAGGAGAATTGCTTCAAAGTGGAGATGTACTGCATTTATCTCATGGGACATGTGTTGGCAGCAGCACACAGGCACAATGGCCACTAGATATTAGTGTAGGATAAGTGGTTGTCTCTGCCACAATATATTGCCTTTACTTCTGACTAGACAATAGCCCCTTAGCTGCAGTGCTTTTAATTTTTAGATCTTGAAGTCTTATTAAAAGGCAAGTATCATTATCTCTGCTTCAGAGATGAATAATCTAAGGTTCTCACACTTGAACTACCAAATTTACCCAGAAAGAATAAAAAGTAATAAACAAATCATTTGAGATGGGCGATGAGACACAGAATCACAGAACCATCACAGAATCATCTAGGTTGGAAGAGACCTCCAAGATCATCTAGTCTAACCTCTGACCTAACACTAACAAGTCTTCCACTAAATCATATCACTAAGCTCTACATCTAAACGTCTTTTAAAGACCTCCATGGTTGTTGACTCAAGAGCAGCCCCACAGAGAGGGATCTGGGGGTTGTGATTGACAGCAAGCTGAATATGAGCCAGCAGTGTGCCCTGGCAGCCAGGAGGGCCAACTGTATCCTGGGGTACATTAAGCACGGCATTGCTAATCAGTCAAGGGAGGTGATTGTCCCACTCTACTCTGTGCTGGTGTGGCCTCACCTTGAGTACTGTGTGCAGTTCTGAGCACTACAGTACAAAAAGGATGTGAAGCTACTGGAGAATGTCCAGAGATGGGCTACAAAGATGGTGAAGGGCCTAGAGGGGAAGACATATGAGGAGTGGCTGAGGTCACTTGGCCTGTTCAGCCTGGAAAAGAGGAGGCTGAGGGGAGACCTCATCATGGCCTACAGCTTCCTCACGAAGGGGAGTGGAAGGGCAGGTATTGATCTATTCTCTTTAGTGACCAGCAATAGGACCTGAGGGAAAGGTGTCAAGCTGCAACAGGGGAGGTTCAGCCTGGATATCAGGAAGAGGCTCTTCACTGAGAGGGTGGTTGTGCACTGGAGCAGGCTCCCCAGGGAGGTAGTCACTGCTCCAAGACTGTCAGAGTTTAAGAAGCGTTTGGACTGTGTTCTTAGTCATATGGTATGAATTTTTGGGTAGACCTTTGTGGAGACAGGAGCTGGACTCGTTACTTGTGGGTCCCTTCCAACTCAGGATATTCTGTGGTTCTGTGAGATACAAAAAGTCCCAAACAAACTCCTGTTTACCCAGTAGTGATACCATTGGCAATTCTGAACTCTAATTCTCAGAGAAAGCAGAAGGGATGCATTCATAAAGCTATAAAAATATTCCTGGAGGACTAGAGAATTTCAAGACATTTAGAAACTTTTCTTTTCCATACCATCAAAAAAGCCCCATCAATACAAAATAAATGTCAATTAAGCTATGAGAGATGAAAGTCAGACTTTAAATGAATCCTTTACTGTTGCATTCAACCAAGTAATTCTCAAGATCTAGGCCAGATTTCTGCTGGGTTTCTTTGTATAGTAGCTAAAAGTCACACTTCAGTGGGTATGAACAAGTAATTAATTCCTGGATCAATGCTATATTACTTCATAGCATTCTGTTCTGGCAATACAGAGACTCTGTTCCCTTGGATGTCATATGTCACAAAGCAGTGCAGAAAACAATTTAATGCACTCTAGACAAATTTATAAAATAACTTCACTTTTCAGTATCTCCTTGGTCCCTGTCATCAAGAACTCATTTCGCAATCAATAAATAATTGTGGTAATAACTTAGATTCCTAGATCCATGTAGAAGGCCATTTGACTAGATTTGAATGAATACAAAGGCCTTGATTCACTGTCACCAAAAGAAGTCCTGGCTATATTACATCACTATTGGGATAAGAATGTTTTGTTTCAGCTTGTTGTTCCTAAATTACAACAAGGAGGTATTATTACACAGTCAACAATTAATTAAATATGAACAGTGCAAAGCATAATCTTAGAGCAGGTGCCAAAATCGTAACTGGTATTATCTGGAGAATTAAGCCCATTTTCATAGGCCAGAGTGTTTGCTTAGGACATTGAAAAGGTCAAGGTTAGAAAAAAAAATTAAATGCACATTTTCTTTGAAAACACCACAAGATGCTAGAGTTTAGGATTTAGAACTTCACTGAGGCAATGAAAATCTACTCTTTACTGAAAAATATTGCACATTTGAAACTGTAACATAAAAATGCAGTTTCTGTTTCCACACACTGTTTCTGCAGACTTTCTACAGATATTATTGACCGTCATTTCTGGTGCTTTCTTAGGCTTCTGTCATTGCAGTAGGTTTTTTTTTATTTTTATATGCAAATAGAGAGAATCAAACTGCTTTTTCTTTCCACCTGCAGTATAGAAGTAAAAAAGGAAACATATCTATTGTAAAAGGGTCTTCCAAAAAGAAAATAAATATATGCCCTTAGTGAACAGGAATGCCAACCTAAGAATTATTTCAGATTTTTTTGAGATGAGAAAGAACTATTAATTATCAAAAACACTGATTAACTAATTTCATATTACGTGCCATCTTCATGTATATAGCTCCTCCTGACATTAATGGGATAGATGGAAACAGCTTACTGCAGCAGGAAGCTCTGAGTGTTAAGCACACTAAAACTATTATGGCAAGTAAGATTGATTTGTTTGTTTGCTTCTTTATATGACAGTGGTACAGCAAACACCTCACTCTATGAATGATCTTAAGACAGCATATTCACTTTTGAACACAGGAAAAACAACTGCAGTGTCCCCATGTGATATTCTAAATTTCTTGTTAATCCTTTGCTGTTCCTAAATAATACTATTATTATAAAAATAAATGTGTGATTTTCTGATGTAATATTTGTGCGTTATGTGAACTTTAACTAGAGAAAAAATTGTGTCAGCAGCTCGATTATTTGCTCAATTACAGAATTTGATTAGGTAAAGAATATTATGTGGAAAAGTTCAAGGAGAGATAATTAATTTACCAGCTTCCTTTTATCCCATCCTTCCAAATATCTTTCACACAATTTTGGTTTTGATGTCTTTGAAGCTAATTTGCTGAGACATTTGTAAGACTGCGGAAAGAAAATGGGTTAGCTACTGTCCAATGGCTTCTATTTCAGGTGAAAAAAAGCTGTTTCATTCTCAAAAAAACTGAAAGGACTACTACTTATTATCAAGAACTGCAGAAATCATTCTTTCAAAGGATTTCATCACCATATTTTTGTGAGCTTCTTATCAACTCATGTCAAAGCATTTTTCCAGGTAAAACAAAAGCATTTATTTACTATTATTTTCTCATTTTATTTGCTAAGGGTTCTTCATTATATACTTTTTAAATTTTAAAATGTGGTATGACTATGCTATCAGAATATTGATTTATTGAAGTATTGATTCACTGCTTCTGCAGTATTTAATACTTAAAGATATAGTTTGGTTCTGAATCTGAAATTCCATTTTCTCTCTTTTCGGTAAGCTTGTATTATAATTTGATGAAATTCAGGTTTGTAAAAAAAAGAAAATATTTTCTATAGCATGTCCATCGCAAGTTGCACAAGTGATCGCTCCTTTACATTTCTCATAGAAGACAATACATTTTTTTTCCTATCTCAGCATTTTTTTATTTTTTTTTCCATCACTTTTCTGCTTCCTATAATGTAATACTCTTGCTTTTTGCTGGAAGCCCTGTATCATAATGATAAGGAAATGTTACCACAAATTTCCTTAAAAGGTCACTAATGCCACAAAATCTGTTGATAATAGGGAATGCCAACTAAACTACTTTTGACATCTTTGTTGGATAACTCAGAGGAATATCAGTGTTGACTACAGAAGTTTAACACTAGCCCTTTCATTAGCCCCCTCATTACATGAAAGTCATGTAATGAATGCAATGAAAGTGATGAAGCCATCACAACTGTTGCAGTGATGACTATGCTTTTACATGTACAAGCAGAAAACTGAGAACATACCAACCCCAGTGAACAGGAATATAAAAAACTGCCCTTACCCATGATTTCTATGAAGTGTGGCAAAAGCTTTCCAGATCTCAAACTGATGTAAATTGGGGGATTCCAATAACATTCTCTGCATATTTACAGACTTCATACAAACATTACCAAGGGGAAGTAAAGTTTCTGAGTTCAAGGTTTTTTAATGAGGTCAGGTTTTTGTTTCCACAGGGTAATGTGTTACTGGTTCTGTGCTCTTCCTAGAGTCATCATGACCTCCTTCTTCCCATAAACATCTGTTCTGCCACCACTGTAAGACTTTCATTGTAACACAGAATAAAAAAGTCGTTATTTAGGCTTGGTCCAATACAACTTCTGGACAAGTAAAACACAAGTTCTGAAAATGTTTACAAGCCAACTTGATATCATACTTTATGACTTACTGGCATTATGGCCTAAGAGCATTTGCAGTTTGTAACCTGTAAACATTGGCTACTTTTTACACCTGACAATGTCATTACAAGTCCTGCATGCTCTTTTCAGTACAGCACAGAGCATTTTCTTCCTTTCACAGACAACAGCCATACTTCATTGTGACTGACAATGAAGATTCTAATAATGAGGAAAAGAAATGATGATAGACTTTTGCAATAACAACCAGAAAGAAAAAGCATTCCAAATTTCCAGAAACCCATATCTAGATTCCAAATGTGCTTAATCATTCCTGTGTTGAATACATGATATGGCTGTTTCTAAAATCAGCTGTGGTCTTTTTGTGTATATAAGGACATGCACTAATAATCTACATACACAATTCAGATATCCATAGATGAAATTGTGATGTAAAATATGTATATCCAACATTTGAAGTTCTAATATTTCTTAGTAACTATCTTATATTAAAGCTCCCCCATACATTTAAAAGGTGTGCTGAAGAATTTCTTATGTGAATATATGGACCTTTAACAGTTAAATAAAAACCTCTCCTCAAAGTTCTACACTTCTTATTGCGAATATCTGTTCTTTGCTGTCCAATGTAAAGGCACGCATATTTGATATTTGAACTTTTTTTTTTATTTTTCTTTTTTTTTGTCTGCAAGACAGATGTATCCTGATCACGGAAGTATCTTGACTTTAGCAGTAGAGACAGTGAGCTAAGAATTGCTTTCTTCCACAGTTACCCTTTGAGAGCATTTAACAGCAACTATTTCAAGAAATTGAGTCATAGCCTCAACATTTTACAAAAACAAATAATATATTCTGCATGTCAAACTTGACAGGAAATTTGTGTTTCTCATGATGCACTGTCCTATATCCATGATACCTAATTGCAGGAAGGAACACCAGAGTTCTTTTTGTACATGTAAAAGATCCCGTATGTGTAAGAGATCCCAGACGTGCTGCTCTGTTCACTGCTATCGCTTACTAATTGTCTGTTAAAATCTGACCTTTCTCCAGAACCAATATTCCAAGTACATGAAATGCCACAAACAGACTACTCAACCTTTGAGGTAATATCTTCCTCTCCTTGGTGTTTGTTATATCTATGCTGACATATCTATACAGATGCCATTTATCATGAACGCTTCAGTGATACTTCTTCTCAGAGACTCTCTGACACATTCTCCCTTCTCAAGAAATGCTCAGGCAGAATAGGATTACAATCTGTAGTGATACTGGCTGCCATGAAACTGGTAGACACAAATAATACTTCAAAACAATATGCGTAAAATGATAGGGGAATTAATATATATAAAAATAATCCATTTCAGAAGATAATTAAAATGACCATTAATAATATTTATTTATAAATATTATTGCTAGAAGTACAAGGAAGTGTCAAAACACAGTACCTTCAGTCTCTTTTTGACCTACAGCTACTTCATTAACACATTTTCATAATAGACTGTCTCTTTTCCATTATAGGAGCCCAGAAGTAAGTATCCATATGGCCTAGCAGAAAAATTGTAGATCTGATTCTGATCTTCCACTGTCTTTGTTCTAACCTAGTTTAACTAATACTACAAAGATGTTTCTGGAAGTATAAAAATATTAATTTCCTTTTGGAAAAAAAATAATAGGTTGGTACTTCAAACACCTACCGAGTACAAGCTTTCACTTAGTCATCCTAACTTGAGTAAATATTACTCGTATTATTAAAATCAGATTTATTCCCTATAAGGAGTAATCCATTAGGTTGTTACATTCACCAATACAGTAGACGCCTAATACCAGAGCTCATGACAATAAGCAGACTGCTGATTAGGAAGCAGGAATGCAAATTTGATTTTGCTAAGAGCTGAACAATTTTTTTTTCCTCTCAAGTGATAATTTAAACTTTATTCAATCAACTGGAATTATCTTCCTTCCAACCTTAACAATTTTGTACCATTACAAATAGCAAAGGCTGAAACAAAGTATGGAAAAGTAAATTTCATTTTTCTAATAAGAGTGGTCAAAAAAACTCTACTGGAAAATTGAAATGGCCCTCGCCCTCCTTTCTGTTAATATATATACAATTTTTGTTCATGCAAAAATGCAGACTGTGTAGAATTTCCTTTGTGAGCATGAGAAGCAACTGACAAAATAAGCATTCAGCATTACAGCATATACTTGGAAAATGGAAGAAATTAAAAAGATCATCTCAAATGTTTCTCTGTAAATGTCAGTGAGATACATGACTTGTCATTGGAACATTACATTTATGAGTTGGCCCAACTTCAGGGGAAAAAAAATCTATAACCTACAAAACAGGCACTGGTCCATCAGATTCTGGTAACACTAGGAATGGAAGTTTTGTTTTATTTTAGACTGACTTTTTATCTCACTCACTAATAATTAAAATTAAAACTATTGCAGATATTTCTTGTCACTTTTTCTACAAAATATGTTTCAGAACTAAATTTTCTAACTGATTCGATGTCAAAATAGCACCACTCGGATACTGTTAAGGTAATGGCAAGCCATCTAGATACAGATATTATAAAGAGAGAGTTGCTCTCTCTTCAGACCAAGGACTAAATTCAAACTGAATGAAAAAGGAACAAAAGGAGATAATGTGTCCCATTCTAAGGATGAAGGTCTATCAGCTAATGAGTGGTAATCATTCAACTGTCAGCAAGGTCTGCAGACATCACACAGCTGAAATACTACTTAGGCACTAAGCAAAAGTCTCTGTAGTGTTAATTTACACTAGGTCATGAATAGCAGGATAAGGTGGTTCTCAAAACGTGAGATCCCTGTTACCTTACCAATTGCTTGCTCAGCTGCCTGGGTAAATGAGGTCAGGGCACGAGCAGTGACCTGTCAGCCAAGCAGTGCTCTGAGCTGCACTGATGGTGCAGGAGATCAAAGAGAGTTTTCTCAGTTCAGAGAGAGTTTTCACAATGGAACTACCTTTTTTTTTTCTTTCCCCAGAAACAGCAGGTTGCATTGACACTTCGCTCTGAGGAGACGAAAGTCCCACTCCTCAGCACAGTATAGCGCTCCTCATCTGATCAACCTCTCCCCTCAAGTCCTTCAGACTGTCTTATATCCGTAGGTGTTTCAAATATTGCCATCATGCCTCTTGTCTATTGTTTTTCCCTTCTTTACCGTGTACTCTCCTACACATCCTAGCCTGTAACAACCATCTGTTTCTACGCTCCACACACCATTCCTAAAAGAAGCCCATCTCCAACTGCAATCACACTGAATGTGCTGATATACTGGACGTGTAAAGATTTAAACATTATCCTCTGTTGTTTTAAATTTTTGCTGAATGAGATGGTGAATTTTGGAAGCATGACAGTGTGCAGAACTGTGCAGTGAATGGAGGGTTATAGAAAGGTATATCATGAATGAAGTGCATGTTTGCAGTAATATAGATATTCATATATATATAACAATATATGCACTTATTAATCCCGTATGGTTAAGTGCCTTGAAATTTTTCACAGTTTTTTGTTGTTTTTGTTTTGTTTTGTTTTGTTTTGTTTTTAATTAAGTTTGCCAGCATGGAAGTCTCATTAAATTAAATCAAACTTAAGGAGGTCTCTGCCTTGGTTATATTTGTTTCAGCCTTTACTAAAAACATCCAAAGGCTCCATAGACAGGAAACAAATGCATTTCTAGTTTAAACAACCTGTCCCATCACAATATCCATATTTAATTCTTTGAAGGCAGATGCCCAGTTATTTACATGTAATCTTGATCAAGTTGAGAAAGACAGCTTATAAACACAAATATTAGAAAACTAAGCTCCCATTTTACCTCATCTTTTGAGCAGAGAATTAAGGCAATATTCACAATTCTCCATATATTTCCAATATAAAGACTAAAGCTTCTGTCAGTCAGCTTAAAGCATGTGATACGGCTGTGATAACAGCTTTGCAGAAAGACACCAAGGACACAGACATTCAGTAAATAGGAGTTTGCATACTATTTATTTTCTCCCTGGAAGTGGTACTTTCAGTATCATGTTGTTATTCAGGAAATTAGCCTTTGAAAGGAATACTTGTTCACAACATTTTCAAAAATGCTCAAGGACAAGTGAAGCCATATAAAAGCAGATTTCAATTTATAATAAAAATGCAGAAGACAGTTTCATAGCCCAAAGTATACTGTGATTAGCACATTTAGTTGCAGACTAATTCTATCTTACTTACTGTTATGAATATGTTTTACAGTAGTAATGCTATGACTTTAACTCTCCTCATGATATTTTACTGTTTACATACACCTCATGCTATCTTTTGTGAATTCAGTATTTTTCTTCTCATTTAAAATAATTATTTGTCAAGTTTGATGACCTTGTGAAAAAGCCTGTGCAATAGAAACAAAACACTGCTTGACAACAAAAGAATGCATTTCTTTCTAGCAAAATATGGATTTTCCATACCTACACCTGATCATTGATCAGCAGCAAGCATGACTTATGGTAAATGAATATCTCTGTGTCCATCCGGCCAAAAAAAATAAATAAATAAATAAATAAATCAGCTAGCTTTGTTTTCAGTTCTCATATATATCCAGTAACCAACAGAAGATTTTTTCCAAAGTAGTCTGGTCACAAAAGCGTTCTCACCTCTACTCTGTACAGCCACCTCCAATAAATAATTATACTGACATTTTTGTTAATATTACCCATCTGCCAATAGTCAGAAATGGAAAACTTCACCTGTTCCACTGTTAAAAAAAATGAAATAAATAAATCAACCTTTTATTGCAATAATCTGTAAAGGTATGTTATACTACACCTTCCACCTCCTACCAGCCTGAAGTGCCTCTTTTACTTTTTCATTTTTTTAGACAATAAAAAAATTATGATTCATGGTAGAGGAGCAAAATATTTTCATAGCTGTGCTCCCCTGCCTAATGCAAAAGAGGAGAAAAGAGGTTTTATTTCAAAACTTTATCTAACTTGATTGTTAAAGGAAGTGCTAGCCAGATATAATGTACGCTTTGCTAGTTACATTGTCACACTCAATAATACTACCTAGTTACTAACACAGAAAGAGAGAGAGAGAAAATAAATGAGATGATGCAAAAGAGTTCAGATTAAAGGAGACAGAGTAGATAAAAATCGTTCAGGGACGGTTTAGTAATAGCTGGTTCCATCATGGGTAATAGGTATGGAATGGATGATCTCTTAAGGTTTCTTCCCGACCTATGAAACTGTGGTCTTTTGAAAAAACATTCTAGCTATTTCATGTATAAATCATCTTCTCCTAATCTGTGATCTTCCTTTGATTAAGGACAGGTAAACTAGTTCAATTTCATGAATAAATCAGACTCTAACATTCAAGCTAAGCATTTTTTAAGTGTTGGAAAAAGGTTTCCATTATTTTTCAAGGAATCATTATTTCATTGTATGTCAACAACATTTAATTTATTTTATGTTCAGGAGCACTGAAATTCTACCACAATATATTTTTCTTGAGCCAAACAAAATCTGCAAAAACCACAAGCATCTTGTAAGAAAAGTTGTTCTTGCTCAAATTTATTAAGACGCACAAGGTTTTTCAATTTAATGGGTTTATCCATTTTCTTATGTTTCTTAAGGCAACTATTTATATTTATTAAACCACAAAATAATATACTTACATACAAAAATAATGTGCGATCATACCAGTAATGCTTTGTTAGTATTCAAAGCATTTATCATGTGTTAAATATACTTCTTTCTTACTAATATATAAACATAACATGGCAGTATTCTGCTGTATTATGCACAAATTCTACGCGCCACACAAGCTCATCAAAAATAATTTATTCACTTTTGAAAATAACAATTGAAGGTTCTAATTGAAGTGAGATTGAAAACAGAGGAATACTGAAAGAAAATAACATGTTTTGAACTTACAAGGGTATGTACTTATTTGTTACATGTTCCCCCTTCTCTCTCGTCTACTATGTCAACAAAGAGGTGAGACCTCCCCAAATGCTTGTAGATCCTCCCTTGCAGAGTGGTTCCATCTTTCCTCACTTTACCCTCCTCTCACAGTCTTCATGCGTCCAGTTCTAGCTGTCAACTCCATCTCACCAAGATCCCTTGCACATGCTTGCACCTCATCCTTTCTCCATGTTTTGGCTAACTTGACTCACCACTACTTCATCCTTGTTCATGCTTGCTGTCCTGAGCTATGACAGACTGCTTGCACTATTCTTCACAGGAGACTGAGACCTGACCATAACCTGGAGCAAGCACAAAAATCACTGCTGCAAGAGAAGGGAGTACCCTGTACACCTACAGTGCTCTCTGCTGTTCCACTACTCAGCTCTGGATGATGTCTCTCCACACCTTCCACCCTGCCTTCAGAATACTATCCAATTCCTCATCCAATGGCCCTACTGACCTTCTTTTTAAAAAAGACTGACAGTTTAACTTTAACTTGATAAGCATTTGTGAAAGCAAAACACACATACACAAAACATAAGGGAGTAGCCCTAATGTAAAGATATTTTCACAAAAAGTATTTCTATAGAAAACTATTCAGGTCTAATGTAAAAAAAAACAATCATGTGAGTATCTGGTCTATAAAAATATTCATGACACCTCTGACCAAACAGAAAATAAAATGGAAGAGTAAAGTACACAGAAGTTATGACATTGGTCTTCCTGATGTATATACACTAATTAGATCAAACAGGAAAAGAAATGCTCTTCTATTATACACATTTTATTTTCCAATCATACAGTTTGATTTTCAGTTGAACTAAAAATTATTTCTTCTCTCTCATCTGCAGGTTCTTACATATGTACAAACAGATGTCTCTGGCTCAGTTTCCCTCCTTGTCAGCAAACTAAATTCACTATTAGAGGCCATAAATCAAAACACTCAAAACTCAATTAAACAACAAACATGATTAATTAATTAATCAGTCTATTAATTATTCAAACTGTATTTCTTGTACATGTCACACATGAATAATTCAGCCACATGGCTTCTCAATGTGTCCTTTGATAGGCATCATGCTTTGGAGAAGAACTGTCCCTTTACACTCAGAAACTCCAAGTGGATAGATGATGCAGATTCTTTTTACATTATTTTATCCAGGTCTTGTCACTTCCACATAATAAAAATCTTTCAAATAAAAGACAAGTATAAATTTAGCTTCTGCTTGTCAGCTGAATAGTAATAAAAACCATAAAAAATCACTGCAATGCTTAGGAACCTTTCTGAGGTTAGTCAGGGTCTGCAAAATTCCCTGAAAGTAGATACACTGATTATGATGAAGCCCAAGCTTATGCAATTCGTTTCATTTTTCAAAGCATCTAAAATTTCAGATTTGCAACTATTTTGCTTTAAATTGAAAGGCAACAAGAAAAATCATCTAGACAAATCTTAGTGATCTGCAGATACAGGAAGGAACTTCAAAGGAATTGCAAAAGGTGTTCTGCATAGCCATCGAATACAAATCATCCATTTTATTCTTATTTCAGTTTCATAATGCAGACGCATCTCATATAACTAATGTAAAAGCACAGAATATTTACCCATATACCTATATATGTCAGTATATTTCAAGAGGAATAGAACTGAGAAAGCTGACCCAAATAATCTTTCAACACGACTTTCAACAAATAATGAAATACCCTGAGGGATGACCAAACAAGTTCACTATAATGTTATGCCTGAACTCTGGTTCCTCTGTAATTCATACAAATGCCAGATGAATAGTAGACATTTGGGTACATTCTCAACACTTGCACTTTCTGCTCCACACATGACATTTTTTCAATGACTAACAGACAAGAAAGCAAATTCTTCATGTGTCATCTCATAACCACACATGCTTCCTAAAATGTATTACTAGACAAAGCTGATTCGTGATCTCCCTACCCACAGGAAGAGGTTCATAAACAAAGCTTATTACCAGTTTCTGTTAGAAACTCTTCAGAACGTGCATCAAATAAACAGCCTTTAGGACACAGATCTCAAGATACAATAGTGTTGTATACAATTCTCCTTGATGCTCTACAGATGTGGCAAGATGTCCAAACACAATTTAGAAAACAAATCTAATGATTTGCCATTTACATTAGCTGAGAAGCCAGTCTGTGAAATTAGATTATCATCTTGTTTGCATGGTTTGCTGAAGTTGTTCAGAAACTTAGTGTAACCACATAAAACTCATTAATATGTTAATAAGCTATTAGATGTTATTAATTATCATAGGAGACACTATTCCTACTATCTCGTTGGCTGCAGACCTCCAACACTTCAATGTTTATGTTCTGCTGAAGCAAGGCAGTAGAGATACATATTTCTTTCTGCACAATATCTGCACATAGAAGAAGAAAAGGAAATGGGAGGGACAGAGCCCTCTTTTACACAGCATGACTACCTGTTAATTATGGGCTTCAGTGGAGTGATGCACATTTTGGTGTTTGGTGTTAACACTGCTTGTTAATTCCTTTGTATTGTGGTCATGGATTATGCCTTCAGCCCTTTTCAAGTAGATACTGGTAACAAGTGTTTCTGTCTGACTTAAAAGCATTTGTGTGTTGTGGTGCCAAGAGCCAGGAACACTGACTGCCAAGGCACATGTATGCACGGGGGTTGTGTTTTACACAGACCAAGCATTCTGGAAAGATGTAATTCCTCTAAATCAAAATTAAGGAGTAAGCTTTTTTTTTTTTTTTTTTTTCCTTAATAAATCATGGGGTAGGAAGAATAGGCTTCATCAACTTGAGAGCTCAGTTTACTTCCCCCATGCTTCAGTTGCACTCTTCATAAAACTAAGTTTCAGAAGCATGAAAGTCAATTAACTATATATCTCAAGAGTCTTAGGATCCTGTACCATAGGCAATAAAAAATTAAATCATTCAGATTTTTTTTTTCAATCTTGCTTCATATAAGCAGTTCGTGTAGCTGTAATATGCTTGTGTTATATGTAGTTTTGAAACATACCAGATCTTCCTGTTAACTTTCTCTCTTATTTACTATACTCTTTCAGAGCATGCAAAGTTTGAAGAAAGGTGCATCGAACAGCTTTTGTTCACCTTGTGCCTACGTGCATACACCATTCTGTGCACACATTAATAAATCCTGTCATATATGCCAGCCATCACATGGAACTAAGGTAATATGAAGATTAGATTATTTTTAACTACCAAAGGTCCTAGAGCAAGATGATCTTTCAGAATCACAGGCACCACAACACAATCCAGATTATAAATAAAAAATATAGTCACGAATTTCTGGAAATTAGGAACAGCAATCCTATAGTAAAATTTCAACAAGTGAAGGGAATCCAGATGAATAATAATTAAGAGGAGAAAGAATTTCTACAAAATCTCAACACACTTAAACAGTTTGCCTCCGCTTCTTCATTGTCACTGCTGATGGGGCAGAGATGCAAGTATCGGAAAAAAACAGTAGCAACTCACTGACTGGAAACAACCCAGCAGAAGGGAACACCATGAGAAAGGAGGAGCATTTCATATAAAGACTACAAGGAAAAACAAAATGGCTGACAAATTGGAACACTGATGTTCTCCCTTCTGTAAACTGACACACTGAGAAGATTCCTTTTCTGCATTTACTTGGTTTTCCAGAGACTTAAACATCGCAGGTAATTTTTTCTTGGAGAAAAAGTATTGTCATTTAACATGTTTTCAGTTTAATAAACCATTATTGCACCTACAGATATACTTAAGGCATTATATTGATGAGAACAATTACTGGAAAGCACTGAGTTTTAAATTCTTTTTTTTTTCTTTTTTTTTTTTCCTGAAAGAATATTGATTTTAGAGATCAGAAATAGTTCTAGCAATTCTGAAGAAACCTTAAGCTACAAAAGTGTCAACTGAGACAGACAGAAAACTTGTACATTCTCTCTAGGGTAGCTGTGCGTTTTGACACTTCTATATCACACTTCCACCTAGGGATTTTTTCATTATTATCTGCTACAAAAGGCTGTCAGAAAAAAAAAAAAAAAAAATATATATATATATATATATATAAAATAATAATCATCATACTCCCATACAAAATAAAATAAAAACAAATAAATGCTATTATCATATAGACTAGAACACTTCTGAGACGTCTGAATGACTGTTTACTGTGTGAGTGGTCAGTATAAGCCTTGTGGACTACTTAAGTTCTGCTGAAATAGAAGCTTCAGAAATAAGTATTACTATTTATATTACCCCAGGAACTCGTAGGTCCCAGTTTCTGGGACACTGTATATAATGCATTGTAAGATCAGGTCTCTTCCTAGCTATACCCAAGTAGATCAAATGAAAAAGTAGCCATAGAACAGTTGTTGTGTATTGTGTATTATTACTAACTAATATATCTCTAAGAACCAGGAACATTGCTCTAACTTTCTGACTTGAAGTCAGGTATATCCATATGTGCTGCCTAGTTAGGAGATATTAATTCTTTCTGCTACTATGAACCACTGTAGTATCAACATCCATGGTGAAGTCAGAGAAGACACTGTACTTCGAGGGACACAGAAGGCTCCCTCTAATGAAAACTGTTGCTTTCCGCTATGTATACACACCCATGGCAAAAATGATACATGCCAGGTGAAAGACAGCGTTCCCCAAGGTGAAGGTTTATAGCAAGATTAGGAAGAAAGTGGCTACAAATGAGAACAGTTACAGAATTTTCACATCTTTTAATTAAGGTATGGAGGAAGAAGGGAATTCTGTCTCGCTGTAGGAATTGGGGTTCTTACACAGAGGCTTCTCAGTGGGATACAAATTTCCAAAAGTACCAAATATCTACCCTCTGAAGTCAAAACTAAAAGGGAATAAATTGAAAACAAACAAACAAGCAAAGGAAAGGAATAGACCGATTTTAGAGTTAATCTGCAAATTTGTAAGAAAGAACAGAAGTGTGTTTGTTGATGTTCTTGAACCTTCTAGCTGCCAGCTATGAATCAAGTCTTAGATTTTGAGGACGATGACTTTGACAAAACCTCTATGATTTAAATTCCTGAGCAGTGCAATAAATTGGAGCCACTGAGTATCCACTAGTCACTTGCAAGATGCAAAATAGATATACTTTTTTTTGTTGTTTTGTTTTAACACAAACCATAGTTAATGCTGTAAATAGTTGATACTACTACATATGTTGTTTCAGTTTTTACCTGGAATTCACACCTCGATTTTATGTAATCCTTATGATTACAGTTTTAAATAAAAACAAACATACTGAGTCACTGTAAATTGTCAGTTTCCTTTAAGTATGAAAACTATCCATAATGAACAGATTCCTTGTGCTCAGAAAGAAACATGTCTAAATGATTTCAGACAATAAAGAAAAATTGAGAAACTACATCCTCCATATAAAATGGAAAACAGGATTTGCTCATGCTATTACAGACATGTAGAGGAATAGTTATCTAAGAAGGGAGGATGGACTGGAAATGCCAAGTTCTTCAGTAATAGCCTCTGACACAATCAAGCTTGAAATAATATTTAATAAGACAACAAATGCTTGTGATGGGCATAAGTGATTTTTGTCAATGTTTATTTGATCTAAAGCTCAGCTATCTATATTTATGGACATGCAGCTCTGACTTTTTGAATGAATGGATTTTCTGTCAAATTGTGGCTTCCACTTAATCTCTATGTGCTTTTTACCTGCTTTTACCTCAATTCATTATTGAGAGACTAATTAGGAACATTAATACAATTTCACTATTTCATTCATAAGATTAAGCATTAAGCATCAAAGAATCCTATACTAAGCAGTTTTATCAATTTCACACATAAAGAACTACATCACTGTTTTTTTTATTTGTGGTCTGTCATGTGCCTTTTTTTTTTTTTTTTTTTTTTTTTTTGATGACTCTACTGCTTGTAAGAGGGAAACAAAGGATAGCGAAAAAGCATTCCTGATTCACATTCCTCACACTGTTAATAACTGTCTAGGCCACTATCAAACCCACTTTATTACATCTCTTTTCAGTCAGAAGAGCTCTCCTTTATTCACCTGTTTCCAAAAAAAGTGAAACAATCTCTTCCAATAAAATAAAATAAAAATAAAATATCATCCTGTATTCAGAAAGAGAAGAGCTGTAAATAATCCCAGAATATGAATGAAGTTGTTAATTGAAAATGTGAAAATCAGGAGTTGCCTTAATAGGTGACAGTTTGACAGTTCAAAAGTTTTCATAGTACTCCTTATATAGAAAGTGTTCTATATATTTGATCCGTCTTGTAGTACTCAAAAATGTGTGTTTTTGTAAGACAGGGGGAAAGAAGAAGAAAAATGAGAAGTACACTTTGTGTTTTAGCTGCAGGTATACTGTGCATTTATAAAGATATTTGCTGATGCTATTTTTTTCCCTTCCTAGTAATTCCTGATATTCATTTTGCTCATTGGACTGTTTCTAAGCATTGACCTGATGGAGATTTTTCTTAGAACTAATATAATATTACAATGTTGTTACTTAGTAGTTACTGTCAACTCAGTTAAATTGTTGCTGCTCCCGTGTCCTATTCTAAATTTATCTGTAATGAATTTCAATCAGTCTTAGAAGATCCTTCTGCTGCAGTTCTCTACAACTGGTCTTTCCAATTTTCTCTTCTCAGTAGCTTTGTATAATTAATGAAATTTTTCACCTGACTAATAACTCCTTTTTTTTTTTTTTCCCCAAAAGAGTTTTTAATGTTAAATGGCATATTTATATGTTTTTCCCCACATATGTGGTTTCCCCACAAGTTTTTTGTTTTGTTTTGTTTGTTTTTGTTTTCTTGTTTTTCTCAGATATTGAAATAGCTTTAGATGTTAATTTATATACTAAGATTATTGGTTTTGGTATTTCTTAGGTTCATCAGGCACACATGATGAATTACTGTTCATTTGTTGATTTGTTCCATAGCCTTTTGCACTGGTGCCTCAGTTTGATACTCTTCCTTTGATACATTCTTCATAAACTGACTGTGTTGTACTCCCCAAGCTTCCCCATGGTAAATAGATTTTTTAAGAAGTCTCTTAGCTTTTTTTGTTTTATTTTGTATTTGCAAGAGCCTGACTTTGCTCTCTTTACACCTTTTATACCCCAGCTGTCTTTTGGCACCACAGCCTCTGGCAAGCTTTCTTATCCTGATATTTCTAAAGACAAATGTGGGTTTTGTTTGTTTTGTTTTAACTGCAAGCTTTTCCTCAGACTTTCTTTGAGTTCTGTGATTTACAATTAATGAAGTTTTTTTTAATCCTTTATGTTTCTCTCCTTTGGAAACAACCACACTTTTTAAAAGACTGCCTGTATTTGCCTTTCCTACCATGCCATTTCTTTATTCCAACTTCCTTTAGCCCTTTACATTTTTCTGGCAGGTGCTGTGCATTTTTTTTAGTCTAGCCTAGAAATCTCTGATTTCACAACTAGCTCATTTATGAGGCAGTCTTTCTTATGGCTAAAGCTTTCTGATACTGGAGTTAAGCCTCAATGTAAAATTTATCTTGTTTTCCAGGAAAGAAGTGAAGTCCTCCATTACTGCTGCATTTCTCCTGCCACTAGAAGCCAAAACACATAATTAGAACTTTGATATTCTTGTCAGCAGCATAGTAAGAACGTTCTTGGAGTTTTAACATCACATCTGAATTGTCCACAGAGATGATTTTTCATTTGCTGACATGGTTAGATTGCTGTGATTTGACTCAAAGCTTTCAACAAGGGTGTGCAAACATTGCTTCTGTGACATTTTACCAGGTCTAAAATTATACCCCTTTAGAATACTACTGAATTTTATGATTACATTAGTTGTCATTGATAAAAAGCGATGTCTTTTAATATTAAATGATAAAAGTAGCAATATAAACACATTAAAGAAAAAAAAAAAAAAAGCACATAAGTAGACCAAAAGACTACCTGTTGATGCTTAACTCTAAGCATTTCTATTCATTTTTTAAGCATATACAGAAATTATGTATTAAATAGGCTTTCTCATTTAATAACTGGAGTAAAACAAAAGTCTTGTTTGTGGATAGTGTTGGCTGATTACCAACACATTATCACAAGAATGGCTCAAGTAGGTCTTTGGACTAATATGAAAAAAGTATCTTCAGTAGAACTTCAGTAGTATGTTTCCTATATGGGACATTGAAAAGCTGCATTATTTATAGCGATACCTTAAGTATCACGTATGCTAATTCACTGAATGATAATAAAACCAACCAAACAAATACACTTTGACAACAGTTCAGGCTTACACATATCTGAAAACAGAACAGACAAGGGCATACCAATACCCCATGGCACATATTAATTACACATAAAAATAAGTAAATCACAAGTGTAAATTCAGATGACTGGGACTTCTGTTTGTTTGTAACCCAAGGGAAAATTTCAAACTGATGTAAGAGGAAAAAGAAAGATTTGATACAAATGTACACCATATTGGGCAGCACATTACTACTCAAGTGGCAGTCTTACAACAAGCTCATCTGGTCAATTTACTCCCCAAGTCCATTAAAAATACCTTTCACCAGAGAGACATTTTTGTATCCATTCTATTTGCCATCTTGAAGAGCTGACTTTTAAAAAATCTTATCTAAATTCTGGAGGGAATCGAGTCTTCAGCAAATGAACCCAAGATCATAGGAATACAAAGACAACTTTAAAGGCATACCGTTCTAGCTCCAATTTATCTCTGCTCAGGTTTCTGGCTCTAAGTAGTTGAACATAATCTGAATATTACCTCATCACTTTCTTTCCAGACAAAGATGTTTATGTTCTTTTTACTGTTATTAAAAAAAAAAAAAAGTCACAGATGATAAGCTTGTGGGAAGAACTACTAAAATTAAAAGTAATTGCTTGTCAAGAACCACCAAGAGCTAATCTTTGGAAGAAAAAAAAAAAAAAAGGGAAAGTACTTTAATGTTTACAGACTGGCAATTTCCACTATAATTATAAAATACCCTATGTATTTTAAAAAAAGAAATGTTTACAGAGATATTTCATTTGGAAATTCATGACTGTGATTTCAGTTTCACAGACTGTGAATGTTATATGATTAGAAACAAAAGGGAAGCTCAAACCTTAGAGATCCTCCTTTACTTCTTATTGTCTGACAAATTTGCATTTCCTTTAAAAAATATGTATGTGGTCTAGACCAAAAAAAAAAAAAAAAACAAGTTAAGCATTTTACATAATTTTGATACATCAGCTGAAAGAAGATGTGGGCAAAGTATCTCATAAATTGAAGAAGTAACTGTTGTGAATGGAATACATTCTAAATCAACCATTGCCTTTAGTCATATGCAATACATGACACAAATAAACCTTTTTAATCTCCACTATGAGTTCAAGAACACTAAAGGCTCAGACACACTTTTTTTTTTTTTTTTTTTTTTTTAAACCCAGCCATTTTGAGAGGAACTATCAATAAATCCGTGGACCTGAAATCCCTGCTTTTTTACAGCCATCTTCAGTGTGGGAAAAACTAGGATATCTTCCTGATAAATAACATTCTGTATGGCTTCTGAATGGCTTCTTACTTCTAAATAAAAAGTGAAAAAATACAGAACTTTCATGATGTTCTTTCTATTTCTTTCACTGATTGCCTTCCTACATTTTTTTTTATTATTTGTAGTTTTACACAAAATAAACAGGATTACTTAATCTAGAGTTCCAATCATTACACAGAAGCATTTCTGGCACTGACAAAAGTAAATGTCCAGCTAACATTTCATTTTATGAATACGTCTTGAATAAGCTGATAAATTAGGAAAGTCATGCAGCAGCATCTTCAACAAGACAAGGCATCTGTGAGAAAAGTTAAAGAAACTGAATAAACACCTCTCTAAAATAAGGTTGAGAAGGTACTTGAGAAGTAACGGAGTTGTTTTTTCATATTTGAGTTTACCAGTATACCATCAGCTTCATCGCCTATTGATTTAAGATTAGCTGGTAAATACCCTTAAAAATGAAGTTACCAAAATCAAGATGAATATAAAAGAATGTGAAATCGTCTTTATTTCCTCATTGCCATATCTCATGGATGCAATTAACACTTTTTTTTTGTTTGTTTTTTAATATTGAAACTATGTATTTGAGATTTTACATAATTTTGGTATAATGCTTACTTTTGGTATAATACTTACAAGGAGCAGCTGAGGGAGCTGGGATTGTTCAGTCTGGAGAAGAGGAAGCTCGGGGGCGACCTTATCGCACTCCACAGGTACCTTAAAGGAGGCTGTAACGAGGTGGGGGTTGGTCTGTTCTCCCACATGCCTGGTGACAGGACAAGGGGGAATGGGCTAAAGTTGCGCCAGCGGAGTTTAGGTTGGATATTAGGAAGAACTGAACTAACAACTAAAAACTGAAAAGGTTGTTAGGTATTGGAATAGGCTGCCCAAGGCTTTTGCAGTACTGGGTGATACCAGTGAAATATGACAGAAGGTTAGTGGTCACAGGGATCATAATTACCCAAAACAAATGTGAAAAAAAAATAGCTAAAGGAGAAAAAATATTTATCTTTAGCATCTACCCTCGCTGTAAATGGTCTGAGCAAGGGGAACTCAGCACATAAATAAACACTGGAAAATGTACAAATGAAACCAAATGATAGCAGGGAAAGCTTTCACTTAAGTTCTTAAATTCACTAAGTGACCACACTACATACCTACTACGATTTTGTGCGCTTATGGTCCTTTCAGCTTTCAGACATTTTACATTTATTTTTTAATACAAACAAATACTAGTACATTTTACATAGTCCATAGTGAAAATTAACCTAAATTTTGTACAGAAGCACAACTTTAAACACCTCTCTAGTATTCACTTCAGATGCAAACTCAGTCACTTCATCTTCCAGCCCCTGAAGGAACTCATCTTCCTTTGACTGCATACAACATTATTACCTCATTTTAAAACTAAAAGGTGTTTGTCAAAAATCACTCGTCTATACAGCAGCTGCAATGGACTAATTGTTTTAAAAGGTGAAATTAAACTCATACCATTCATAACCTATATACTTCCATGATTTTTTGACATGCACAAAGTTCATGTGTTCCACAATATTAAGATTGTCCAGATTGCGGGTATTTCTTAGTTTTATGACACTTCAAGTATCTAATTTAAAGAAAGAACATGGCAATCTCTGGAACTGCTTCGACTGTTATAGAATGTCAATAAAGAAATTAGCATAGTTGAGACTTTGTATCACAAACCAGTATTACTGGAGATACTGGTTTTTCAGGTCTGTGTAAAATGACCATTCCAATCTTTCAGATTCTCTCAATCCTCCTCTTGAACCTTTCCAGTGATTTAATTAATATAAAACTATAGACATTTAAAATCTAAACATCATACTCCTCACTACCACTAAAGCAGATGATTTTAATTTTGCCTGTGACATTGGTTTTCTTATTGTCTTCACTGACCTTTCAGTTAAAAAAAAAAAACATCTTAGTTACACAAAAATGTAGAAAAGAAATTTTCTAACATATATAGAAATACCCACCCTAAAAAACAACAGGCAACCCCAGTAATGTCCAGCTTCTACCCTAGTTTTAAAAGCTATACCATTAAATGAATCAAAAATTTAAACTGCTTAACCAGGAACAAGTCTGGTTTTCCCTGCAAAAAATTACTGCTAAATTCTTTAATTTATCCAAGAAAACATAACCACTTATTTTCAACTCACAAGTTAAATAATTTAAACTATCACACAAAATAACAAATATTAATTTTGATAAGCTAAAAACTATTGAACGGTTTTTACCACTAACTCGATATCCTGTTCTACCCTTGCTCTTTTCCTCTCTAACTTAGGCAATTCTCTAATAATGCCTCTGCCCCTTTAGGAAGTGATGAGAACCCTAGCGCACTCTTAACTTATACTCCAAGAAGAGTTGTCCTGGAATGAAACACCTTCAATTATTTCCTGAGTTTTCACTTTTTTTTCCTGAGTTTTCACTTTTTTTTCCTGAGTTTTCACTTTTGCTTCCCAGAAAACCTATTCCTTCAATGAAGTAAATATATATATTTTTACTATATTATATATATTATTTTATATATATATATATATATATATATATATATATATATATATATATATATATATATAATATATATAATATATTATATATATTATATATATATTATATATATATAATATATTATATATATATAATATATATATAATATATAATATATATTATATATATATAATGAAGAAAAAGATCCAAAAAGACCCCAAAAGACCCCAAAAGACTTGCTTGGGAGTAATGTGAATGCTAATTCATTTAAAATTTTCAGAAGGAAGTTAATGTCACACCTCTACATGGATTGAGCTAACTACATTTCCACTTTCAGAATGGAATTTCAGTTCATCAAAAAACTTCTACTGACATACCATTGTGTCAATCTACTGACATACCATTGTGTCAATCTACAACTCAAAAACTATCACCATTTTATTGAATTCAAAAGCTCATCAGAAATTTGGCAAAAGAATCTAATTGTATAGAAAACAAAGCATAAAAACATTAGATATTGAATTTGTACTACGAACTAACTTTTCTTAGACTGCAGCAATCTTTAGTCTCTACAGTTATGAAGAAAAGTGGATTGACTCTACATATCAAATAACTCTAGCCATCTGTTTTAGGCAAATAGAAATGGAGAAATAAAGAAATCTGTCAGAATTCCTTATTCAAAAACAGTACTTTAAAAAAAAAAAAACAACAAAAAACACTAATGCAGGATTTAGTCATCTAAAGAGTGGTCCATGAGGACCTTTATGTGTATGTAAAGGTCCTTTGGACCTATATGTGTGCATGAAGACATATATGTATGTCAAAACTTTGACATACTAGATCCGGTGTTCCTGTTTTGACATAAAAGACCAGGTTTCTTCTAGGTGCAATTCCACATCAACTTAAATGAAGTTAAACAAAGTAAACACTTTATCTCATGTCTTTGGTCTGAGAATGAACTTCAGTGTGTTCATGCCTTTTTTTTGGGGTGTGTGTGTGTGTGTGTGTGTGTGTGTGTGTGTGTGTCAAGTCAAAATGCCCTTGTCAGGCTGCATATAGCCATTTTCTGTCACAGGACTGCAATGCAAGCACTATGCTTCAGGAAACCACAGATATGGCTGAACTCCCTGGAAGAAAGTCATATTGATCACGCTGATGAAAGCACTCTTTTCTCTTGAGTCTGATTTTCCCCCAGATAACCCTTGACTGTTTGGAGATTCCAATGTAAAACTAACAAAGCGAAAGTAAATGTCCACAGCATTCTATGACAGGTAGAATTTGAGTAATGTCCTCTCAAAAACAAAGCAAATAATATTTGGTGAATAAAGGTAGGGTTACTGTCAGCATGGAAGCAATACAGGGTGCCGTCTGTCATCAGAATTCAAGAAAGTACACATGTCCATTTTTGTTTAAAAAGCTTTGGGGTAGCAAAGCTTGAGTAATCTTTTTACAAAAAATAGAAAATGAGGTGGCTAACATGATATAGGACCATATAATGTTGTGTAATACTGACCTCAGATTAGATGATAGCAGTAAAATGGAGAGGGGACATATCCTCTGTTTCTTGTTAAGCCTGCTCCCTGAGCAAGTGGGAGACAGAGATGAGAAGAAAGAAATTGACATTGTCCTATATAACTAGTATCAGCTTCCCATCAACTTAAATGGCACCAAATCAAGATGTTATTTAGCAATAGTAACTGCAACAAGAACAAGGACCTGATTAATCAGAGAGCAGAAAGCCATAATGATAAAAATGGATGCAAAGTATTGTAAAATCTGAGGTTAGTGACCTACACACAATGGAGAAACTGTAACAGGAAACATATACATATCTATATATATATGTAGGTATATATAAATATATATATATATATGTAGGTATATATTATATGTATATTTTTATATATACCTACATATATATATATATATATATGTCAATTAAAAATACTATCAAAAATACGTAACTCTACTTTTCCAGTGCAGATATGTATAATCTCAGTCTTTCACAGATGAGTTGAGAGGTCTTTTGGAAGAACACATAGACATCTCTTAGCCTTAAATTTAATTTAAAAAAAATTAAAATTTTATTCAAACATTAACTATATTAATTCAATGCTGATCTTCCCCATTTCTAAGACCTCTAGAAAAATAAAAAAATAGCATGAATAAAATCTCTTTCATACAAAACACACGAAATATGTGATTTCAAAGTTTGCTGAGCCTAAACTCCACTCCTTTTCATTATACTTGCTTTATTACATAGGTAAATTCTAGTGTAAAAATTTTAAGAAGCTACCAAGTCCATAAAAACAACAACAACAAAAATAGAAAAATCTGCATTGTTATGTTTATTAGTGGAACTAGCAACTTAAACAGTAGAAAATGAGATGCACGTTATTCTAGATGCTGCTTATCCCTCTCATTTTACAAAGGCATGAAGATGGCTAACAAAACAAGTGAAAAATCTTTAGACTATACCATCTACTATTTACTTTTCATTTTCTTAAACTTAAAAGAAAAGCACTTTTATTAGAATAATTTTGGAATGGTTTGCTAATGTTTAAAGTGCTGAAACATCTCATATGCTTTATTTTATGTAAACCTCTTACACTATGTAAAGGCATTTTAATTATAAAATTCAATTTTTGTTTCTTCTTTAGCAGTTATTCTGAAGTATATATTTTTCTCTTCCTGTCATTAAAACTGAGATGTGAAATTGTCTTGATATGATCAGAGAAGATTAGATTCAATCTCCTGTTTTAGAAGTAATTTCTTGCAATGACACATCGTCATATTATGTTGAAAAGGAATTTTGAATTACAAGTTTGTTATGCTGTATTTCTGTTTTCAAGAGTAAAATAACAAATTAACAAGCCATTAACTTGAAAATGCAGTACCCGAGATTTCTTTCCTTACCTAACACTTAGTACATTGATTTCATGACTTTTTAACGGCTGTTATATTCCTCTTCCCTTTCGTATATTCACACTCATTTTCAGCTGTTTCTTAATTCCTTAAATCCCCTATCAACACAAATCTGAAAGTGTTTTTGTAGTACTGGTAGAAATCTAAGAACTGAGTAACAAGTCACTACATCTGCCCACCAAATCTGGGAAGAACAATTATTGAAAAACTATACACAACTGAATACCTGAAAAGCCATTCTTACTTGCCCTACAGGGGACATTTGAAGTGGATTAAGAGGTATATATTTGATATTGCAGAGATCCAAAGGGTCCATGGAGAAATCACGAGTCAATCTTGTTCATTATATTCCTTTGCTATTCCCTCTAATAGCATGACTCACTCAGACTCAAACCAATATTGATCTTCCTTTTTCCACTGCACATTTACTTCTCTCCCCAAAGTCAAAAACATAGTGAATGTGTAGTTATGACCTGCTTCCAGTGCAATTCACTTTTAAGAAATATCACAGGGACTAGACTTACAATTCTGGAGACAATGAGACTAAAAATGAAAAAGAATGTTATGGAATGAAACATACTCTCCTGTCTCCTAAATTTTATTTTTTTATTTTATTTTATTTTTTTGCTTTTTGCTTTCCAAATCCTGACATATGTATTGTCTAACCTGGAAACATGCAGGAAAATGGAAGGGAAATGTAACCTGTACCAGCCATGGCAAATGAGAAATGTTGAAGCTTGCAGCACTACAGTACAAACTATTCTAGGTTTCCTCAGGAGAGTCTTCATTTCCCTGAGCTGCTGCAGAGAACAGAAGGGCAGTACCTGACTGCACATCACCTCATGGTGCAATTACTAGCCCTACTTCTTTCAGTACTTAGTTATGTTTTCATTAGCATAGTTTTCCTCTGGGAGATGCAAAAGACACATTTTCTCTTGTGGCTGAAAGCTCAGTTCTGAGGATTCAACTGCTTGCTTGAGACCAGGGTGTTTCACCCTGCTTAATCAACTTTCATCAGTTTCTCCAGTGCGCACACACACACACACACACACACAGATGAGTATTTGTCTGAATACAGTTAGACACTACAATGATATTCAGGAAGTTTTCAAGAACACCTCCTCAGATAATTCATAATTTTTGAAAAAGAAGTCACTACGGTCTTAAGTTCTATAAAAATACTCTTTTCAATACCAACCTGTTTCTGGAGTTCTTTTTTCAGGGAAACATACCATGAAACACTGAAGACTGACTCCAAGTTCAACAACAGAGAACAAGTTAAATAATCCCAGTACCCCAGAAAATACTCTAACTACAAAAGGTTTGTTTCTCATTTTTCCAAGGTCTGTGCTTTGCCATGTTCCTATAAATTACTAATACAGATTAATTTTACACAGATTTTCAGTCTCCAAATGGACATTTTTAACAGAAGAAGTTAATGACTGAAGAACAGAGATATGTTAGATATTAAAATATAATGATGACTTGTTGTCCTAACTCTTGCTCTGTAACAGATGATGGAAGTAAATTAATCCATCCTTCTGACAGTCATTTCATGATAAGAATGAGAAACCTTACCATTTTCATTGCAGGCCTATCCTATTCTTGTCCTCGGTGTGCATTTCCATGACAATGACTGTAATCATTATAACAGCATTGTACATAATGACTCTGCTTTCTGTGATGTTACTCCCAAATTGGGTGTGAAAAATGTGAAAAGACAGATATCAAATGGCAAAACTCTCACCAGTGAAGCAGAGTAGCCTACAAAATTAATAATTGACAGAATTGATAGGGTGCTGCTGCTGAACAGAAGCCTGGAATTAAAGGGCAATGCTCACATCCCCTTCTTTCATAATCTGAGGGGATTTGCATGAAAACCTCTTGACAAATTAGTCAGGTCAAATGAGGCCTTGTGAGGTGTGTATAATTAAATGTAACATCAATAAAACACGGATTTTTCAAAATGAAAAGCAACTCATGCACAATGACGACTACTGAAATTTTGTTAATTACTAATATTATGTCAGTCTCACCCAGTCACTCCTTTTTTCTGAATTAAAAATAAATGCATGAGCAAAATGATAGAACTGTGCTATAAATCAGAACCATCACAACATCATTTACCAAATGTAAAACAGAGTCCTCTTCTAAGACCTACAAAGCTTCTGGAAAGATGAACTTACAAGTGTTGTGAAGTGCTCAGAGTAGAAAATTACGAACCCCACAGGGAATTTTTACAGGAAACGGGGGGGAATATTGGTAAGTACAGAGGAAGAAGTATCCTCTGACAAAGCACGTAGTCACATTCTGACCACAAAGGATCAAAAGAAATCCTATTCATTGATCTCCATAAATGTAGCATTAATATAGAGGTCTGAGGATGAAAGAAAATGTGTAACATTCTCATGGGAACATAAATTTGAAGAGGCCATCATTTTGCACACTGTATCCAGGTCTCTAGTCTTAAATGCATTCATGATTGCAACTGCTTTCATAAAGATAAGCATGATTTACTTTGAAAGCTGCTTAGAATCATATTTGCCTTTTTTAAGGTATGACAGCAAAGCCTATAATTGATCTGATGACCAGATCTTCCTCTTCCTCTGTCAGTTACACCTGACAAATCAATAGTGCATAAGAAAAATTCATGATACTATTCTGTATGAGCCTTATCACATCGTGGTCCCAAGGTTTACTCTGTATCTCCATTTAACAGTCTTCTTCATGGCATCTATCTCTTTCCAGATAATGTTTTGATTCTCCTACATAGCTCTGTATCAGTAACAGGTTTATAGAATATTTCTTTTATTCCAAAATCATACATGAAAATATTAATCAGTCTAATATAAGTCTAGAGTAATATGCCCTCATCACCTCACCTATTTTAAAAGCTCGTCTATCAGTGCAAACCATTATCTCGATTTATAAAGGTCCCTCCCCAGCCTAAATTTTCTGTACAAATCCTATCAATTTTCAGCACGCCAAGTACTTGGTATTTTACTAAGATTGGCCTAACAAAATAGTTGTGTGTGTTTTTTTTTTTTCTTTATGTTAACAGTATCTTAAACAAAAATCCTCCAGTTGCTATTTTTAGTTCAAATGATATTGTTCATATTTGAAAGCCCTTGCTACCAGGCATGTGTGATTTCAGGAGCTACTAGTTTCCTTGGATATTTTGCATATTCTAAAAAATGATTTTCAAGATTCCCAACTTGCATGCAAACTGAAGGCAAAATGAATAAATTCCTTTTCCATGCCTTATCCCTATTAATTATATTTCTTCACCCCTCTTATTCAACCTCTTTATCCAATTTCATTGATGATAATAAGAAATTTTATGCTGAAAGACGGCATGCAGGGGGAGAAAAGCTTCATCTGTTGTAGGTCTTGCAGTAAACCCATACGTACACTTTCTGTTATTTTAATGCAAATTTAAAACACAAATTATGTAGATAACATTACACATTATAAACTAGAATTCAGTTGGCCAGCCTACAACTGCATCAGGATGAATCTTACACCTGACACTCGCTTACTCACTATGTAATTCAACATATAAATGCAGGGCTTGTTGGTCCTACAGACTCCTGATGAATTGTAACAAGTAGTATATACCTCCTGCCTTTCATTATAGGAAAGGCACAGAGAAATCTCCTTTTGGAATAGCACTTTTCCACCCTGCCCTTTATGTGGAATGAATACATTGTTGAACCTAGACTGTATTTATTATATTTCCTGAAGTAAAACTGAATCTTACTCTAAAGTAGCCTGGAAAAGCCTTTGGGGCTTACATACTTAAGCATTATGTATTTGAGGTTCTACAGAATCTGATATGAGCACCAGCTGCGTTCACTCCATGTTCAGTTGAACTCAGAAGAAATGCTGTTATACTTTAACAACTTCATCCTGTTTCCTTTTATTAATATTTCTGCTTATAGTAAACAGAGAAGGTATACATAGGGAACAGGCAAGCTCACTGTGCATATATAAAGCAATCTGAGTGATGTTAACCTTAAAAAGGAGGTGACGTATAAGGAGATACTTGGTTTTCCTCTATCTGTGCCACATTTCAGCATTTCAAGGAATGGAAAAATAAAAACAAAAAGGCAATAACCTTACCTTTCCTACATACTGAGGATCTGGTCCCATGTGTTCTTCTAAAACAAAGAACTGATTCCATACCCATCCACGCTTGGGACGATGATGCACTTCCGTTTCACCTTCTATGTGTTTGGTTTGATTTCTAGTCACCTTGATGGAGCCATGGTGAGCAGCTCCATAACACCTCTGCACAAAACAGAGACAAAACAGGACTGGGCAGATACAAGATGTACTTGTAATTCTCATTGTAGGATAAGGTTCCTGGTCAAAGTTTTCTTTCTCTTGTCTTTTTCAGCTGTAATCCTTTAATAAGTTCCCGAGATGGAAGGTGAAGCCTCGTTCAGAAATACAGTCCAAAATGGTTTTTTCTGCTTGTTCATGATTTAGCTGCCCACTGGGGTAAGCTCAAACTATATTTACATTATGAAAAGCTGACTGGAAAAATTGGTATTTCTTCTGAGGTCTTCACAATAGAGCTCCACAGCCGACCATTTTCTATCTAATAGGGAAAGAAAAGAAAGCCACTTACTCATCACTAAAACCAGCAATTTTCAGCTTTTTGACCTTAGAATATATTCACAGCTGTACCAGCCAGTCTCTCAAAGACTCCCATTGTAACTAAAATTTCTTTTCATCCCTTTCTGTAAAAATGTTTTCTGATTGTTTTTATTAAAATAGTAAAAATTGGATGATCCATGATGGTTCTATCGGCTCTTAACTGCAAATCATTGATCTGGTTTGGCAATAAAATGAAGTCACTGCCAGTGTCATTAGACACATATCAATTGCTAGTTCATTTTAGATGAGTTTTTGATCTTACTTATACTGCACAGAGATCCAGCATGGTGAAAAATACCAAGGCTATGACGGCTTTCAAAGAAAAGTGTCCAAAATGGGCTCTGAGGATTCTGAGTCAGTATGAGAGCATACTAGCAGGGACAAAATGTGCATTTTCACCCCCCTGTTCTTTACTTAAACTCCAACAAATATCATACTAGAATTTCTCAAAGTTATTCTATATAGACAGAAAATTCAGATACTGATTTTTAGATTTATAAAAACATCTACGTTCCCAGTGACAATATTTTTTCAACTTCAAAAGGAAAATATGACCTTTTTATGCTACAACAGTAACATATGAAAATGTACATGGAAGTTGACATAGCACAAAGTATTTTTTTAACCTCAGAGTTATCCTGAACAAATGTTTTGATCACATATATAAATATATCAAGTATCGATCAATTAGGAGACTCTAAACATACAAATAAATATTAAAAAAAAATAGAATTGCCTTCTAACATTGATTTTGTTTAGGTACCATAAAGACATTACAAATTAGTGAACAGAAACACAATAAATTCATGAACAGAAACACGAAGAAGCAAGAAAGTTTCTCATCAGAATAACAGAAGAGTATTTCAAGAGTGTGTTGTACATCAGAAATACCCATTAAGGACATACTTTCTACTGCTGTTATCCGGTTTAGGACAGTGTGTTATGCTGAAGTAAAGGAATACCACCAGTCTCCTGTGTCCAGGGAGGAATTTAAAAAGAAACTCTGTATGGTATTTTCCACTGAAGAATGGATTTTTTTTAGCATTACGTTTTACCCTGCTTTCTATTTCTATATCAAAGGAATCTCCCCTCAAACTCTACAAAACCACTGATCTCTTAGAAGTCTCACATCCAATCTCTGTACAGATTCATGTGACCCAATGCATTATTACCTTCTTTAAGTACAAATGTGAAGCAACAGGAATTTTTCAGAGCTAAATGTTCTATGAAGTCATACCAGGGAGAGAAACCAGACATTCTGAGCCATATTTGTTTCTAACCGTATCTTCTTCCTTGGTTTCCTTGCTCTTCTGCGTTCTTTCCTTATTCTTGCTAGAAACCATTTTGAAACCACTAGAAACAGTTTTGCCTTGAGGCATACAATTGCCTCCTAAAAATTCCTATATTTACAGATAAGCTACTTAAATAGATAAGTCATTGTTATATTTCAGAGGTGCATTAAAAATAAGCAGTACCTTACAAAATGGTAAGGCTGCAATTTTATCCATTCCAGTATTATTTTTCTTCCCTATGTTTCCATCTTGGGAAATGTCTAGGAGCAGTTCATAAGACTATAAGCAGTGCATAATAAGTTAAAAAATTGTATATAAGGTGAATTGAGATTCCTAAGAATGGCACATTTAAAATTTATTTGAAATCATTACTACTGAACTTTCCTTTATAAAAATTGTGGGGATGGTGGTGTTGGAAAACTCATATCTTATAAAAGAGTAAATATAAACAAAAGCATTAGATATCCACAAATCAAGATTTACTATACAGAACTTTGTTTCTCACCTCTCTCAGAAGTCATCCACAGAGCAAATTCAAAAATACCATGATGGATTCTGTAAACCATGTTATTTACATGGCCTGGCTCATGTATTAATTACAACAAATAACAGAAATACAAAGGGCTTCCTCATCTCAAAAGTGTCTGCTCTTCTTAGGATTAATATAAAGTAGAAGAAATTGAATTTACATTGTGCCAGAACCGCTATGTAATTTAATTCAGTTCAGAGATTACCTGTTACACAATCCAACACATTTTATTTTTTTAATTATTATTATGCTTATTTTCTAAATAAATTTAAGACAGAGATAGAGAGATGACAATGAAGTCTATTTCCTGTTATAATCATGCTTAGAAATCCAGGGTTCAACAATACTGTGAAGTCAGGAGAATAGTTTTCACATGATGAGCTTGACAATTAAAAAAGGAAGGATATTTAGTGAAGAACTTTGAAGTGTTTTTGCTCTTATAATCTATTTTAAAACCAAATCCAAATTAATGCTCAGTATAAAGGTCCTCATTCTTACTTACTAAGCACATGTTTTCAAAAGGTCTACTGGAAACATTCATTTTTTTTAAATCCTGGCCCCCACAAAAAATAATAGAAGAAGCATCTCTTCCATGAAGACAACAAAAGTCTACAGGGAGTAAGTACAGATGGAAAGACCTAGAATGGTAAACAAAGAGACAGAAAAGCAAAGAACAGACAAACCTGAACTGTGAGCAACTGAAGTAGGACTGAACTTTATGAAATGCCTTTAATTGTTGCCTTACGTTAATATACTGAGATGTTGACTGCTCAGTGCTCTCACCTGCAGCTTCAAATGAAGTGTCCTGCTTTATGGGTTTTGTTATAATGATGCAGGCAGCTACAGAGTAGACTTGTGTTATTGCTGTCTCCTGGGAGCCCTGATGAAAATGAGTTGTGTATCTCAAGAGACTGTCAGAGAAAGTTAAAATTAAAATAAATAATTAAATAAGATGAGGTGGGAAAGTCCTACCAGTAATGCTGGAAATCATTACAGCAGAGTAGTTACTGCTTAGCGTGGCAGCAAGCCTCTATAATGAACTCCCAGGAAACCAGTAGAAGCACAGCAATGCAAAATGTACCACCACAAGAGAGACATCGTTAACAGCGGAGACTTGTCCTGAATCTCAGTGTCTCTCATCTCCTATAACCAAATTGACCACATATTTGAATTCATATGAATGATTCATTTTTGCAGATGCACATTCGACGCAGCTGCACACCTTTTATTTTAAATCTCTCAGGAACCCTTTTCAGTCCAATTGCGATGGAGCTACAATTAGTTATAGAACTTGCAATAAATTGCATTTCTAATTCGCTTTCTGAATTCCAGTTCTACACTCCGCCCTCTAGACTTCCACCAAATCAGAAAATTCCAATGTTATCAAAATCTGACCAACTTCAATATCATTACTTAGGGATAAATAATCAGACATGAAAATATTTCCTCCTTTCTGCACTTCCTGTGCTTAGTGTATTGCCAATGTTACATTCTTCAGCACTGCAGAAATAACACTGTATTGAACAATGCCTTCTGCACATGCTAGTATGGCAGAACTAGTGTCCAAACTGTTTCGGAGAGTATTTTAAAACTTTATTACACATTGTTATCTTGACCCTTTGTTGTATTTATGTTGCAGTTATATATATGAGCATAAAACCTGGAAAAAAAAATAAAATGTTCTTAAAGTAGTTTAATAGCAATTTCAATAACTACAAATGTTTAGACATTGTAGCTCTACATTGTCACTTCTTTTAGAAATGGGAAGCTGAACTACTTTTTCACTGTCATAGCATACAGACGTTCCTTTTTATCTGTGAGATAACTGCATGAGATATTGAATTCCCAAATAATTGTTAAATTTATGTGCAAAGATACATTGGTTCTGAAAGCTAATCTTTATCAGCCTGAAATTGTATCAGTTTCATGAAGAACCAGGGAAGAACCTCATCTCTTTAAGCCAACAGCACTAGCTCATGGGTGTGCAGTGTCAAAGGTGCAATTTCTTGTACCTTTTTCACTCTTACACAGTCTTTTGGTAAAGACCACTTCTAACAATCAAAACTCGGGAATTGTTTTGATTAAGCTATGACTGAGGAGTGCTAAGCCAAAACCTGCTAAGCTATAACTGACTTTATTTCATTTAATAAATTATTTTACATAAAATCCCTTTTGCAAAATTGATAGAAATAGACGCAAAATAAAGCTACCATGGAATACAGGTATTTTTTCTTTCACGTAAGGAAACAGAAATCCTGTTGTGGGATTTCCACAACAGGATTGTGTGTTTTCCACAGGTGTGGAAAAAAAAAAAAAAAAGTGAGAAAATAAAAAAAGGATCCAAGAAAGACAAGCAATCAGACATTATAAAAAAATAAGTAACAGAAGAAATTTAAGAGTAAGATAAAACAAAGCCACTGAAAATTTCACTTAGAAAAATAAATCAAGATAAAGAAGCAAATTGGAAAGTTCAAGTGGAAACAGCTGCAGCTGTGAAAGCTTCTATGTGAAGTTATCAGAGATGATTTTCCTCTCAGACCTGAAACTGTATATAAAAAAAAAGAAAACAAGCAGTATGATTCCTGTGGAATTTAAGAAATCCAGTTTATACAGTTTAACAGAAAGTCAGTTAAGGAAAACAGTAACTGAAAATACAAATCAAAAAATAAAATTCAACACCAAATATATGGATCAGTGAATTGGTATGCCAAGACTGTCAAGAGACAAAACTCAGTATTTATTTCCCTATGCTCTTTTACTTTTTGTACCAGAAAAGCTTTTTAACTTCCACATTCTCCTGCACACCTCAGAAACCAAGTCAATTGATGAGACATTTTGTTCAGAAAATAAAAAGGCAATATAAAGCAATGTAACAATATAAAATAATATAGCAATATAAGGACAACTCCATAAGCTTAATGATTGCAGGTTGTTATGTGGTGTGAGTAATAAATTGTGAGATTCTTAGGTTCAATTTAAAACCAGAGAAACACATTAGGCAAAATTAATTATTTAGATGAGTACAACACTCTTGCTATCAGTGGCCAAATAAAAGCCAAGGAAAGGAAAAGAAATGCCCTCCTTTTTTGTTTTTTCTCCCTCCTTACCTCCTACCCCTCAAAAGAAAAGGAACAGTCATACTAAAAGCTGTAAAACAAAACAATAACAAAACAACAGCTGTATCCTGGGATTAATTGATTAATTGCTTAATACCAGGAATTAATAAATTACTCTTACTCTTGATTTTTTAAAGTTACCAGTAGTATTATTTTGTTTCAGAGTTAGCATTAAAATATTTTAAATTCATCAAAGTATCCCAGATGGTGATGTGTGATGAATTTTTAAATAGCATTCTGACTGACGGACACCCATCAAACAATTCCTATGTATGAGACTCCGTTCTTCCTGCTTGCTCAGACACCCCCAGAGACAATGTCAGAAGCCTCAATTAAATTTCCAGTTTATATCACAGATTTCTTCTAAATTCTCGTAATCCAGGCAACATTTAAAATCTAAGAATATCTATATTTCTCTCTCCATTTCTTCCTCCATTCAAGGTAGGTATTCCCCAATATAGTCCCCAATATTCCTTTTACCTTCTTTTACTACCTACTTCATTAGTCTTATTACTAGATTCTTCTTATTAAAATTTCTTGATTTATTGACTCTGTAATATCTTAGTAGTTTCCAAATCAAGGGAACCAATATACTATTAATATTCAATAAATAGGATCTTAGATTTGAAATAATTTAGATTTCAGAGGTCTAACTGAAACAGGTTGTGGTTTTGTTCTTATTTCCATCATATGTTTGATTTTAGACAGTTCATACCTAGGACATATACAGTACAAGTATGGACTCGTCTTTATTTCTAGCACAACTGATTGGTCTGATCTTTTCCTTTGTAAATGTACTTTGTCATACTAACTACATATTGAGACTAAAAAGGAAAATGATACAGGCCAGAGAAAACTTCTCATCCAGCGTTAACACACTGACATTTCCAGTTTTCCTTTAAAGTTCTGACTGTTTTGTGAAGATGGAATAAAGAAATTCGAAACATTGATTTAAAATTCTGGCTGCAGCCCTAACTATTAGCCATCACTGTTTCAAACTGAGTTTTAAATTAAATATTGTCTTCATTTTTCCTTGGCTTTCACTCCCAGTTTTAAATTAGTTCAGAGTCCATACTCCCTGTTAGCTTAACAGGCCTTAATAAAGTTACCTCACTGGCTAGAACAGGTGGCATAATTTTATCTATCTGGGTCATAAAGCAGAATAGGCGTGGTATGAATAAAAGCTTTTGTGGTTATTCATAGAAATCACCACACATTCCTTACAGAAAGAAGTATGTGAACTAGAATTCTGATTTTGTTATGCAAAAAGTGGGAAGTAAAGCCTAACAGCCTAACAATAATTAAAACAGAACAAAAATGCTGAGCTAGCACAAGCAACTCCGTGCAGAGCTACTTCCTACTAACACCTCTGTTAAACTGCATTAATCATGTTATACATAGATGGGCTTCCCCAGAGGACAAAACCCCACTTGTGCTACCTAACAACAGCATGAGGATGAATCGAGAATATGGAAAGGAGAAACAGTCTTAGGAGATGTACAGTCAAAAGAGCTATTAAAAAGGTTTTAATGTTGCTTATAGCATTAGAAATTCCTGAATAATAATTGGGATGACACTTTATTAAAATAATAATAATAATTCAAGACTGTCTTATACCAAGGCATTAAAATAGCAGCTTTAGTTCCAGTTTTATAGACAGCAATACATACTTGTGATCAAAGTACACTCTTCTCATACTGTGTGTAGCTAAACACCAAATACAAGCTTCAGTTAATTCCTGAATGGATAGCATCAACTGAGGCACTGATTATAAAGAGTAAAACTATGGCATATTATAACTGGGCAACTAATCCAGTCCCATTATATGGCAAGGGAAACGGCTTCCACATGGCCCCAAAAAAGGATTCTAGGTTCCATAAGGCCCAATGTGATACATACACACAAAAATGCTTTTTGAAGAGGAACTGTATCTCTTTTAACAAGAAAACAAGAACAAGAAACACTACACAAATGAACACAAAAGGGTTTAGTGTATAGTCCTTTCATTTTTACTCTGCCACAATCAAAATTCATTTTTACTTATAAACCACCCAACAATCCATAACAGCGCAAGAAATCCATTAGAACCAGCATGGGATTCAAGTTTTATTATCATAACAGGATTTTTTAAAGTGTGTCCAATTGACATTTTGATTAGATGATGCACAAGATGAGCTGATCTCTATGTTGCCTTTAACAATTAATAGCTACAGTGAGTGGTAGCTGTAGAATGATTTTAAAGATTCATTCATTTTTGAAAATACACTGAAAAGGGTTATTAAAAGGCATTTTGTATGACTGGGCACAGGAAAACATTATACAGTACAAACCAATGGATTTGTTACCCTGTTGAGCAAATGCTTTTTATGAAAGAGTAAAAATGGGTAGAGAAACATACATGTATCATCTTTCCTGAACAAAGGAATATATGCAAACTTTGCAAACAAAACAGGAACAGAACTTAGCTTGCAAACAGTATTGCATATAGACAGGCAATTATTAACTATGATGAATAGTTAGTGGAAATTTGACATTAAAACATGATTAAGAGATTCAAAGCCTGTCCTCAGTTGTCATACAACACTTTTATATATATAATAAGCAGGCACTCAGAAACTTCAAGATAACAGTGCTCTGCCACAATCAAAGACTGTAGAAATTTTGTTTCCAACTATATACAGAGAGCAACTGGAAAACTGCAACACAGTAACAACACAATTAGTCAGATAAAATCCAGCCACTGTTTCTATAAGCTATAATTGCAGACAAAGTCATGCTAGCCATTACCTGCTGTGAAAGGAACAACTGTTAAACAAAGAAAGATGAATCATGTATCTGACTCTGACTCACGCCTTTCTCTTTGCCTCAACCAGAGAGGATTCCACCTACATTTATATCTAGATTCCATATTTCTAGCCAAGGACAGTACAGATATGTAAGACAGAACAAAGATACTTTTATGCTCCAAAAGCAGAAGAGCCTTTTCTTATTTTCTGTTTCCCTTCCCAAAGAACTTGATAAGAAAATAAAGATGTCATTGATTTATTGAGTCATTCCTCCCATTTATAAAGGTCAGATCAACCAGTCAGGGAGGAAAGCACATACACGAGACTCTGATGAGCAATTACCCACAGGAAAAACTTGCAACTGACTTCTTGTGCATAGTCCACAGTACATAATTTGTACTAACAAATGATTTCTCAAAAATGAATAGCGGGAGCTTCTCTGGGAAGTATAACATCCCAAATGAATGGTAAAATAAGCAAAAAACAAACAAACAAACAAAAACAAACAAAAAAAAAAAAAAAAAAGGGAAAGGTGGTCCAATGTAGACAGCAAAAGCTGAAGAAAGAATTGAAGACATTTACCTCCCATCCTTTGCTACTACTTCGGCATTCTGTGCTTGAAATTCTTAAAATCATGTAAATAATTCATTATAATTTTGTTATCAAAATGTTAGAGTATTTCAAATGCAATGTATTTATGTTTCTTAGATTATAATAGTGATAAATATGTTACTGGTTACTTAAACCCGTACCTCAGTGTCTTAGAGAAAAATATTAAATGACCTATCCTTCTAAATAAATCTTACTGCATATGCTTGAAGTTTGAAAATATTCCTTTTCCAGTATGCCAAGAGGGGTGAGTGTTCTGTGAGAAAGCATGCCTAAAATGTGATATATTTTAATAGAAAAAATAACTAAAATATATTTTTACTGGCTGATTTTTCCCTTTTAAATCAAAACATAAATTGCCACCACTGTTTCTGAAATAATCTACATATTTTTGGTAAATAACAAGACAGGAAGAAAAACAGAACTTTTGTTCCATTTTTTAAATTTAGCAACATTATTGAAATAATGAAGGAAAATAAAACTGAGTCAAGGCAAATGAGCCACTTCTATTTAACAGACACAAAATAGTTTGTTTAAATTGAATATTGTTTGTATATTTACAATCAACTAACTTTCAAAGCAAAGGTCATTTTCTTATAAAAACATTTAAATGGCATAAGTAACTAAACTTGAGCCTTCATATAAACAGTTGTATGTAACCTTCTATAAGCAATTTTGCTTTCACAAAATGAAATGTTGCAATTAAATAACTTCCTGACTGAAAATTCCCAATATGCTCTTCATTTAATGCATGCTACTTGCAGATTTTTTCCTTGGTTAGTAATTATGCTGAACTTGTATTTCCAACTGTTCATCACAGTTATGACCAACTTAGCCCATTTTTCTTATGCTGGACTCAAATGACAAAACTCGGATTTCCCCTAGGCAAACTGCAAAATTCCCATTAAGTTAACAGAGACAAACTTTCACTTTAAGTTCAGTAGCACTCAGCATCAGCTGCATTCTTTGGTTACACAAGAGAGTATCTTGTGTACTTTTGATTTTTTTTACCTATATTAGTGTATTTTAAGTTATAAACATTATAAGGCACAGAAGCCTACAGTAAATATATAAAGAACCCCTTAATTACAGCAATACATGAAAGGAAGAATTTATGAGTGGCTGACAAAATATTTCAATTTTCAGTATATCTTGCTATTTTGTATAAATAATAAAGATTTGGAGAAACCAGCATTAAGAGGTTGCCCAACTTTTGACAGATAACACCATCTACATGGCCCAGTTACTGGCAAAATAATCAAAAATGCCAAGATCATCCTTCTTGTTCCCTGCAAAGAAGAAATAGTAACCTGAATTCTATTTAAAGTTTGATTTTTTGAGTACCACACAAAACCAGAGCAAATCGCTACTGGCTTCATTGAAAGTGCCATGAAGTCTTTACCAATCTTACAATATCCTGACATCACATGTATAATCAAACAAAACTGAAGTCAGGAAGAACCTTTGGGCATCACCTGATCTAACCTGTGGCTCAGATCAGGGTCAGCTTCTGGGTTGGACATGACTGCTTAGCTGCAGGAAAGCTTGTGGAAAAGAGGAACATGTACTGGCCTGGGGTTAAGCTAGCTGAACAGAAGACCAGAGACCACTGGATATGGCAAAACTAGCTGGGCACATGAAATGATAACAATATAAGAAGTTACAGACAGAGCCACAAGGGATGGCTGGATCCCACAGAGAGGAAGGCAGCTGAACTCTACACACTATTCAAGAAGAGTATGGGGCCCTTTTGGAGAGTAACACCTTGCAAGGTCCACACTGCCTAGGTAACCATCTTCATTCTGCTTTCTAAAATTGAGACTATCTAGGAAACACTATCAGAAATACTGAACTTGAGTGCAATTCAAATAAATTATAATAATAATGAAGAATTATGGAAGTCAAAAAAGAACAAATAAAAGAAAATCCTCCTCAGAAGTAAAGCATTGAGGGACAAGAGAGCAAAGAGCAGCCCTGCAGAAAGGGATCTGGGGGTTCTGGCTGACAACAAGTTGAACATGAGCCAGTAGTGTGCCCTCGCTGCCAAAATAGCCAGCCGTGCCCTGGGGTGCATCAGCACAGCACAACTAGCCATTTGAGGGAAGGGATTGTCCCACTCTGCTCTGGTGTGGCCTCACCTCGAGCACTTTGCACAGTTTCAGGTGAGACAGTATAAAAAGGACCTGACACTATTACAGAGCATCCAAAGCAGGGCTACAGAGATGGTGAAGGGTCTAGAGGGGAAGATGTATGAGGAGCAGCCGAGGTCCCTTGGTTTGTTCAGCCCAGAGCAGAGCAAGCTGAGGGTAGGTCTCATAGCGGCCTGCCATGAGGGCAGCGGAGGGGCAGGCGCTGAGCTCTGCTCTCTGGGGACAGCGACAGGACCCGAGGAGCTGGAACAGAGGAGATTCAGGCTGGCTCTTAGGGAAAGGCTCTTCATCAAGAGAGTGGTGGGGCACTGGAACAGATTCCCCAGAGCAGTGGCCATGGCACCAAACCTACTGAAGTTCAAGAAGTGTTTGAACAATGCTCTCAGACGTAGGGTTTAATTTTTTGGTGATTCTGAGTGGAGCCAGGAGTTGGACTTGATGATCTTTGTTGGTCCCTTCCAGATCAGGAATATAATATAATATAATTCTGTGATTCTATGATTCTATCAGACAGAAAAAACAACACTGTAGAAAAGAAGTAATTTCAAAAGAAAGCTCTGTTAAGCAGTCATTGGCAATTCTGGGATTTTCTTGTGCAGATATAGTAATAAAGTAAAGAGAAAGAAAAGCTAGGGGGATATCCATGTATGTCAAGTCTAAATTTAGAGTCTGTATTTAAAAACATGTCTTTTCACATCACACTGTAACTGAGATGTCTTTTTGTCACTGATTTCTCCCGTGACATTACTTCTACAAACCATCCTATAATCACTTTCAGCCACAAAGCATTACTGCAAGTATGTTGATTTCTTCCCATCTTCCTAAAAATGTTTTCCTTTTACACCGTATAACTAGATTGTTCTCTGGTAGAACTGATCCTTTCATTATGAGCAGCTTTCCCTACTGTCTTAAAAAGTACATAATGCGCATTTCTTTTATTGTTATTATTCTTATCTTCCCGTCTTCTTTTCTCACTCTTCCAGCTCAGCCAGTATTAAACCATCATGTTTCTCGATTTATCACCTCCATCATTAAATGTATTCAGTTCCATTTCAGACTTACTTATAAATACTGAATTCCACAATTGGCATGTCACAGCTTTCTCACAGATATCTATAGTAAAATAATTATCTGTTAAATACAAACATTATAACTCAGCAACTCATTTTGCAAAGTATTCAAAAGTCAGAATCAATATACAAAACAATCACATAAATTGCAAAGGCAGCTTTGCCCTGATGGATGAAAGAAGGGGATACAGATAAAAGTGCATATGCTGAGTACATAAATGTCTGCCTAAAAGTAATAAATAAATAAATAAATAACTGTAATTTGGAACTTTCTATGTACAATTACTGTTTCAAATACAGAAATATTTTTGTTACCTACTTTTGTTATCTTGGCAAGAAAATAATCTCTAATAATCAGAAAAACACCGAATGTTTTCCAGAAGGCTGTCTCACCAGATGAGCAAATGCAAACCCACAAGTCAGATTTATTATTTTTTTTCTTTGAAAGAATTTAGAGTTACATTTGTAGCAGTAAGTATTTTTACTGCCACTTTGTAGTAGAAATGAACATAAGCATCAAATACTTCAACTTTTCACTCTAGGGTGAAGGTTGACTAGCAGAACGGATTTTTGCTGACTGCCTTATTTTTCTTATGTTGGATGATTCCCCAAGCCCAGATAACTAAATTTTCTATCATGGAGCAATAAGAAAATCCAGTCATTTGTATTTTATAAGAAACAACTTCTGTATAGTAGTTTAGTCAATATAGTGTAGTCATGGCAGATACTGAAAATTTCCAGAATATCCCAATAAAACATTTTCTTAAGTTTTCTGACTTGTTGTATTGAAAATCCAGAAAGAAACGCTGTACTAAATTTCAGGTGAAATCCAAATAGAAGAATTAAAAGAAAAATATCTCAGCATGAATTTTGAAAAGATATATAGAAATGACTGAAGTACTGTGCATGATTTAACTGAAGTTAAATACATTATGAAAACCCTACTAGTCTTAAGATAAATTCAGGTTTTATACAGCAGACAATTTTCATGTACTCATTTCCAATAAGCTTTAAATCTCCAAATATATTAATCCTACTGAATTGCCATAGGCTTTCTGTATGCAACTTCACTATATTCTTTTGAAAATTTTAGCTTCCATTCTTGTCCAACCAACTTTCCAGGAACAGATAAGCAGGTAGGTAAGTTGAGATTTAATGTCAGTCATAACACCAACAAATCCTCAGGAACAGAATGGGGAGGAGAAACAAGGTTAATCAGCAGAATCACGTCTTAGGTTCTGATTGTGCAAACAAAAAAAGACCTACTTAACTTTAAGCCTGTTAATGAAAAGCTCATTGACATTAATGGGATTAATTGTTTGCTTAGAACTCAGCTTAAAACTGAACTTTTTAAAGATCAGGTCACTGGCATTTCAGTGGGGGACCTGGAGAACAGATACCATAGACAAATAACATTACATATTGAAAAGCACCAGGAAAATTTAAGAACGTAACATTCAGTTTCAAAACATGTTTTTCTTCCATTAACACATGAATAATAGTCTAACAGCAAGTGAAACACTCTAAGCTCACTTTCATATTGGTCACAAATAAGAGACATCGCATGTAACTCTAGGTTTTCTAGTATGAGTTGAAGGTCTTCCAGAAATCACTCACAGTATGCTTAACAGTTTTAAGTTTAAAGCAGAAAAAGTTTTATATTGGATTCTTTGCACCCAGTGCAAACCACAACTTACATGCTTTCTGTACATAACTTACATACTCAACCTACAACTTACATACTTTCTGGAGCTCAGCTTTGTTTCTGTAAGTGAGCAGGATAAGAGTTTAGCATGATTCCCTGATTTAATAATCATCTGGCATCATTAAAAGAGCACCACAGTCAGAGCTGAACACCCAGAAACATTACCTTCTCATTTCAAGAAGCAGTGCATTTTACAGGAAAGATCAGTGTCCCAAAAAAATCTCAGTCTCATTTTGAGCCTTATAGTAACATTGCTTACAACTACGCTATATCCAGAGTACCCTGTTCAAGCAAGTGGTGAAAAGGGGTAGACTGAGGTCCCTAAATGCAACATGTAAACTCTCTGTGGGTGGAGGAGAACAAGTTGTAATAAACTATATCCCACTTATGAAAGGACTCATTCAACAGAATTAGAAAAATAACATTATTTAATGAGGAATACAACAATGAAAAAGATAACTTTAGAAGGATAACAGCTTACAAAAAATGTTAATGAGGCCTGGAATATCTACTATGAAAACAGTCAAACAAACAAACAAACAAAAAATGTATTTATTATATTATCTCTAGCCAGTCAATCAAGTGCTTTGTGTTTATACTATAAAGAAAATAACTCACCATGATTAGAGCTTAAAAACCTAATAAAAGTTCGTGATCTTTGTCTGATGCAGATGGAAGAGTTTTAAGGCAGCTTCAGGCCTATTTTATCTTGATAGAGATATCGTTTGTACAACAGGCTGAAGTAACTGATCAAACATGAGACTGAAGAACACAGGCTTGCCATGAGCATCTATAACACCCAAGCAATGACTGATGGAATAGGAGCTAGTATAGCAACGATGCTCCATCCCACACTTCACCTTAGCCTGGAGAAACAACAGTGAAATATTTTTGGGTACTCTCTCAAAGTGTTAGAACAAAACCTTTTTTTTTTTTTTCCCTAAACATCATCATGCATTTTACTGTAATTTTAAAATATGAATATTAGTTTCCTTTTTAAAATCCGGATTGTGATGTGCAGAGATTTCTGAAATTATACATTTCTTGAGACTCAGCAGACTCTGTAAGAGACACTTATGCTAGATTTAAGCAACACTAACTTGTGTTTAACACTTGTGTGTGCCCTTTGCAGGATGGTGAAGGGCTCTTATGTGATTATTGCAATAACAAAGATTTCTGATGCAATGAAAGGTAAACAGACACATGAAAATATACATATACATATACACATTCCAATGTAAGTATCCAGTAAAGAATGACACATTCGGTGCTTAGTGCATAGCTAATGACAATAAATATGAAGATTCTGTAAGAAATCAGAGTTCAGAATTAGATTACACTTTAAACATTGCTTTTGGATAGCACCTGTGAAAAGGATTTAAATGAGAATTATTCATTTAACTGTAGTTAACTCCTACAACTGTTTTCATAAGTTAATTGTGTTTGTCAGTACAGAATCCAAGCTTTCACCTAATAAAAGGTATGTTGCTTGGTTATCTTTGAGATCTTACCTTTCAAAAATCTAAATTTCTATTTACTATACAAACGTGCAATAAAGAGTTGAATAGGGTGTAAAGAAGAGAAAAAAGGAAAAATGTGAATAGGAACTCAAGATGTTTCTAACTTAGCTGCTTCCTCGATGCTTATATTTTCAGGAGTTTTTCAGTCTGTAAATGGAGAATACATACAAGAGCAGTTACTTCTTGTAAACAGCAGCTCTCCAGCTCTGACAGCAAAGCACTCAGTTTGGGCTGCACAACATATCCAAGAAACCAGAAATGGATGCCCGTACTGTGCTCAGAACTATGCTGATATGCACGTAAGCTCATTTTCTCAAACCTCATTTAAATATATCTGCACTATATCATTAATGTTGCCAATCAGTGACATCTTCCTCTGACAAAAAGGTCAAGAACAGACCAATGTATTATTAAATGACAAAGTTTGATTCTGTTTTTTTTTTTTTTTTGCAGGTACATGTATTGAACAAATGCCTGAGAAATCTGTCCTGCTGTGAGGATACAAGAGTTTTAATGCATGAACAAGGGCATTTGCTAGGTAAATTTCCTATTTTAAATTTCTTGGTTATTAAAGGATGGACATATACTACATATAACAGGAACTAAAGATATGTATGGATAGTAAACCACTCAAATATGCAATCTGCATATTCTACCAAAAGCAGAAATTCATTTACTTTAGGTATTAGATAAACATGCAGATGTAAAGCACTGATCCATCTCAGCAATGTTAAGTCCACAACACTGTCCAGATGTACTTACTTATAGCATACATCTTATTTGTTTTTGGTGTGCCTTTTGCATTTTTTGTCATACACATGTGAGGGAAAACTAATCCACTTCTGTTAACTGTATATTTTGCACCCCTCCCCCCTCCCCCCCAAAAAAAAAGGCTGTACAGAAAAAAAATATATATATATATTTTTTTCTCTTTTCATCCCTTACCCTTCACTATTTTTATTTGGACTGTAATTATTCAGAATCATACATTTTTTTTTATATAATTGGGTTATATACTCTTATTATAAACAAGTAATTCTTCTAAACAAAGGGAAATATCTAGATTTCTGTGTTTCTAAAAGCCACTTGCTACTGGATAGATATCTTCTACTGATAACAAAGATATAAAAAAAACAAAAACACTTCATAGGCATGGTCAGATCCAATAATTTAGAATAGGAAAGTTGTAGACATATGCAGCTCCATCTCATCTACTATTGTTGCTTTAAAAATAGTATAATGAAGGTAACATGCACCACAGACCACACTTTTTTTTTTATTTTTTACTGCATTTTCACCAGGGAGATAGGAAATGGCACTCCTGAGGAGCTGATTACATACAGTAGCATTAAGACAGCCCAGAAGGCATCAATCCTTTGATATGCACCAAAATAAATGATGGCAAGCAAACATTTTATGAGACAGTTGTACCTCTATCTATTTCTACACACAAATACAAAATCTCGTGTGACAAAAATGTTTGTACCAGACTAATATCAACCACCAACTACACACAATCACAACAGTTCATTTATCAGTATTTCTTAAATAAGCACTGACAACTGTGTACTAGTGGTGTCAATATAGTCCCACTTTGCACAAATATACAAACGATCAGAACGAACATTCATCTTCTCTTTTTTTTTTTTTTCTCAGTGATTTAACACTCCCAGAAACCATGAACCTTCTCATAGACAATGCCCTGAATGGCCAATGTCAAGTTAATCTTGCTTTATCTTTGACACAAGCTCACTCAAATGTGTTGTGGTTCTGTTCTGAATTTTTTTTTTCTAAAAATACATGAGAAAATACCCATAATACAGGGACTCCCTCCCATTTCTTCTGTTAAAATGTGTAACAAGATAATAATTCCTGTCAAATATGTAGAAAAATTATTAGGCAGCAACTCTTATGATCCTGCTGGACTAGACGGGATTTGTACTGGTAACCTAAAATCAGAATCTCTATTTCTGACTATAAGGTCATTGGCTATCTTACTGCCCCTAAAATTCAGCCAAAGGGTTTAGAAGTCGTATCTTCTTTATCTTTCTTTCCAATATTGTATTAAAAGCTTCATTTTCACTTCTATTGTTCTTACAGTTCAACAGCTTCTGTCTACCACACACCAGATTGCATAGATTTCTAATACTTTAATGCAACTATATCCACATGGCAACTTGTTTTCAGGTAATTTCTCAAGCAGTACAGCTACCAGCCACAGAAGATGGCCAATATTATTACAGTCATTCATAAAATATGTAATATTTATTCCAAAAATCTCATGGTCCATTATCAGCCTATAACCCTTGCAATTTGTGTGATGTATCATTTCCCACTCTTCCTCTGTTCCTTCCTTGCTTTCTATTACTGCAGTATTCATTATTCAGCAGTTCAAGTTAACTTCCACCCAAAGCCCAAGGAGGTGGTGGGCAGGAGATGTGCAGTACCTCAGAGACACAGGTATTGATTCTAAGTTGGAGAGATGGAGGAAGGTTGTGGGTAGACAAGACAAATGATTTCCTCCAACAGTGCAGTTATTGAAATATGCAGTCCACTTCCTCTGGTTTTCTTCTCATTCCCTGACATCTTGTTTCAATCTAGCCCATTTAAGGAACAAAAAAAAAAACCTTCAGCTTTTTGGCTGAGTTAGTCTTTCTCTGGTTACTGTGCTGAACTGGCTATCCGAGGGTATGAATAAGCATTAGACATGGTGTCTCAAAGGAGAGGGGAAGACAGCTGGGAGGTGTGCATCTGGTAGCAATGAGCAAACAGATTGGCTTATCTCATTCCAATCTGCATCCTGGTTACAACCTTCTACTCTCCCACCCCTCCCCCCCCCAAAAAAGAAACAAAATAAAGACACACTACACTAAAATGCAACACTTCCCAAGCCTGCTGTTTGATCCTCTAAATGTCCCAAGATTGTGTTCAAAAAGCTGCAGAGAACATCCTGTCCCACAGTCAAGGAGATCTTACTGTATTTGCCTTACTTGTGCTTACTTATTAACAATTGGGCATTAAAACATATTAAAGCAATGTCCATAATTCCTAAGCTAATGTAACTCCTACAGCCTAATATTATGAGCTTCTGTCTCAGCTGCTTTCATACTTCCAATTCTAAAAAAAAGCAAAAATTCACTCTTTCACCAATTCATTAATTTACTGATGTAGTGAGGGTTTTAAAAATACAGTTTTAAAAATACAGATTTCTTGTTGCAGAGTTTAAAGATTTTTCTTATGATTGTGCTCAAAAACAGCTTAAGTGCTTAATACCATTGCAAATATTTCTAAACCTTTCTGAGTCAAAGCTACTCTCATATTAGTGTTCCAGTTTAATTGCTCACATCCCGTTTTTAAATCTACCCTGTAAGATTTGTTATTATATATTGCTTTCTTCTGCAGTGATATTTTCTCTTGGAGAAAAACACAAAGCAGTTAACACCTGCATTTTGAAAAAGGAATTTTAATCTGGCATGATGAGAAAAAAAAAAAAAAAAAAAAAAGCATTTAAATTAACAGAAAAACATGCTGCAAATAAAGCTGTAAATAAAGTCATTTAGAGTACAAAGTACAAAACAGAGTGGCATTTTAATAGCATGCAAGTGCAGCTGACAGGCATATATTTATTCAATTAGTTCCTAGTTTCCATGGGCAGAGTTGTATGTACACATCCAAACTGCTTCCTCTAATTTTAGCAACTTTTTATATTGAATATTTAAAACCACTTAGTATCCAAATCAATTTAACAGAATGCCACTTAATGTAATCCTCAATTTTAGTTTTCAATAATTTACTCTGTGCACCTCAATACTGTTTATGACTGCATGTTTATGACCTGATCCCTAAATAAAGATCTCTTAGCCTTTTTAAAAATATTTCAGTTTCAAAATAATTAGACTTATGTGTGTACAAATAGCAGCGAATGAAACAACAGCATCATTTTATATGCTTCTCAGTATTATAAAAGTTTCATACCAATCTATCTGTGTATCCTACTTACTTCTGCAGCTAAAATAGCAGGTAAAACAGGCACTTACTGTTCAGTGGTTACAGGGCACTTCTCCACTCCTTTTCCAAACAACTTGCCAAATCAAACTTACTGCCTCTTTAGCTGCTGCCAGACAAAAACAAACAAACAAAAACTACGTCAGATTTCAAGAAACTGTGGGAGATGGTAGTTTACTAAAAATATATTCATATTCAGGGTGAACCATGAATATTTCAACAGTGATTTAATTTTTTTCTAATGTGTTCTCCACTGGTCTGCTGTAGTAAAGGATTGACTAAAGTTTGTGCCTAAGTCCATATTAGTATTACTCTCCTTTTTTTCATTTGCAAGTCCAAATATGTTTCATGCTCAGTATGAAATTAAACTTCTTTGAGTAGTCTTTTGATCTTTTTTTATTTTTTTATTTTTAGTATAGAATCTGGAAATTTCCACTGAAGAAAATGCAGTTGAAAAAAGACATGTATAAGAAACTTCTATTTTCCAAAGTACAGGATAGCAGCTGATTACTTAACATTCCCCAAAGGTATCAGTATCAGTAAGCAATGCAGTGCTAACACCAGCCATTCAACAGAGTTATTAATAATTACAATTCTAGCACAAATCAAATGTGCTAGAATTATTCCTATAAAAGCAGCACAAACAAGCATCTAAAATTTACAGCAAGCCTCGTTTACAAGACATGAGATAACATCTTAGAAAAATTAAGTTTAAACAGTCATTTCAGACCCTGTATGTTAGGGATGTCACCGTGTTAAACTCAGTTCTTTTTCTTGAAGGATGTAAAGCTCTTCATGACTGAAAAGTGAAATAAGAAACATCTGCTTTGAAAAAGTGGTCAGTAAGCACTTGATTTTAAGTGCCCACCACCATTTACTATGTTTCTGCCTACCCACTGCAGTAAGTGGCAATGGGAGAGACTACACGAAGACCCCTGCCATGTTGCATATGCCCACTCCTTACACGTGGCTAGGAGACAGCCCCTGCACTGCATGGGTGGAAATACATTAAAAATAGTTTTGAAGATTAATGTTCTCTGAATGAAAATAGCTGTTATCTCTGTCCCACAAGTAGAAAAACAAGGTGTGCTAAGTGTCACAGGATAAAACGTACTTGAAAATACAGGTCGGGTGAAATGAGGTCTCAAACACATCTACCCACTCTGCTTCTCCCGATGGGAGAGGCACAGATGAACTGCTAATGAATTTACAGCCCTGCAGCACCTTCAGGTCAGGAGACCATCAGGCAACAGCAGGGATAGGGGTCAGAGGCCCTTGCCAACCCCCAGGCGGTAAAGGCAGGCACAAAGTGGCAGGAAGAGCCTGAGACGAAGCATTGACCATCATTGGGATGAATGTTGTTCCACAAGTGCGAGGGTATCATAATCCACCCCCCAGCGTACCCCCTGCCCCTGCTGCCCAAGGACTGCTCCCAGCCAACACAGACATTGAAACCCATGCTAGCGGGTGAAGCAGTCCTCCTCTTGTGGATTCCACGTGGCCACCAATCCCTAGTTCCCCATGACATCGATCAACTTGCACAAGTAATGTAAGACGTCTGTAGGAGAATGAGGAATCTTTTCTTCCAGTACCCCAATCTTAGACACCAACTTCTTTCCCAAAGGTCTTTTCTTTATTTTCACAGGAAAAAAAATAAATAAAAATAATAATAATAAAAAAAATCTTAGCACTATTTTTAAACTTACCAACACTAATATTGAAATTTTATCAAGAAAATCTGATTTAAACTATTTCTTAAGCTGTAATATTTTGAAATTCATATTACTTATAGTCTTGTGCTGCAGGAAATCTCCAGTTAGCACTAAAGATCCCATAATACAAACGTGTTCGCTTTCTGAAGAAAAAATACTGGATCAAGTGTTTAATCTCTCTTCCTCACATATTTCAATTTAGTTTCATCTTTCTAATCTGCGGAATGATACCTGCCAGCACACCTGCTGACCTATGCATTTCTGGGTGCATACATCTCCTGTAGGAAGAAACAGAAGGAATCAGGAGAGTGGGGAGGGAGCACAAGCCAGGACACCAGTGTGATGGCTCAGCTCCTCTGGTTCTGGGGCTAACACATTAGAAATAAAATATTACCACTACAAACCTCACAGAAGACAGCCAGGAAGAAAGGTCAGGGAGTACACAGGACAGAACACTCTTCTACCCTCTTTTTTAGAGCTCATGGAGAGATAAAGAGAAGGAGATTGCAACCACCAACAGAAAAGCTGAAGAGGCACAAAAAGAGCATGGCACCAGCAAGTGTAAGATGCTGTAGGGAGTCCTCTCTTCCACAGAAACATCAAACAGATGCATCAAATTCTTCCTTTCCTCACTTTCCCCTCCAGATGATTTCATGTAAACTCTTGAACACAGTATGCATTTATATTTTCTTATGTGAAAAGTATGGAAATATGCAAGGTGACATAAAAGGGCTGGAGTTAGTTATAAATTATGCTGCTAATAATTGAAACATCATTTTAAAAGACGTTAAATTTAGTTTACTTTTCCTTTGCATCTTGCAAAAATAATTGTGCCAGTGATTTTTCATCTAAAGATGCAAAATAAAGGGAAATGAATATATCTGAAAATATTTATTGAAATAATGATTTCAAATAACTTTCAGGGCATGAAAAATTATTTTTGTCCTTTCTGTATTGCAGTATAATCACCAAAAGCCATAATCATATATAGAAATCAGTGTTATAAAAACATTAAAAAACAGTTTATTAACAATGTTCTCATTTTATTTCTTCTTGAATTATAGGTGGGATTGATGTTATAAAGACCTATTTTATTATGGGCATCCCACAGAGAATCTAAAAGAACCACAGCTGATGTATTGCTATGTAAATTTTGTAGTGAAGGTTTCTAAATTTCCTCAAACCTATAACTGGAAGCAATACAGTTACAGCAACTAAAGCTGTGGTATTACTCACACATATTCAACAGTGTTTGGTATTTTATTGAACAAAATCTTCTTACAGGAAAATGTTTGGCTGCAAGTATCATTGGGGACAGTTCAGATCACTGTGGGAGTGACTGCTTAAACTGAGGAAACAGTTTGCTTAGAAAGCAGTCAGGAAAAAAAAAATGTCAATTAAGAAATTGAGGAGACAAGTAGCATATGGAGCACTAAGAAGTAAGGACAGCTCAAGGGATTTAGGAACCCAGGATATACTGGCTGAATATTAGCACGTCATGTGACAATTTGAAAAGGCTCTCCTAAGCATTTTGGTATTTTCTTCTTTTTTTTCCTGTCACTAAATGATGAAAAGAGGGGGTGTTGTGGTTTAACCCGGCCGGCAGCTAAACACCACACAGCTGTTCACTCACCCTCCCCCTCCCTCTCTGGGATGGGGGAGAGAAATGGGAAAGTGAAGCCTGTGGGTTGAGATAAAGACAGTTTATTAAGACAGGAAAATAATAAATAATAAATAACAAATAACAAATAACAAATAACAAATAACAAATAACAAATAAATGTATGGAACAAGTGATGCACAATGCAACTGCTCACCACCCGCTGACCAATGCACAGCCTATCACTGAGGAGCCAGCCCCCCTACTCCAGCTAGCCACCCCTATATGGTGACATCAGATGGTATGGAATACCCATTTGGCCAGTTTGGGTCAGCTGTCCTGGGTCTGTCCCCTCCCAGCTCCTGCTGCACCCTCAGCCTGCCGTTTGGCAGGACAGAGTGAGAAGCTGAAACGTCCTTCGCTTAGCGTAAGCACTGCTCTGCAACAATTAAAACATCAGCATGTTATCAGCACTCTTCTCATCCTAATCCAAAACATAGCACCCTACCAGCTACTAGGAGGAAAATTAACTCTGTCCTAACTGAAACCAGGACAGGAGGCTAAAGAGTCTACCAAAATCAGCACTGGGCTCTTAACAATCTGTAGTGGCTGGACCTCATTTACCTGGATGCCTGCTGCCTTCTACATTCCAAATACTGTTGTGCATCTTTTGCATGAAAGGGGCATGAATGAATAGTTTTTAAACGTCTTTAAAATCAGTAACCTGCTCTCCCTTCAGCAGTTCAGTACAATGTACAATGAGGTGCATTTGGAAATTCGTTTTTAACTGATCTAGCATTAGTAAAAAATGTCAAAAACAGAAAGAATGCATTTATTTTCTTAAGCTCTAGGAAAATAAACCATGACACATTCTATCAGAGATACTGAAACTACACCCATGTAAATCAAATGCAGGAACCTTCAACTACTCACAGTTACAGCGAGAGATACAAGTTCATAACTTTATGAGCATTAGGATAATTCCTGCATGTTTTCTATGTTGAGGTCTGGGATTTACCTATTCTCTCTGAGATGAAAACATGCTCCACAGTTTCTAGTAGACACTACAGTAACACCAAATGTAGTATGTCTATTTATTCTATTAATCCTTTAGTATATAACACTAATACTATAATACTAATAATACCATTGCCTATTCCTATCAGTTCTCAAGTTTACCTTCCTCATCCTGCATCCTTTCTTCATTCTGTAAGAGTTTTATTGATATTATTATAATTAAGAGTAGACAGAGATGGCTTAGCTCTACCAATGTCAAATTTATTCTCAGCCAGAAATAAACAGCCTGTTAAGTGATTTCAGAAGTCAATTACTTTGCTTCAAACCATCAATGTATAGTATCCCTCGGAAACTGCTGAATGCTCTGGATTCCTGCAAATGTCCTTCATAAATGCCACAAATTTAGATAATCCTTAATGAATAACATAGTATGAACTAACCATCTGCTTTACATTGCTATTGATACTTTCCCCTTTTTTTTTTTCTGTGGAAAATTACAGTACAACATCACACACCCAATTATAGTGCACATAATAATCATCCCTGCTGACAGAATGACCCTAGAGAATACTCTGAAAATCTGAAAAAATTACAAAATGCAGGCATAGTAAAAATAATAATAATAACTTAAACAAAACAAACAAACAAAAAGAATATACTTTGATTAACAGAAGTGTTTCCTTTACTTGCTAAGGAAAGACTACTTATATATTCATCAGTCCTGACTGTGAATGGTGAGAGGGAACCTTTAAAAAACAAGTTATGGAAATCAAATTGAAGTGATGAAAATGTTGGTTCTGAAATGGTAATTTAAAATACATTTAAAGTCACCTCTGCTATTGCATGGTAGTTAGTGTTACTAGGAACAAACTGATTTTTGTTATTTCTTTTTACTGGAAATTAAAACAAAAATCTAATATAGTACACCATTTGACCAAACATCAGACAGAACAGAGAGTGTGGAATCAAAGCCTTTATTTGAGCTGCATGTGGTGTCACCCCTTGGGTAGCTCCAGTAATTGCAGTGGGCTTACAAAGGAACAGACCAAGGCTCTGTGTACAGAGCAGAACACATGGAGCTAGTTTTTGTAAACTGCAGCACATTTCTGATCCAAGCAAGGAGTTATGTTTCAATTCATATTCCAACTGTGTCAACAGAAAAGCTCACAGCAGATTAAGTAAAGCAGCAAAGTTCAGCACTGCCTTCTATGTCTTCAAGCAAATATAACATAGAGATACCAATTTAAAATAATAGGACAGTCATTATCAATTAAGCATAAAGTGAGCAAGGCCTTTTTTTGATTTTTTTTCTAATTCTTGCATGAGATACAGCAAAGTAAGATCATTAAGATCATTTGCCATTATCAAAGTTCAAGGATGGAAGCTTTCAGGTCTCTGTTAGGTGCACGCATTCCCTAGCACGGTGTTCTTGTTTCTATACTTAGATGGAATCCTACTAAGCAAACGGATTTCACGTACAAAAGCAGAAGGAAATTGGGCTTTTAGTGCTACAACATTTCTCACCACACTAACTGGGAAGAAAAAACATTTAATGTATAAAAGAATAAATATAAACCATTTCAGGGAATCTGTTTACGAAGAAAATGTGTAACAGTGTTTTTAAAAAATACACATAACTGAGGTTTAGATGTAATCAACGTTAGCTAAATACTTATGCCACAACATATAATCTAGAAAGTTCAAGAAGCAGGGAAAATAAATTAGCTGATAAGCCACTTAACTCTCTTTTCAGCAGTGTTTAGTCAGCATGAAAACAGACCAAACAAAATTAGCTCAATAATGTGAACTAGCTCCAGCCTGACAACAGTATTTCTAAACTCTCAAAGCCAGAGAAAATTTCTAAACTCTCAAAGCCAGATCCAGGGAAAGTATCTGATAACTTCCAGGTCCAAGGTTTGCAGTCCACATACAGAAGTGCAGAAATCCTGAAATTCTCTGGGACTTGGGCACTTCCCACTATGACACATGTATGACACACGTTGTAATCAGACTCCCAACTCCGTGGATATAAAGTCCATGGTCAGGAAAAACTTTGTCTACAATGCTGTATATGAATTCAGGTAAATGTGATACAAAAGAAAATAATAGAGATTAAAATATATAGGAAATCTTGCTGGATTGTAGATATAGCATCTTCTTATGTATTTGAACTACAAGGCATGCTAATAAATGGGAAAAAACCAAACAAACAAAAAAAACAATACAGATGAGTTTGGTGATGACTTAAGCGGAACACTTTCTACTGCCAGACATGAAATATGATAGCCTTAAAAAATCCTCATAATTGTCCTATTACTGATTCTTTCTAGAAACTAGAAAAAGGTAAATTTAAAACGAATCTGAACTTAAGTGTGTGTTGCTGAAGTGATGACGTTATTAACCAATTCCCTGCAATGGATTTTAATACAATAGGTTAGATTTCTTAAAAACACACATATGGGCAAAGATTTTCAAATGGTACTAATATTTATTCATCCATTTGATCCTAAGAGCTAGACTGCATCACAAAAGCATGCTGCTTTATTAACAGCTCGGTGTCATCTTCTTGTTTTTGGCATCTGACATCAATAGCATTTTGTCATTTTGTGTTAGCAACACATTACTGGTGGTGTTCCACACTGATGACACATCCTTCAAGGAAGTAAGTGCATGGGGCCTAACTCACTGAGGCAGGTGCAGACAGATAGGCGTTGCAACTAACTCCATCCCGACTAACTCTGAACCAAGTATAGTTTACTGCTATCTTGCATGAATTTGAAGACAGGCAGATGATCTCTGTTCCATCTGTTCTTTGGGTTTCTGTCATATCTTGAAAGTTTTCAAGTGACCATAACCCCCCTGGCAATGAATGCTAATTTACGTAACAATTAATGTAACCCCAACACCATCACCGTAGCCTTATCCATCAAGAATCAGTGCTCATTTTGGGATTAAATGCATGCACTCTCTCAGTACAGAAACTGTAAACTAAATGTGCAGCCTATCTTCATGGAAAAAATCTTCTACTCAGGTATGATGATGCACATAGACCCTTTGTGGAAAACAGTCTACATGGTTGAACTGAATTACTTCCTCAGATTACAGAAATTAGAGTCTAAAGAAAATCTTATGCCAACAAAGGGATAGGTTAAACGATTCGATCCTTAATGGTACACTTAGTCAGTAATCCAACCAAAATGCTAAAGTGTCTGTGTAAATTCTTCAGAATCAATCATCCTAATATTATGCAGTACACAAACAAGTAATTTTGTACAGGGTAACATATTATCATCAACACTTGCTACTGTTTGTTGTTGTTGTTGTTGTTGTTTTGTTTTTTTTCTGTGTTCCTGCTACTGTATTTTCATGTTATGCTCTGAGAGGAAAAAATTATAAATAGGTCACCACAGACTGGTATATGTCTGCTATCAATCAAATGTTGTAATCTATCATTCAGTTATCCTACAGATATTTTTGTATCAAAGACAATTTTAAAGTGCACATTGCTATAGGATGTGTACATCTAATGAAAGCTATCCTAAAATGAAATATGAAATGCCACCACGGGTAGTTCCTAACTTCTCTGGCAAAAGCTTCCAAGCTTTCCTGATAAAGTATAATTGGAGGTTTAAGGCAAGCAGACAGAAAGAGTAAAACCCTGACTGCCACCTTGACAGCATGGACATTAAGTCAGCTTGATGAGGAAGGAACAGATAGTTGACACAAGACAAGGTTAACTGCAACTTCTTTCCTGTCATCTATGTAGCTTATAAACAACTTGATAACAAAATATCCCTTACCTAAGTGCATCTAAACTCTACAAACTGCACCCCAGAGTAGCCTAACCAAGACTCAGCACTTCTCCTCCTGCCTATCTGGGGCTGCAGTGGATATTACAGGGCCAGTGGAAGCAGGAGTATCTTCTGGTGTCTGCTGGTGACTGTGAGGGATCCCTGGAGAGGTCCAAATACTTTGAGGTGTACAATTAACCCTCTAGGGTTATAGAAGTATAGCAGTGAGTATTTTCCTACTTAATATTGAGGTTTGATGTTTGGATGATTAATAGTATGTAATTGAATGAAACAATAGTATTCCACACTATCTGGACTGAGCACAAACCACAAACTGTGGTTTTCTAGTGTATGTAATTCATGGATGCTTGCAAATTCCTTTTTTGGGTATATATTTTTTTAAAAGGTCTAACATATTTCTCCAGGAGTTATTCAGTATACTTGCATAGCAAGTTTGCTATCATCAGATCCACGCAGTAAGTACAAACATCCCTTAGAACCTTTTTAAATCTTTGAAGTTTCATTTCCCATATATGCAAATATTTTGTTTGGTTCTGAACACATTTAAATTGAAAACTCAAAGTGAAAACATAGATCTTCACTTGAAACAGAACATGTAGACCTCAGTGTTGTACAGAGATAGCCGAACAAGGTGATATCCTGAAATGATCCCAACAGATAGACTCTATGATGACTCTATCTTATGACTCTAGGCTATCTAACCTGCCCTACTTTTGCAAGTGAAGGGTGAAAGTGCACACAGCAGCACACAGCACTAAAACTCTAAAAAATATTAATATTGTCCCAGAATATGATTGCTTGTAATACAATAATGTAATGAGTTAGTAAATAGTAAAGACTTATTCTATCATTTTTGCCTTGCCTATAAGTGTCTGTGATTTTTCTGATGCTGATTCCTACATTTACTACTTCCAAACAAAACTAGTTTGTTCCATTATATCATTTACAGATTATAAAGTGGATCAAACCATTTTCCCTTTTATATTCCTTACAAAACATCTTTCATCAATAATTTTGAAACACTACTGAACAAAAGAGAATCATTATCTCAGCAAGAGTTCTTTAGTACATATTCAGAAAATGTCTACTGCCAACAAGGTTTAGGGATGTACTGTGCCTTCAGACACTATTCTGAACAAGCAATCACTCTGCTAACAGTATCACAGAGACATGCTAGCTCAAAATCACCATCCAAAACAACCTTTCTCTTTCTCCAGTGTTGCTTCAGTGGATTAGTTCTGATCAGGGGATGTACACAGGAAGTATAATTAAATCCCTTCCATTCTCCTCCTCCACTCATTTTCTCAGGCATATGCAGAGTCTGAGTAAGCCTAAAGAATGGCACAAGTGGGGCAGATCTGCAAACAATGTGAGAGTCTAACAGTCACGTAAGGTTATGAGAGACCTGCATATACATGTAATGTTATAGCTTGAATTTACCACTATTCTGATCAGCGTTTTTATTAAAACATCCACAAGTGAGGGGTAATCAACAACAGGAAAATAAAAAAGACATGCTATAAAATGTTAAAATGAAAATTAAAATAAGTATCTAAAAATTTCTGAAGATTCACTGAAAATGTTTGAAGTAATTTTAACAGAAACATGTATTATTTCCCTTCTATTTTCTCCTCTTACATTGAAGAGGCTTGATATGGTATTAGTTGATAACTTCCCAGAATATTTTCGTGTTCACAAATACACCAGAGGAGCCAAATGCTACATTGCCAAACAATGTTTGCAAAGACACAGGTCTCTACTGCAGACAGAATTACCACTGAACAAAGGTAAGCATTTTTTTTTAAATAGCTCTCATTCTGAAATCAGTTTATTCATTTTACAGGGATATTTGCTGAGGCATTAAAGATACTTTTCTTTTAATGGAACAGCCACCACAATCAGGCAGTTTGGACTTTCCAGTACTTCAGAAAAACTTGAGATTATCCCGCATTCCAAGAAATATCCAAGACTATTAAACTGAAAGATTGAAGAAAAAAAAAGTCAGGGATGCAGGACATGAAAATAATTTAGATGCAGGGAAACTATTCTGTTCATAAATGGAGCTTCTTTCAAATTATATACTGGCTGTTTTTTTGTTTGTTTGTTTTTCCCAAATCACTCCCTACCTGGAAAACTAGCTCCAATTTTGTTTTGGTTAATTTTAAACAGAGAGAGAAATTGAGTTGGAAAAACTATATTCTATGACCTTCCAGGTGTGAACAAAGTCAGGCACGTATCTTCATCTTTGGAAGTGATGGAAGGTGGCAAGATATTTCATGAACTTTAACTTCTCGACAATTTCATTTTTCAGATTTTGTTTAGTTTTCAGCTGTATAGATAATGCTCATTGAAACAGTAATCAATGAATCTTTGATTCCCTTTCATTTCACTCAGAAAGGTCAGTAACAGTAGGTAGACAATGAATAAACCAATTTTCATGGATGGCCACATGGAGGAACCTAATCCTCTTGAGAACACTTTATTAAGGTTCTACTAATTTATGTAAAAATGTAGCTTCTCAAGACTGTATTTTGATAACTAAACCCCTGTTTTAACTTTCAGATGTTAAGCACACAACAGTTCTCAGTGAAATATCAAGACCCACTCAAAAAATGCATAAACATTTACCATAAACGTTCACTGCCTTCTCTTAAAAGAACTTTGCTCTCTCACTACAAACTGTAAAATCTTTCTCTCTCTCTCTCTTTTTTTTTGTGATATATCATTTTGAGTGTTATTTGGATAAAGTCTCTAAATAAAAAATGAGTAGATATTAGAGACAATATCCTGGCATTTGGAAAATATCTGTTTCCTTCCTACCTCAGAAACACACATTTGCGGGCTTTGTTCCCACCTGTAACAGCTCCTGCCTCCCTCAGAGAGCTACATACAAAATAACTGTAACATGAGAGAAATGTTGATATTAAATGGGTAAAATCTAATCTACATAATAAATACACAAAATATTAGCAACAGAATAACATATGCTATTTTCAAGTAAAAGTCAAAAAAATTAAGGATTCACACCAAAATACACTTACAGTTGCTCATTTCTAATACTAATCCAAGAGAATTTTACAAATATTTTGTAAATATAAAAACAAACAAATAAAACATGGACTGAATAAGGAATTCGTAAAACAACTCTTTAAAATGGAAATAGAGATTTGAATAAGCTAGATAGATTTATTTTTTATATAACTTTAATTTCTACTTTCCTTAAAACGAGATCCTCATTACTTCACAGAACTCAGAAAAAGGTGAGCAAAGACTGATTAACAGACACAGTCAAAGCAGTTTTTTTAAAATGCCTCTAATCTGAAATGCACAAATGTTCTACTGAGCAAACTATTTTGTAGGAAAAGGTTGATCTGATACACGAAAATGAAATATTATCACATTTGCATATACAGGAAGAGGAAATCTGTTTTTAAAAAGTTTCTTCAAGTATCTGTAGTTTTCAAAGAACTGATTTGTGTAAATGTACAAATTGTACACCTAAAATCTCAAAATTCTTGCATTCAAATTTCATACACAAAATTTGTATTGCATAAAGAAAGGACTATTCATATAAATTCAGGAATGAAAAAATAGGGGACAAACTCTGAAATAGTTTAAGGTTGTTAACAAGCATTACTTAGACAATCACTGAATAATGTTTCTTGGGCTAAGGCTAAACATGTTTGTGGCTGCTGTACTAGAAAAGAACCTCTGCTAGTATAGTTAACCGTCAAATATCACTGATTTGTCATTAAAGAGGTAAAGTTCTCTAAGTGCTGCATTTTTTTTCTTGTTATTGTATATCGTTGAGCATGTTTTCTGTAAAACTGTAGTTTCCATTCATTGTTTACTGTTTTCCATGTGGCTCTGAAGTCCTTTAGATGACAAATAAGGATCATCAAGGCAAGCTGGTTCAGTACCTTGACATTGCATTCTTCAATGACTATTAATATTCTACTCCCACAGATCTGAAAATTTATCAGCTCTCATTTTAGATTTAGTGAACTGCTATTTCATAGCACAAAGGAGATTCCACATATGCTCACTGTCTCCACATAGGCTCATTGTCTCCCTTGTGCTGGACATGCCACATCCTGTTCCTATTTAAACAGCATACAAGTTAGGAGGAGGAATCATGACAATGTATTTTCTTTTTAGCTTTTTAGTTCTTTAGAACATGCAGAACATACAGGGACACAATGGGATTTCGGTTTGAATCAGCATCCATGGATGAGGGTGTGGTGTACCTGAGAATGCTCTAATAACTTCTGATGAAAGCTTATCCTCCCTTTCAATACATGTTCTAAGCCAGCCTTCAAAAAGAGCACATGAGCACACTGTCTTTGCTTAAGAGGTTTCACGAATAATGGTCTTAAATTACTCCTCAGATAATAATTGGTCACGAAAGTAAGACTAAATGTTAAACAAAGGCCTGAATAGCTAGTAAGGAGATGTGTTGGAAAAAAATATAGAAATAAAATTTAGAAAATACATAGGAAAAAAAAAAAGAAAAAAGGAAATAAAAAATACAATTAAATTAAAAAAATATGGAAAAAAGGTTATTTTTTCCAATGTAGATTTGTAGTGTTTAGAAGACATAATTACACAGGTACCCCTAATAGTTATTAAAAAAGAAGATTTAGAAAACACGTAAAATCTACATCAAATGCAATCATTGTAAAAACCTTCTTAATTATGCGGCAATCCACAATTGGTTTGTTAATTTGTAGGTTATAGTCAGGAATTGATACTCTTTTTCAGAGCCTTTAAACTCTACAAATAGTACTACTCCCAGGACTGAGCAAAATGAAACACACAAAGCTTGATCCACCTTGTCTTCGTAGTCCGTGTGAGTCTCTTTGTAAAGATCACTGAAAACCATCATATATTTTTATGTCAAGTCTAAGTCTTTTTATAGCTCAATGTAATAAACAAACTTTAATCTACATTTCTCACATGGAGCAGATTCTAAAAGTATTTGTCATTTCTACTGGAAATGTAATTCTCTCTGATCCAGAAAAACTTTCCATTCCCCCAGATTACATCCATGTCAGAGCCAGCTGAACCCACCTCTCAGTGTAACTCAAAGATAACTGCCCTGAATTTGTACAGCAGGATTTTTGCATCTGTGACTAAAACTGCTCAGCAAAAGAACTTCATATTCTTCTTGAAAAAGTCTGAGAGGCTGCCAGTTCACACAGAATGTAATGGACTTAGCATGATAAGAAAATCACCTGCCAAGCTCAAAATCCTCCCATCGACTAACTCCCCCCTAGATGATAACTGCAAAATAGCTGAGTCAATCAATCACTTTGTGATTTGTGAAATAACTACTTTATAAGAAGTTATTAGAGCATTCTGAGGTACACCACACCCTGACTGCCATGTCTGGAAGTCATTCACTTTCAAATGCTTTAAGCAAACTACTGCAACTGAACGTTGCAGAATTCTGAAGAATTAAGGTGTAAAAAATAATTATTATGTGCTGTTTAATTTTAGACTAGTTCTTTGATATGTATAATTATAAAAATATTTCTTCTTCATCTATGTTTAAACCATACTTACCCCACAGAGAGAATATTATAAGAAAAATTCCCTTCACTCATATTGTAACTAAGTTTCACAGGCCTCAAATTATTTATTTCCTCTCCAACATGTCATTATTTTCATGTGGAGCAAAGCACAGGCTGTCAGCTGAACATGCTCAAATATGTAATTTTAGGTTCTTTTTATAAAGAAATCTGTGAATAGGACATCTTCCCATCAGATTTCCAACTGACAGCTAATGGGAAGTAAAATTATAGCTACAGTCTGATCCTCTGTCTTGCGACAAAGTCTTACAATGAATCCCACAGATGGGTCACCTCCTTCAGTCCATCTCTAAGTAGAAAGCAACAACACATCTATCAACATAGCCCTGACTATAATTTTAACAGTCTTGATAGTAAAGCCCCATATGGTTTATCGGGATGCTGTTGATGTTGCAGTTAACAGCATATAAAAATTTATGTCTCCACCACTTTAGTATGAAGAATTATCAGTGAAGTTCTATAAATAAGTATTTTTCTTAGTTGGCATAAATGCAGTTCATACTCCCTTACTGATACAATGTAAATAGATATCATTGTTCATGTACTTCAGGTGCACTAGAAAAAAAGAAAAAAAAAAGAAACAGTTTAATTTGCATAGCTATGTGAAGGGCTGGAGACTCAGTACAGTATAATTGCTGCAGTTGAACAGATACATGCACAAATCTTATGGAAAGCATTTTATTCTTCATAGTCGTATAAACCTTTGTTTTGTGTTTGTTATATCATTGGCGCTCAGAATTCTTGGCAAATGAACAGCATTGGAGTATTTTGCCCAGATGAGAGAGCTCAATGGATTTAAAAAGTAAAATAATAAGCAAACATCCTCCTTTAAAACCCAGATCAGTCTTAATTACCATTACAAGTATATTTATTTATGTCTTCAGATATTCATAAATTTCTACTAGGAGCAGAATATGCCTACTGCTACAAATATTAATGACTATGAATGCTTAATGCAGGCTCACTATGAGGTTAACCAAGCATATGTTTTTGTTTTTGTTTTTATTTGAAAAACAGTATAGTAAAATAACAAAGCTATATTAAGGTCCTGGCTCTGCTTCCAATAAAGGCATGAATTCTTTTAATAAAAATGCAGAACATGGTTTCCACTGAACAATGTAACATGTTCTTATGTAAAAATAGTTGTCATACAAAAAGCTCTACTGATATTTTAGCAATTGTTAAAATGAATAAATCCCCGTTTTTTTGACAGTGGTGCTCAATCCAGATAAACTGAAAACAGAAACACATGCAATGCTTATCCATAATACATTGAATACAGCCCATTTCTAGAAGCCAGAAAAGAAAACTCAGGAGCTCCTAACAGGAGTTTTCCTATATGCTTTTCCTCATTTCTGTCAGAAATATACTGGTAATCCTGCATTTCAGAATTCCTATCTAGTTGCTCAGAAATACAACAAAAGCTCTACATTCAATAAATAAAGGAGATTTTAAGATAAAAATACTCTATTTGTTTTATATTAATGCCACTTTTTATCATTTAACTTATCTTGTACTGGTTATAGAGCTGTAGAATTAGTTATGAAGGATAGGACCTCTGCTCAAATCAGGGACAATGAGATCAGATTATTCAGGGACTTGTCTAGTCAAATTTAATGTACCTTCAAGACTGCAGATTACACGCCACCCTGGTAAACATGTTCCAGGTATTTGATTGCTCTCATTAGTTTTCCTGATCAAAATTTCTCATGTTCCAGCTTGTTCCCATTGCATTTTGCTGAGAAGAATCCAGCTCCATCTTCTCCATATTCTCTCGTTAAGTAGCTTAAGACAGCGGGACACCAGTAAGAACTCCAAAATGGCCTTATCTGCCTTATCTTCTTAGCGTAAAAAAAATAAATAAATACATTCTCTTAACCTTCCCTTATACACCATGTACTTCCAATACTTCCAATCTCCATCCGTAGCTCCTCCTTGGAATCCCTGGAATCCCTCCAGTATCTCAGCATCTTTCCTGTCTTGGGGTGCTCAAACTGGACACAATATTCCAGATGCAATCTCACAAGTGCTTAGTAGAAGGAAAAATTCCTGCAACACAATGCAGAATGTGGTTGTTTTTTTTTGTATGGCTTGCTTTACCAGGACGACCATGACCTTTTCTGCAAATATGCTTTCTGTCCTGCTGGCACCAAGCCTGTACTGCTGCATGGTACATTATTCCACCCCAGATGACAAGACTTAGCATGTGGCTTTGCTGAGCTTCTCTCAGCTAATTTGTCCTGTCTATAAATGTTCCTCTGTGATCTTCCTGAGAGTGCAGTCCACCCTGTTTTCCAGGTCATTAATATAGACATTAACACAGTACTTCCTCTAGCTCCAGTCTCTGAGGGACATCAGTAGTCACTGGAGCTCAACTAGACTTTGTACCACTGATCATGACCCTTTGATCCTTGTGGTTCAGTCAACCTTTTTAGTCATATCTCACAAATCTGGCTATAGGAATAATAGGAGACACTGTTGAAAGTCTTGCTAAGATCAAGTTAAACAGCATCCATTTTCACTACCTTCAGAGCCAGCCATCACGAAGGTCAGATAGTGAGCCATGGTTTGCCCTCACTAAATCAATGCCGATTGCTTCCAATCATTATCATATGCTTCATGTGATTAGAAATGGCTTCTAAAAGGATTTATTTTGTAACTTTCTCAGGAACAGAAGTTAGGCATTTTCCCTGCATCCTCCTTGAAGATGGGTGTGACTTTTGCCTTTCTCCAGTCATCAAGCATCTTCCCTGATCACCACAGCCTTTCAAATATGTGGTGGATTTACTCAGTTGGACAGCTGAGCTCCACCACAACCACTCTCTCACTCCCCCTCCTCCAAGGAAAACAGGGAGATGATGAAAAGGGCTCAAGGGTTGAGATAAGGACAGGGAGATCACAGCTATTAGCATCACAGGTAAAACAGACTCAGCAGAGGGAGATTAATCTAATTTATTGCCTATCACCAGCAGACTAAAGTAGTGAGAAACTAAAAACAAACTAAAAATACCTTCTCCCCAATCCACATTCTTCTGCGTCCTTCCCCCGAGCAGCACAGGGGAATGGGGAATGGAGGCTGTGGTCAGTCCCTAACACTTTGTCTCCACTGCTCCTTCATGGTCACTCTCTGCCACTTAGGCATTGTATTCACAGATGTAATGAGTTACATACAGAAGCAAACATAAATGTGTCACTTGTGTATAACTAAAAGATCTGTGTTTTGAAGAATCATTCATTTCACATAAATTGCCTTATTTTCTGAATGAACTGTCTTTTTCACAATTATTCTATTTTCTTTTCATTTATTCACTTCCTATTTATGAGTGGCATGCAGAAGACCTGCTATAGAAAAGACTAACTCAGTTTGTTGTTTTTTTTTAAAGAAAATATTTTTTTAACATTTATATACAATTAGGAAAACTGCTGTGTATTACTACATTACAAGGAAGGAAGTAAAAGAGCAATGCAGCAGTAATAAATAAATGCACTAGTTTATCTTCATATTGTCTCATACACTTCATGTCTAGATATGCATTCCCCTGTGAGAAGTGCACATAGAAGGGATTAGAAGTTCTTCCTAACTCCACTTTTGCTTCATTTTACACATCAACTAAAAATTGCTGGTATATTTCATCACAGACGTATGACTTATCAAGAGTAACTTTTGTTTTGGCAACTGAAATTTTAGTAATTCTTATAGAAGTTTAGTATTGAAAGCTCTGAACACTAAAGTACAAGAGGTCAGTTTCCAAAATATTTTTTTTTTAATAATGACTTCTTTTAATTTGCTTTCTGAGCCTAGAGGGTACAGTGAGATAATGTTTTAAATCCTTCACACATGACAAAGGAAACAGAATCCTACTGATTTTCTTTTTAAATTAAAGCTGTAATTCTAAAATAAATTGCTTGGTTCCAGAAACTGCAGCTTAAGAAAGTCTGTATGAAAGAAGAAAAAGGCATTGATGGAATGCCATTCTCATGCATACTTTCAGGAGGAGCTGACAGGCCTACAGGCCAGACAATTTTTAAAAAAAAAAAAAAAGGTCTTTTAAAATAATCCTAAAAGGTACTGAGTGACAGCATGGAAACAGGCTGTCAGAGAGAAAAAAAAGCTTATACGAGGTGTATAAACATATTGCTCCCTTTTGTTCTCGCAATTGCTCCACACTTAATTTGCTGTTCATTCATCTGTTCAGGATGGAACATTTAGTCTCCGTCTTTGCTATTTGTTCGTATTCTGCCTCGGACAACTAAGATCCCAGCCTGCATATGGATATATGGATCTGCAATTTACTACCATACAAACCATTACTCTCCAAGTGGACTTTACACAGTGAACGTGGCCACAATTTGACTATGCCCAAAATAAATGGTGACAACAGAGAAGTCTACTCTGAATTCCAAATACACATCAGGTGAACTGTATAGAGATCCTCTCAGGGAATCTGTAGTACCTTCAAGGGCATTTTTAAAGGGTGAGAAGGGTGAAGTTCATAGCAAAGGAAGCCAGATTGTTTCAGTGTTCCAAGTATGAACTTGGGAGAGAAGAGTGCCTACAAGTTGGCTCCAATAAAGCTGGAATTGTAGCAGAGACTAAAAGAGAATTGTCTTTCCATGATCATCAATGGCTTTTTTTTTTTTTTCTTGAATTTTTAAAGACATAGCCACAACCCAAATACCTCAGTATCTCCATAGACTTAAGGGAGTCCAAAGAACATTCTGCTCATTTAAAAATGAGCAGTAGAAATTAATATGCAATACTAGTACAGTAGAAATTAATATGCAAGAATAAACTCACAGTAAGATATAAAGTTATCTAACATACATATTCTTTGATAAAACATGTTTATTATTCAAATAATAAGGAAGCTTCCCAAAAACAAGATGTAAAGTCTAACAAGTATGAAAAGTATTTAAATTATGTATACTTAAACCTCTGTTTCTTTGCTTCTTCGGATTCACTATTATAGAAATAAAAAATGAATATTGTATTGTACCTATATAATAATACAACTTCCCAGTCACCAAGTTACTACACATTTATTTATGCATTTCTAAATATGGTTTACTTTATTTTAAATATATTTATAAAATATTAATGGACATATCAAAATAGAATGTAAAAATACTAACTTTATTTTTAAGTCTCTTATGTACTTACTGAAACACTCAACAGTAAATGAAGATGAGTAACACTAGCCATGTTTATCCTAGATAGGTAAGTCTGCATCCCAGTGGAAAGATTTGGAGCATCTAGTAGTGGAGACCTATTAGTACAAAAAAATTAATCTTCCTAGGGCTCATCACCGTAAGTTTAGGAACAGCAGTGTTTAAGACTTCTTTAAGAAGAACTAAAGTTCTAAATCTGCTGCTGTCCTAATTCAACAAATAAGATGCATCTTTGTAAAATTAGAGAATTCTTTCAAGAGTTAGTTTTTTGTTGTTGCTGGTTTTTTGTTTGTTTGTTTGTTGGTTTTTTTTTTTGCTTTAGCTTTTCTTTTATCCTCCCCAAACCTGTCCTCCTGGCCCAGAAATAAATATTATTTTATCATCAAAATTTTCTTTGTTATCTAGTCTACATAACAGTGAAGCAAGACCATACCCAAGAATATAACAATGCAAACAAATTTTATCCACCTACCAAACCTAGCTCACAAAACTTTGCTCAAAAGAAAAACATTCTCCATCAGATATTCCATCTCCACTCTACAGTTTTTCATTCAGTATCTATGCCTTTAATTTTGTTGATAGCTGCTGTGAAATAAGGTTAATATGGAAATACATTTAGAAGTGATGCAACTGATGAAAATGTGATTGGGGGCGAGCACTTATTTGGACAAACCAAGGTATCATCTTGTGTGTGAAATAGTATTTCACCAAAGTTACAACACAAATATATATTAAAAATAATAATAATAAAAAAAAAAGAAAAAACTATTTGTTTGACTTAGTGTTCATTACTTGAATAGGCTGAAAGAGTCCTTCAGGTTTGGCTAAGCAGAACAGAGACTTAATTTGAATATTAGGACAAAATAAAAGTAGAATCTCTCTACAAACAACTGTACCTGTCTCCTTATTGTACAAATACACAATTGCAGAACACAAAGAATGGGGAAAATGTCACATGAGAAGGAAAGAGCTTACTTTTCCAATAAGCCAGTTTTTAATATATGAATATGGTTGAGTTTCTGTCTAAACATATACATGATAAATATATTCTACATTAATTTTCATCACTTTTTATTTTCAGATTATATTTACATTCCTGCACATACTATGCTTTTCTACACCTTAAAATATTATCCTTAGTGGTTCTCTCCTACTTCACCCATGCAGTTAGAACTTGTACAGGCTGTACAAGGGCACTTTATGTCTGGGCTCGATAGCATCCTTAGTGGATGAGAAAACCAGTTAGATTCCATAAATAAATTGTATTATAAAATACATTTTTTTTCAATTTCATTCTGATAAAGTCTAACGTGGCTCATTTGGGACTGCAGCATTGCATTTGATCTGCAGCAAGTGACATTTACCTCTGCAGATGCCCTGCTGCAGTTTTCACATCAGAAGATGCAGGACAGAGAAGGGTCCTCCTTGCTTCTGCCAGGGTTTGGGTCTTACAATTAGGATCCTGAATCAGAAATGTTTTCACTAGGATCCATCTAAGGCCACTAATACTGTTTCCTCATTACCCCTTTCAGGAAACTGAATGAGCAATGCAGAGCCTTCAACAACTCTAGCTAACCCTTCTTATCAGGGGATGTGAGCCATAAGTATAAAGGCAGCATAAGTACAAACACAGGCAGAGGCACAGGAAACAGTTTGTATGGCAGGGAATTACTTTCCTAAACATCGTGTACTCTCTTCCTTCTCCATTAATACAAAATAATTTCAGCTGTTTTCGTATCAGTTTGAAAATGTAAATACTTTTTTTAAACACTCTACTGTTTACAGGATTACTTTTTTTTTTTTTGGGGGGGGGGGGGAAGTATGACAATATTTTAAGATAATTAAAACCTTAGGAGCTCTTTTATGCTAGTATAAATCAAAGTCCAGCACAACAGATCTTCTTTACTCAAACCATTCAAACAAACCTTTCACGTGTGAAATGTAAAAGAAGTAAACAAATTCAAGCTCAGGATCAGTCGGTATCTGATGCTCCTATAAGGACATCTCTGATAACTTTCTTTGCTGAAGGTTTTTGTTTGTTTTGCATGCTTCTTTAAATACCTGATCAAAAATAAAATAAGCCAATCATACATGAAAAAGATTTCTCATTACTAATTCTTTGGCTGTCATTGTACACAAATGCACACAATAGTATTTGCATACAGTCACATAAATATGGGAAGAAAGAAGAAAACGGTAATAAATAAGGATCTGACTGTAAGATGCAGGCTCCTACACAAAATCAATAAGACTCTTCATGCCTCAATACATCATTATTTCCGCAGGGTCTTGGATGCAAGTGTGGAACTGCAAACTCTGAACAATCAATTAAGTCAAATTGGGGTAGGTATAATTCCTGTGATGGCCCTGCCAAAAGAGAGAAGCACCTCTTTACTTAAGAGTCACAGAGACACCAAGGAAACAGCTAGAGTTTTGATGGCTGCCATACAAGGGAAAACATTGTTTGTGGCAGATAACTTTTAAGCGTATTTGCTGCTTAAGCATTACAATTAGCGTGATTTAGGAAGCAGCCCTTTTTATTTTTCTATCCTGAGAATTCCAAGGCATTCAAGATGTTACTGTGAATATTATAATAAACATGACTATGCTATAAAAAAGAAAAAAAAAAAATAATTTGAGTTTTATGAGTTGTTGAAGGAAATCCGGAGAAAAAGTTTGTCCCACTGCAATCAGTTTGATTTGGGTGATTGACTTCAATAACATTAGGTTTACATTTGTGCAAGTTTATTTATTTCTCTTCCCTATAATTTATAAATAAATAGGCTTTTAAATATAATTTATAAATAATAGGCTTTTAAGCTTTTTAAAATAAGAAGCAGAAAATATACATGATATAACAAGTCTGTAACTTACTTCATAAAGTCTTTGATTCTTCAGAGAAAAAGGGCAGAGTTCCATAGGACTCAGTTTTGTGTACAATCTAAGAAAATTCTGTGAAACTAAGAAAACACATGGTAACAGCAGATAGCCATTGAAGTCCTACACAGTCCCTGGTTATAGCAATGAAAAGTTCTGAGCTTTGGCACAGGCAAAATCCCACCCCCCATTCACTGCCAGTCACCCCCTCATCCAAGGAGCCTAGGAGGGTGTAGGGATCAGAGGGAGGAAAAACAGGGGGTAAAGCTCCTTATCTATAAAAATTGTCATGCCCCTTGAGGTTGCAGGCTAAAGGTAGCTGCACCTGTGATGCCAGGAATCAAAGCTGACTGCCCGTTGCTCCCAGTAAATTTGTAAATTATTCTTGATAATAGACTAAAGGAAGCCATTCTATAAATAACACTCAATAGTTGTTAAGTTGAAATGTTCTCTGTCTACTAAGAAAGCCTCCTTCCTCATTGTGTCTCCTCAAAAATAAGTCCTGCAACTGCTTTACCACACTGATTTTAAAGACATTCAATGAAGCTAACTAACTCATAGTACCTGCATGAAACTGAGTCGAGCAGACAAAATTTCAGTTCTTCATGTAAGATGACATCTGGATTCATCTGTCTTGTTATTGGCAAATTGTAGTCCCTAATATTTATTGTTTTGGTCACCTGAATTGCAAAAAATGTAACTCAAACATAACTCTCCAGAATATATATACAACTTTTGCACACACACAAACAATTTAACAACAGCTTGGAGGAGGGGTTATTGTTTAACACCTTCTCTCTCAATCTTATTTGCCTTCCAGTATTTCTGATTTAATTTTAATTATAAAGTATTAGAAGATCCTTAAAAAAAAGCCCAAAGCACCTCTACTGCATTTCAAATACAAAATGGAGCACATGAGTACCTTACTAGTTTATTGGGAGATATTGGTGGTAGAGGAATGGTTGGACCAGATGATCTTGGAGGTCTTTTCCAACATTAATCATTCTATGATTCTATGAAGTGAAAGATAATTAACCGTTTCAATTTTTGTAACCACCCCGTCTGAATTTTGTGAGCTTAATATTGGCATTCTGTAATTATTAAGCATTCACATGGAATTCCATCAATCCGATTATTTATTTATTTATTTAAATAAATTTGTGACTTTAAAACTATTGTACTATTTATGTTTTATCCCATTTTATAATTCAGGATGTTGAGGACAAACAGCTCAAATAACCAGGAAGAATCGTTGCCAAGAAAGTAAATTCATGGGCATGGCCCTATGCCTTTTGCCAAGGATAAGAGTCCCACCATCTTCCAAGTAAAACTGCTCTGGAGAACTAGTCCCAGGTCAAAAAACTCTGTTTTCTATTCACATAACCACTCACATAAATATATCTATTGCTACAACTGAATCACTTAAGAATTTTGTCACAGAATGCCTAAATTCCACAGTAACTTGCCTTTGACTACACCTATATTTAAAAACAATGTTATTTTAATTTTTTTTTCAAAATATTTGAAAATGTATTTTATTACTTATATTCTAAAAATCAAAATATGAAAAAGTGTTTCTGATGATTTATATCTGCATTTTCTACAAATTTTTATTTTATTGTAAAACCATCTTTTCCAAACTTTTGACTACAGAAAGTCAGGAAATTAAAAAAAAAAAAAAAAAAAAAAAGGACAGTTTATGTATTTATGTATGTACATATGGCGTATATAAAATTAAAGAAATCATGTTCAAATATTTCAAAAATTTTATGTTCAACAATACTATTAAACATATTACTGTTCTGCTAAAAGAGAAAATTGTCCATAAAGATGTGATGCACCTGTAGTTTTCAGGCAGGTAATACGAAAACATTGCTTTTTCTACGTGTGACTAACATTAATGTTAAGTACCTCTGCTATAGCTTGGGATTTCAATAATAATCGGAGCACCCTACCAGAACCCACACTGCTCAGTGCTCCAAAATGAATGGCTGAACTGGATAAATGCCAGGAGCTTAAGGTATCTGTTTTCAATCTTCATAATTAGTGACAAGGCATGAATTGAATACCTAAAGGAGTGAAAATGTTCTTAGACTGAACCTTAGTATGCAAAAATCATCCTACTGAATTATCTTCTTGGCTGGCATGATGAAATGTGTGATCTGGCAAGAGGTATAGCTCCAGCTTGGCCTAACTGAATGCATTAACTCTTGCAATGTTATAGAATAGGATTATAACATTCTGCTCTGAAGATAAGGCATTTCAGTGTTACAATTAATTATTTTCTGTATATGATGTAGAAAAGAACAAGCTGTTTGTTCAAGGAACTAAGTTAATTGCAGAAAAAAAGAAAGAAAAAAAAAACTCTCCAAAATAGAATAGACTATAATGCATTCATTGAGAAGGCAGACTCATTTTACTACTGTGCTGTTGTCAAATTTTCTAAAATAATAATTGTATATAGCACTCTTTACTCACTCCATTCTGATCTGAAAAGAAACATGTTCACAAACAAACCTTGCACTTCCTATGGTATAGTACTATACAACCTGGTTTGATAATCAAATCAGCTATGGTCAAAAATGTGTTGTACCACAAAGAGTTTATTTATAGTACTAAATGGTAAAGTCCTGGTAAAAAGTCTGTGAGAATGTTGGTTAAAGGCAACAGCGAAAAGCTATCCTTTCATATTTATGAGTGCACCTTTCTATTTAAGGTGCGAAAAAAGTCTGTATAAAAATAACCACCTTCCCAAAACCTGCTCTCCACTTCCCAGTTTCCACTGCCACTACAAGACATCCCTCAATTTCTGCTTTTGCCTTAGCGTTAACCTGGCTAGTCTGTCTTTCAGAAGTATTTTCAAGACTTGTTAAAAGTGTTACATAGGCAGAGAATCTGATAATTTTTAAGAAATATCTACAACAACACTCTTTATATTTCATTCTCCTTGTTTTGTGACATTTGGTGCCATGTTTCATGTAAACCAGAGCCTATACCATAAACTCGCACTTGAATGATCTTTTTTCACACCTTCAGAATCAAGAAAAATAATTCATCATACAAGTGGGAATTATTTTGCTTCTACAACACCAATACAAGTGTTCAAGAAACAAACAAACAAACAGTATTTGTGTTGGAACACAAACATAATATTTTGAACATTTTTATATTTATGCATTGTATGTGAAGAAGTATTTATAATTAGTATTTAGAATACCAAAATTTCTCTCATTATTGTTCTCCTAAACTGAAAATACTGAATTTGACCTTCCATTCAAATTAAACCACACAGGTTGCAATTGTCTATCTTGAAGATTATATGCTGCAAGTCAAACAGTTGTTTTTATTGGTTTCCATGGAAATGAAGTGGAAGGTTCATTCCATAGTCCTTTCTGTTTGTCCTCTTTGTTCTACTTCAGTAGGAAAATTGGTTATCACAAGCATGTTGAAAGCTATTTTTCTTTCAGATAGTTACAGCAAGTAACTGACAGAGAGCTTTTCCATTTCCCTGTTTCAGTGTGTCTCATCTACTTATCTTAGACAGTGCAGGTGGCATATCCAGGTCTATTCTTAAATACATTTGTTAGAATATTAATTATTTTCATGTCCCAGATATAAATATCAAACCACCCTAATAACCACATACATCCTCATATTATGTTCCCTTGCTAATTCAGAAGTTTTCCCTTTCTTCTTGGCCATCGAAACTTCCAAGTAGCTCTCACCATTCTGCCTTTAACACAGAGTATAAGTAAAACATCCTTTTCTGACTTCCTGTAAAGGAACCAACAACTGATAGTCAATCTGGTCAAGTATATCTATGGATTCTTTAATAATGGCAAGGAGAGAAAATTGAGAGCTTCATGATGGAGAAGAAAAAACAGACCAACAACAGCATAACTCACTTTGTTTTCTGAAGCACATAGAATAGTCTTATAAGAGCTATAATGGTAACAGACACATAAATGACTTTTGTGAGATGAGGAAGAACTTGAATGTAATTCCTTTCCTATAGCATCTCATAGTCTACTGCAAATGTGCAGGGTACACAAGACAGTTGGACAGCTGCCAAAATAACAGCACGTAGAACCTTGGGAAGCCCTCAGTTCAACACTATAAGCTCATAAAGGTATTCCACATACAGCTTCCAATGAAAGAATATTATGACTAATGAGAGACAGATATCTCTTTGAAATATGTGGGAGACACACACAAAAACCTCACCCCCAAAAAACACATACAAGAAAAGTGGAGGCATCAAAACTTTTTTTTCCTGCGATCTTAAGAAAGCAAACCTACAATGCGATTTATATAAATTCATGTTCTTTTTTAACTGAGTAAGAGTATGAGGACACTGAAACCATGCCAAATATGTTATATGCAAATTCTTTGCAAATGCCTTAAATGCATATGTTAAACACACCAGCAGAGCAATAATATAACATTCATGATCATGTGTTCCATCCTTGGGCACAATTTTAGCCCCATCAGGATGGGATCTCCCTTCTTGTGGAGAAACCTGAGGTGATGTGAACTGCAGAAATACAGCATAATCCTTGAGTTGAACTTCAAGCTGGGATTTAGACAAACTTTCTGTGGTTGAACAGGTACCAACCCTACACAGGACAACTCAGGTGTCCATCCCTGCAGTGTTGTTGCTTCCCTAGGAGCAGGTGTGCAAGACAAGACAGAATGATTTGGTTACTGATTCCTTTCTATTGCAGAGTAAATTTTTATCTTAGTTATTTGTGTGGTCTCCATCTTCACAACATCAGAGTACCTTTTGGAACGGAATATGAAATTCATAGGGCCTCAACTTATTAGAGCATCCTTCCCCTTGTCAAGCAGGCTTGAAACAATACAGAGTGAATAACTACATGGGTCCTTCTCCACGCACTGTATCAGCAAGTAAATGTACAGAGAACAGCAAAGAAAATAAGCTGAATTATTAACTGAGCTGGAATAAATTACTTGCTCCATATAGCAAAACAAGGGCAGGTGCTCTTTTTGGAGCAGAGCAGCATGCTCTGGTGTGAGCTTAATAAATCAAGAAGATTCTACTGAGACAGATTTAAGATTTCAGTTGTAATGTACCTACTACCAAGAACTCTGTTTATCTTATATTCTCCAAATACTTGTATCATATTTGTCAAGGCTATTTAATTTAAATCAACTCTTCGGGAACCAGAACCACAACCAGCAAAAATCTATAACTACATGGGCAGCAACAGAGTTGCATAGCTATCAGCTTGGTATTTGTATATGAAAGTCATAATAAAAGGCTTAAAAATGGATTTGAACATGTTGCTACTTCTTTAGAAAAGAAAAATGTGGAGCAATACAGAGATTTGCTGAACAAACAGACCCCTGGAAAACCATGTTACTAAGGTAAATTCAGTAGAAAATTAATAAATTTTGCCCAACACTTTCTACAGAAAACTCATTATTTCCTATGTAGGAGATGATCCCAACTGCAGAGGCTAGTCCAGCTTATACAGTGCAATAAGCTCCTACTGCATAATGAGTAGCATTAACAATAGACAATTGTAAAAAGTTACGAACTGAAGTATCTTTATCCAACTATTTATTCCAGAAAAAGCTGACAATCTTCACCATTTATGTTCTGATATAACACTAATAAAATACCTTGTTTGCATAAATTTGAATATTTTTGTTAATCTATCATTTTAATGTACTTTTTAGAATCACGTGAGAAGTAGATATTTACCCTTCTTCATAAATGTGTATTTTAGTTCACTGAACATTTATGCAGTCATTCCAAATTCCCCTGTTCAAGGCTCGAACCCTTACTGATGTAAATATGGCTTATCCCAGAAAATAGTCCTGTTGACTTTGATGACACTACTCACAGAACTAAAACTTCAAACAGAACCTTCATGGACAGATTTAATATGGCTATTACCAGATTTTGAATTAAATTTCATCCTCTCTGAAATCCAACACGAAAAAAAATGTTCTTTTTCATGACAATCTATTTCAATATAATGTCTGGTCTACAAGTACATATTCATTCAAAATATAGAGGAAATTATTCTAGTTCCCATACTGGAGGTGCTGGTCATATCCTCATCTTAAGAGACCAATTACATTTCTCACTGCAAACAGATGTAGCTATGAAACAAGTAGCACCATATCAAACCTGTTAACTGCTTTTCGTGTTTACCAGTTTATTTTAGATTTTTAAAGATCTCTTCAGAAATATATTAAAGCAATCATTTTCCTATTTCTGTTTTTAGAATAATAAAAACATTTCAAGTGCTATCATCAATCCTTCTGTCTTATAAAAAATCTTTGTGAGTTGCAAATAATAAACATATTGTGAACAGTATGAACTTGAGTTAACACAATTGTAAGTGGTCCCTGATGACATTAACCTTGATTATAAATGTTCATTACAGTATACACAGTAGCCTAGCACCCTGTAACAATGCATCATTTCCTTTACTAGGAGACAAAAGAGCATTTGAAGAATGTCTTACCAATAAGCTCATTTCATATTTGTTTCTGTGGTTACAAGAAAGGGAATTAACAGTTACACAGTGTGTGCCCAGTGTGGACATTTTCAGTCCAGTACAAATGTAACAGTGATGGAAGAACAGAGGCTTAGAAATACATACATTTTATATTATATGACATACTCTCAAGATATTTTAAGATTTCATCATAACACATATGTCCTTGACATACCAGTAGAGAAACATACTTCCCCTGTCAGATACAGAAGTCAGTATAAAATACTGTTTTTACACTACTAGATGTTCTCAGTGCCATCCAAGTCACAAAATGTTGTCAGAGATCAGAAGAGACAAGATTCCATGATAGCATACCAGCTGATACCTCTGTTCTACCTGCGCAAAATTTGGAAAACAATCATGGAGAAGGCCAAATGAATTTAACAGAAATTAAACCAGTGGTTTCCTAAGTAAATATGTCTCTAAAACCATATAGTGCCTTTTCTAAAATATGTCAGAAATGTGTTACGTAGTTTGTCATCTACATAACGCATTTCTCAAGACCTTATTTATGTGGTTTTGTTTGTTTGTTTGTTTGTTTTTAGATACATATTTTACTAAATACTTTTGAGAAGAGTATATTTCACACAAGTAGGAAGCAAGATATTTTCATGTGGCATTAACTTTCCATTACAGCTAGAAACAACTTTCATAAATCATAAATTGAAGCTTTTTACTAACAAATAGTAGGGGAGCAAAGAACATACATAGCTATCTTCATATATTTCATTTAAAGAGAATATTAAGAAATTAAAGAGAATATTAAGAAATATGTATTATTTAAATGATGGCAAATAACATTTCCAAAATGCAGGCTGAAAAAAAAGGCCTTTGACATTTCAATACAGTTGAAACCCATTTTATAATCTGAGAGTTTATTTTTTCAAAATAAAGTTTGTGATTTTTAGTTTGTATAAGTGTTAGACAATATATGGAACACAGTAGGTCAAATTAAATCTCACAAAGTACACTACTTTTTGTCTGTTTGCTCAAGATACATCCATCTATTTATAAAGCAGTAGTTTTGCTCTCAGAAGTCTGGCAAAAAAAAATATTTTACTGTTGAGCTACATAATTCATTGTCATTTTGAACATTAAGAAACACCATAATACTCAAATACTTACAATCAATACATATAGTAGGGTGCCTGCAAAGAAGCTTATTCGTTTATATAAACTGCACTCCTGAGGGAATGAAGAAAAATCTGTTCATCAGCTATACAAGGTATTGGAATCAACACTATTACTCCTTGATAAAATACACAGTTCATTATCCCTTCATTCATTTGCTGCTTTACGTTGATAACATAGTTCAGCTGATCAGCCAAAATAACCTTATATTCATTTGACTGTAAAAATAATCTTTTTAAAAGATATTTATTTATTTAGACCTCCTGAATAACCAAGATTGACATGTTTGGTTAGAATGGGTTATCCAACAATAGCTGTTGAAGCAATATTTTCTAATGCTAAAATGTTTTACCAGATGATTTACAGGGACTTTTTTTTTTTTTCTCCACGTTTCTGTTGTTTCATGTAAACTAACACATACAGTTCAGGGTTAGAAAAGAAAGCAGACCACTGTTCCTTTTCCATTAAAACAGAAACTGATGTGATATCATTTTGCAGAGGTCTAGCAAGAGGTACTCCATTAACATTCTAAAGAAAAACAATTTCCAAAATGCAGAAATAAAATATACAGTCACAAGGACATTTCTTTTTTTTATTCAAAGGGTTTCTGTTCCCTTGAAAAAATAGACCACTTATGAACAAAGAAAGTAACTGTTGTCAAGTACAGTGAAATCCAAAATGAAGAAATTTACACATACTTAAACACAGAACATGCATCACTCTGTCCTTACTCCAAATATTGCCTTATTCAAAGTAGTTGCATTAGAATCCCCACCAATGGGTTATTCAGTGAAAAACTTAAATTTTCACCATAGAGTTAAGAGCTAAGCAGCAAACTTCTAAACTCGGCCACTAGCAAGGAAGACAAAAAGAAAACAGCATTAATGTTGTGTAGCTCACATAAATGAAACGGCATGATGTGAGTTCTGGAAAGAGGTTTTTTTTTGTTTGTCTGTTTGTTCTTTTGATCTTAGACCTTAAAATGCTGTTTAAAAAAAAAAAAAAAAGTTTTTCAAAAACTGATATTCCTATCTGTAAGAACAAATTCAGATTATAGTCTTGCCAGTATTTATTCACTGAAAAAATCCCAAACCAATGTCCCAAAAAAAAAAAAATAATAATAATAATAATAATAATAATAATAAACCAATAATTGTGTTCAGACCTTAAATATATAAATCCATTCCCTGTACACACACACAAAATCTATCACACTAGTTTATTTTTCATCCTGTATCCAGAATGAGTTTGTTGTCAGAGCTTGATTCTGAGAACTGAGTCTTTCTTTACTTGGTAGTCAGTTCATGAACAGTCCTCTACCTTCTACACAAACACAATCACTCCCACACTGAACAAACTAATACTTAAACCAAACTACCTTTAAGCTCTAGGTCGCACTCGTTTGGTCTTCAGTAAGAGACTATGAGACAATGTCTTTTCATTAGTGCATTCTGGTGAGAGCTCTGTGTTTGTTACGTATGCTTCTTATCTGGACATCGTGAAGTGACTCTTGGCTGTGTGAAGATGGAACATAACTGTATTGAACAACAGCTGTAGAAACATCAACTTTTGTTTTTAGCTAAGAAAAAAAAAACTAAAATTGTTTCAGTGACACCTCCAAAAAGAATGCAATGGTTTGAGAGCAAACTGGCATTCCAAATGATGAAATGCATGTTAGGAGAACATGATTTTCCTAAGATCCTAGTATTCTTATTTTGAATGTCCACAAATTCTTATCTCTCTGACAGTTTCTTTCTCCTACATCCACATTCGCAACTATCACTCCCTTCACCTGTCAGTCAAAGATTACAGCACTTCTACTCCCGTTATATGCTGAGATTCTTTCTGCAGTTAAAGAATGTACTCTTACCATGTTCACATTGTGAGGTTCTACATACGAATAAGGAAATATTTCCCAATTATCAATATTTCCTGCAGAACAGGATTTTACTTAGGTTTCTTGATAATATATTCTCTCTGATTCTGCTTTGCAAATTACATTTTAAAAGTTGCTACATATCAGCTATTTCTCATATGCATGCATGCTGTAACAGAACAACAAAATAATCATATTAATCTCCCAAAAGTTTCAAAAAAGACCAAAAAGCAAATAACAAAATCTGCTTTCAGATGTACTAAGAATTCAGCAATAGCTTCACTATTTTGTTGATGCACACTGTTACAGCATTAAATAGCATATAGTCCAGAAATGAGTCAGAAAATAATTTCCTAGCACAATTTTTTCCACTGGTGTATTAGAAGGTTTGCAAAAAAATAATCACCTAGTAAATTTTACCCGATCATATTCCCACTAAATATGACAAAAATGCATCAGTTAAAAGTCATATCCTTTGCTAACCATTTTAACTTTGAAGACTGTCTCTGATATTACTTGTGATACAATTAGCACCTTCTTTCTCAACAGCCCTAGAAAGAAACTCACGTCATAACACTGTAAGCTCAGAAATATACAGCTTTATCATAAAAACAAAGTGAAAATAACTCAAGTAGTTTCCTGATTGTGGGATAGTTAGTAGAAGGTGTTATCACACAGCAGTCTTTCCCCCTAGAAACAGTACTTATTTTTGTAAAATTTATAGAAAACTTTACATCTCTGAGACTTCTAACCATCTGTGGAAATTGGCAAGAACTGGCCAATGGTTTAAGAAGTTGTTAGCAGTGGAGGAGTGCAGGATAACACATACACATACATACACAGACAGTATCTATTATTAGATTGAGTTCCTTTTCCTTTACATTCTGCAGCAGTGTACTAATGTCAGAGATATTTAAATAGACATCCCAGATCGTCTTTACTGTCTAAAATTTAAAATTTATCTTAGCAGGACAGAACCCAGAATATGTTATACATCATGTATGAATATTAAACACATAACTAAACTTTAGAATATTATATCTAAAAAAATGGTAAAAGTATCCTCCTGGTCACAATCTGTAAAGGAAGCATTTACACGTGAGAAGCCTTTTGCTATTTTGGAACTTACAGACACAATATCTATTCATACATGCACACAGAGTTAGATTTCTGAACAAAAACATGAAATCATTCAATACTAAGAACTTCCACTGTGAAGAATATGTCAAGCATTTTATATCTGTTTATTCTAAATGATGGTGTGTCCAAATTCAACCTTAAGATGCATCAACTCTTTCTAGAATGAGACTAGAAATATACATACAACGACACTAGGAAGATGCAAGAGATACAACCTGCAATGCAAGTAAAATAACTTTATATTGGCATATGGAAATAATTATTAACAAGTAAAATACAAAAATTACAAGAAACAAAACCACTGATAACACAAGAGCTAGTTCAGGTGTGTTGTCCTCTCCTTAAAGAAGATGAAAATAAAGGCCATTATAATTTATCTCAGCTCAGGTATCACCCAAACACTGATACAAGGTTTTTATGGCAAAATGATGTATACTGTAAGTAATCACATTGGCTGAATCAGAATTGAGGTCAGGTTTGTTGGATTCATTCCCTTTACTAATAGAACACCCCTCCTGTCTACAGTAAATACTACCTGATGGTTATATGTGCAAAGTGATCAGAGTATCCTAATCAAGGCCAAATTCAATGAAGATCGAGAATGACTAGTACTTAAAACAGTCTGTTACCTACCCAGTAATTAAGACCTGATCATGATCTTTAGTATGTACAAACTGTTTCTAATAAACAGCATTTGGAACAGAGACATCCAGAAAACATATACTCAAGTCCTTGCCACAAAGTTGTACAATCTTGCAAGTTTCACTGGTAGAAGAAATGCTATATGAAATTGTATTTCAGCTACTGTGAAAAGAGTTAAACAGCTGTTATTATCTAAATTACTTTCTTTACTGGGCAATGTGTACCCCATAAATTTTATACAGATATGTGAGGAAACAGTACATGCTACTTCAAGTGAGAATTATGCCTGAGATTTTAGAAGTTTCTCCATTCCAGACTATTTGATTGATTGTCTCCTTTAATAGAGGGGAATCACATAAAATTCAACACTTACATATCTATCTCTCTATATATAGATAGACAGATATAGATATAGATATAGATATAGATATAGATATAGATATAGATATAGATATATAATGTGCATGTATAATATTAGCATATCTATAAAAATAACAAACTTTGTTGTTCTTTAATTGCCAGGACAAGTACAAGATCACAGTGTAAAGGGATTGCCATTTCCCTGTTTCTTGGCGGTAATGTATAGAAACAAATTATACGTACATGGCATGATATTATTGACAACACCCTTTATATATACATATAAACATCATTAGAATGGAATAATTTAAAATTTGTGAAGAACTACAGGATTTGAAGTATGTAACTTACTCCTCGTAATTCAAATGTAGATAATGATGTGCAACAGTATATCTAACATAAATTAGCATTCATAGAGGAAAAAAAAAAAAAGAAAAAAAAAAAGCAACTAATTCTATATAGGTTCATCAGTCATAGACCAACAGCTCAGGTTCATAACCACAATACAGCCTTTTCCCAAACTGCTTTAGTCATTATTCACTGTATCTCATTTTTTAAGTAATATGGAAAAAGGAAAGCAGTATCTTCAAATAAATTAATTTTATAAAAGGTGTTTTGATATGCCTAGCCTTTAAAATAAAACAAACTAAAGGTTTGTTGGATCCCCAGATGCTGTAGGAGTTTAGTTAGCACAACTTGTCAGGAATTCTAGGTATAATTAGTACTTGGAAAGGAGATTAAGCCTTTCTTTTGCAAATGCCAGTTCAGTCATAGTTTGTCTGCTCTCAGTGAGATACTGTTCTTTTTAATAAACTCTCTCAGTATGACAGGGACATATCTAAAAAAAAACAAAACACAGAAATAGCCACTAATGCAGAGTTCACTGAATAAAGAGGATACTTCTCACAGTCTAAAAGATTTCTAGTTTACTTTTTAATTTTCCACCTCTAAAAACTGACATAATCTGCAAACCTCATCTGCTAGAGAATCTTCCTTCATATTTTTTCATACAACTGTATTTGTCCTGATCATGAGCTTTTCAGACGAGAAAAAAACCTCCAGTCTGTGTGGGGAAGAAAAAACAAACAAACAAACAAACAAACAACAACAAAGGATATTTAATGTGAAAGATTTTCTGAAAAATCACTGCAGAAACCAGACTTGGTGACTCACAGGACAAAACACAAAGCTCTTTTCCCAAGTGTAATGGATGGAGAGAATGGAGAAAAGTGACTTTGAAAAGGTGTAAATTAAGCATTTTTATTACAAGGTACTCCACTTTCTCATCCCCAGTAGTAATGCAGTACTATAAAGTAGCATAGCCCTAAGCATATCATTCAATATAAACTCAGTATTTTTTTCATAATTCACTGACCTTTCAAGCTTGTCCCTCAATTGTTACATGTGCAATCCATGACCAGAGGTACTAAAACAAGGAAACATTTTACATTGACTGCTTAAAAACCCAAACAATTAACTTTGCACCATCAACTCAGCTATTTCTTTGAGTATTACAAAGATCTGCAATCTCTTCCCTGAAGTTACCATCTTTCTAAGAGGACAATTTTCCTCATGCTCCCAACCCTTTCTAGGCCACAGAAAGAAAGCTGAATTCTCCCTCTTCCTTTCTTTTCACTTAAAATTTCACTCCTCTCTACTCTTTCTCTTCCATTGAGAAGCATTTCATTCAACTTCCATCTTAGCATCTGTCTAAAGCCAACCTCCGCTATCTAGTTGATAAATAAATCTCCAAACTTTCTCTCATGCCATACCTCACATTCACAATTTCTCCATAAACATTATTTTGTTCTCTAGCGTAAATCTCTCTTCTACCACCATGATAAAAATGTAATCCTTAAATTACTGACAAACATGTTTTATTTTCTGTTTGTCCTGATTCTATCAGCAATTATTTGCTGTTCACGCCACCTTGCCAGTGATTTGGTCTCACTCAAATTTTAATTTCAAACTCAAGAGAATTAGAATTTTAAATTTTTAGAACTATGTGCTGGAATTATGACAATAATATCAAAACAAAATGAAAGCATCCACGAGACCTGTTTGTTTTTGTGTTTTTTTTTTTTTTTATTGCATTTTATCTTCATTGCAAAAGAAAAGCTAATAAGTGAGTCAATGTAGCACACAGAAGAATGAAAGCATCAAGAAATCCCATGTAAGACATAATTCATTTTACAGAATTTCAAGTTTTCAAAAATCTTATTAACACTACTGTTTATGAATAGTGACACCATAAGCCATTCGATAATTTTAATACTAAGAGGGTGTGCTGTAAAATGTACTCAGACTGCAAAGTTCAGCTAGCAGTTTTTTATGAATTCATTATGAGCTGTGTCTTTCACAAACTTTATAAAAATATCTTTTTATTAACTCCATAAAAGAATATTTACTGAGTGACGGACTCCACAGCATGAAAAACTTAACCAACTGAATGAATTTAAATTCCTAAGTATTGATTTCTCCTGATTTTGAAAACATGGTAACATATAAGTGCAGACATTTCTAACCTTATAACTTGCCAAGTCGGCCTACTGGAAAAGGCAGGAACATCATACTCCCATCACTGCAACATTCCCATTATTGCAACGTGAAAACACAGCTCAAAGGTACTGACAGAGTCCTTGGAAGACGTTATTTGGATTCTCTTTAGATAGCCAGTAGCATCCTGGCTTACATTAGGAAAAGCATTTCTGTCAGTTTGAACCTCAGCAGTGCCGAACTTTAGAGGTTTCTTCAACACAAACTACGATTCTACGATGATTCTATTTCTAGGCAGCCACACACACAGCAACACACAAGTAATTAAATAACAAATGCAGTAACGTTAGACTATAATGAACCATGCCACAAATCAATTCCAACAAAAAACTTTAACAAAAAATTCTAACAGTGCAATACGCAGCCTCATGCATTACTCTTACTATGGCCTGTAGGTGGTATCATAATGCCAATAATATATGAAGGAATAATAAAGGCCATAAAGTACAAGACAACAAAAAGCTCACTTTTTTCTAGGTCAGTTGGCTGTCTGTAAGAGTACAGATGCAAGAGTGTATGAATGCAATTTTTCACACTGTGTTTGAAATTTCTTCTATCCCTAATACACCTCTACACGGTTCCAAGTAATAATGAGTCAATGTTTATGAACATGCAATACAGTAAAAGAAAGAGGAAAAATGAAGTTTCTTCAGTTTAATCAGAATCCAGGTAAGATTTCTCTGAGCTTTGTTGGTACGTCAGAAGTCTTTCAAGCCTCACAGATAAGGTTTTAGAAGTGTACATCTGCACAATACTTAATTAATTAGCTCATGCCTTTAGTACAATTAGCCTGTTAAACATTATGGAGCACTTGCACTGAGACGGATGAACACTACCCCAGCCAAAAAGGAAAAGAATAATCATTCTAATCAGCCTGACTCTTCAGAAGAGAAACATTGCTAAGGAAAAATAGAACTTACATCCTCAAGGAACCCATATGTTTTGATAGCCTGACTTATGAATTCTCGTGTATGTTCTACCAGCTCTTACATTTCAAACTCACCCTTGTAGCTCTTCCCCTACCTCTCTAGAAGACATAGATTGCACTTTTATCAGGTGAATATAAAGTCTGATTTACAGTTCAGTCAGCAAGGGTAAGTGATATAACAAAGACAGTATGTCAAATAAAGTGGGCAAGCAGTGAAGATGGCCAGAATTGTAGCTGGATATATCTAACATTTTTTGTGACTAAACATTCTTTTTAGCATAAATAAGTCTATAAATCAACATTTCCACATATGAAAGTCCATGCAGTTGTTGACATAATTTAACACTACCTCTTATTACTGTACCAAGCAAAACCAGCCAAAAGATTCAGAAGTTGCTTTAAGGTACCATGCAAATTCTAGACTGTTGAACTGCATAAAATCTACACATTTCTGACTTTTCTGATCATGGACATACTCATTTTCAATTAGTTTTACTAGTCAGGATGGACAAGAAAATTCCATACATTTCAATGACTATCATTTTTAAGCACGTGAATCTACAATAATAGTTTTATGTTCTTACAGTTTTATTATAAAGCCACTTAAAAGCTGACTTGTAAAAGTAAAAAAGACAACTTGCTTAGGTTACCACTTACAGGCATTCTTGCACAAATGGACACTTTCTGAGTTATCACAGCATGTTATGTACTTATTTTCTGTCCTCATGTATCTACAGAAACACTGCATCTCAGACACCATTTTGTGGTAAGAACAGATGAAGGATGACATGTAATGCCAACACCTTTCCATATGGTATTTGCCAGAAAAAGACATGCTTTATATATGTGGAAAATATACACAGACTAGACTGTTCTTCAGCACTAGCGATCAATGGGGCTGAGAAAAGCTACATGCTTTACAGGGTAAATCATAATTAGTAGAATACCTTGCTAACAATATGTAAGATGATCAGGCAATTAGAAGAATAAAAACTATATTAAAAAAATACAAATTAAGGAATACCAAAAATGAGCATCAGAAGCAAAATTCGCATAAACATACAGTGGTTAACAGAGATGAGTTTGAATGTTGGATACATGACTATAATTTTGCACAAGGTGGCCTCAAAGGACAAAAATCAGATCTTACTTTAAAATGTAGGAGATATCTTTTTAATACAGGGCGAAGTAAAACTGCAAAAACACCTAGAAACTCAAGTACACATGAAGTAAAACCGAAAAATTATTCTTTGCAACAAGTTTTAAACATATGAATGCATCATCACACTTCTGAGAAGATATCAACCAGTACATGTTTTATGGGTTAAATAAAAATATACTAGCAAACCAGGTAACTGGTTAAAAGGCAACAAACTGGATCTTTTCCAAACTTCAGCTGCTAAATCATCTTGGGATATAAAATGTTTCTCACTCTTCAAAAATGAGGGCAAAGTGCAACTTGAAATATGTTTCTGTGGCTGTACAGTATGAACCAGTTTGCTGTAATCCAGAAGAGCTTTATTTCTGACATACATTCAAGCAGAGAGATAGGAAATATCATAAACCACAGCAATTTACAGTAGTATATGTTGAACTTCTGAATAACTTCATTACATATGTGTTTACCGCATTTCTTTCCATATTTAGGTTTGTTTACCTGATGGAGTAAAACTATATAATGAACAAACAGTGCATAAAATTATAGAAGTGTCAACATACATGTATGCATGCTACTAGATCGCATCACAGCAGAATGAAACCAACAGCTGAGTTCTCAGCTAGGTGCCTGCTGCCTGTCACTCAGGCTCAACCGAAATACACTCAGCTTTGTACACATCAGCTGTTTCCTTCCTTTCTTAAAATTAAAATGACCAATAGGAACATTCATAGCTGACATCACTCATAAATAAACCTTAATAAACCTTAAGCTATGATCTTTTAATGGAATATTTAAATACTTAGAAAATAAAAGCACAAACAAGTAAGAATCTGCTCTACAGAGGATCATAAAGCTATAACACTGCAGTAACAATCTCTCACTTTTGTTATCAGTTAGTTACAAAGTGAAGACTATCAGGACTCACCAAAATTCCTTTAATGATATCAGAAAACAATATACAACTTATGTCACAGTGGACTTTCAGTATACTAAGTAAAAGAGCTCCTTTTAAAAATAATGTTAATACACTGGCTCTAGATTTGATTTTTTATTTTTTTTCCTTTATGAAGGTGGATAAAGCTATGGACTTTCCCTGTACTTCCAGTTCAAATTTCAACCAGCTGAAGTACTCAAAACAGGCAACACTTCAGAGTGGCAATGTGTCAGTGAAAGAAAGTCATTAGACCTACATCCATGTTTGTATCAGAAAACATTTTGAGTAAAGCCAGTCATGCAAACCAGAAGCAACACATGGTTAACCAGTGTAAATACCTGCTGATTTAACTGTATTTTGCAATTAAGATTTTTCTCCTCAATGTGACCATGGAACTAGGAAATAAAAATACAGCTCTAAACTTGCAAATCAAGATGTTGCATTCTACAGTATTAGTTCAAATTTCTTGTTTAGAAATATCTAACCCATTAAAATGAAAATATCCCTTATTTAGTTCCTTAATGAGAACTTATGTAAGTCTTAAAGTTAGTGCTAGGTGCTAATTACTTGAAAATACAGCTTAATGGCCTCTGAAAAACTAATCACACATCTGGGCTGAATCTCCCAGACCCAGATTCTTTCTACATTTGTCACCATGGTCTACATTTGTCACTGCTCTTTGACTAACCACTTTACAGTGGAGATTACATCTCCTCTTTAAAGGAGATTTGTAAATGGAATATTATCCTTGTAATACTTAAATATTTAATATCACTTATTAATATAACTAATTAATATTCACTTATTAATATACAGTAGGAATCCCACTCATTTCTTCTGAAACCACCAAGAGGTTGTGCTTAAAAAAAATGCTTATAACACAAGAAGTGTTTCATACAGTTACCAAGAAATAAGTTGTGCACTGATCCTTTCTTTGGAAAAGATTTGCATAGCAGGTCGTAAGGCCTCCTCAAAAATTCTAAGTAAAATACGAAAATGTCATGCCAAAGCTTTATTTCTTATGAAATTGGTTATTTTTTCAATTATGACTAAAACAACTTAAAACATAACCAGATAAATATTGTAGACAGTTCCTAAGATAATTACTGAGTACAATGTACTACAAAAAGAATTTTATGTCTGCATAAAATTGGTTCTTTGCAGCAGTGAGCATCCACACTGAGAACAGTTCATTTTCCTTTACTTCCTTTGAATCCCTAGTTGCTGTTACAGGTAGCGTATATAATGACATAATTGGAAAATATTCCCTAGGTTATTAGTTTAAGATTTTGAGATATCTCTCTTTTTTTATTCTTTATAGAGTATCAGATTTCAAGAATTTAGGGAATTTGATCTTCTTCCAGTGCTAGCATTAATCAATAAATATTTTTTTTCTTTAAAATATACTGCATCCCTAGAATATTGAAACGTACCAAGTACAAACTAAGTCCTAGTTCAAGTGCTAGTAAAATGAGCTACATTCCTCCTTTATGAACACTTTGACCAAGCAATGATGTCCGAGGAATTTGGTATGTGTTTAAGCACTGGAAGCTTCTACAGAAATGTAAAAACCTCTCTCTCAGTTCCAAATATTCAGGCATGTTTTGCCACATGCCTTTACATGCTCTTAGTGGTCACTGGAAAGCATTTTTTTTCCACTGCTAATATTTGTATTTAAGTTCTTAAACCAACCTACACGAAGTCCATTACCTTTGAAGCTCTAGAAAGCGTGCTAGAAATTGTGGTAACCTCGAATTGCTTCAAACCCAAGCCGGGGCAACATACTCAGCAAATCAAGGACTTTCGTTTTGTTTTGTTTATGCTTTTTAATTAAATAATAATAATAATAATTAAATATAGCTCTTGCTATATGCTATTGTACTCTCCAGAGAAAACTGTCATGGTGGAGCACTGCTAGTTTTCACAGCCAAATTCCACTTTGGAGTTAGACCCAACAGACCTAATTTCTTTTCCTTAATGCATTCTTGAAAATAGCTTTTAACCTATCCAGAAGACAATTCTGACATCTTGAAATTTTTCACTATTTGTCATTACTTTAAGCATTGTTTCCTCTCTTTAGATGTTACTTTGTCAGACAAGGTTAGCCTACAATAGCTATCAGCCACTTCAGGACCTGAGATAATAGAAAGTGGGAAAAACCTTCTAAAGATATAATGACAAAAAGATGTCCCAGGGGAAAAAATAATCAAACATTTTCACATTATTTTTCAAAGTGTTTTAGTTGCTAAACCACCTATACCTCAAAAACCATCCATTTGAGAAGAAATTATGACCTTACACTCTGTGTGCGTTTTATCTCGGTCATGCTTTGTGGATACTTTTATTAGATTTAACAACTGAACCTTCCCATTTCATGTCAAATATGTCACATATATTGTAAGGAAAGAAGCAACACCATCAAGTCTTAGATTTTCTTTCAGCCTTTGCCACCTACGTGCCAGCAGATTACCCCATTCTGATTCTCTGCATGTTCATTTGGATGCCCAGCTTTACAGCCCCAGCGGTCCCTCCACTGGAATGGAATTAATCACAGTATAGGAAATTAAGTATCTGTGAAAGAGATCAGAGCCTAAATCTTCCTCGCTTTGGAATCTTCAGTAAGGCTCTAACACTAGACAAACACACTCAATAACCACTTCGAGATTTTCTTTATAAAGATTTCCCTGTTAGGAAACTTAATGCGATGTGTATATTAAACTTGCTGTGTTTTGTGTTTTGAAAAACTGTAAACTAAGTAAAAGCAAGAAGTGCTGGAGCTAACTAAGGTGAGAAATGGGTCTGATCCAGTAAAGAATTCTCCTATGATTTTATCAGTTCCAAGTAATTACCAGTATCTACTCACAAAATGAAAGAAACCAGAACAGTCTCTAGATCTAAACAGCCCAATATGTAGGTCGTAACCCTTGTTTTTCCTTAAATAACTTGACTGCTACATCAAGCTACAAAACCACGTTGATTACATTGTTTAATGAGTTGACTCCAGGCCTATTAGAACACAGAACCATGTATAAGAGCTTTTTACTCCTCTTCGGATCTATAGCAAATAATTGGATATATGAAGAATGTAAATAAAAGGGCTCTTATTAAAAATGTTAAAAAATAGGAATCTAGTGAGATATGAACAGTGCAGTGTCTGTGTCTTTTCACGTGGTTGTTTTTCTGGGAGTTTACCAGAAAGTACTTATATGAGTACAGATAACCCCAGAGATGCATACAAACATACATCCACCTAGATTTACACTCTTGACTTCCAAAGTACGTTTGCATTTCAGAGAGGTATGCCAAAGAACATTTAGCCATATTGCCACTACAATAGTATTGGAAACAACTATGATCAATGCCTCAAAACATCCAGTGTAACGTTTGGCTGAAAGATTTTTGAGAAGAAAAATAAATAAATCCTTAGACACAATGGATATTTCAACCACTGTACTACCTGCAGACCTAATCATGACTTTTGACAGTAACAACATGGGCCTTCGGGTATCAGGAAATACTTGAAAGAATTCCAAAAATTGCCAGGAGAAAGATTTCTGTTCATGTTCACAACTTATTTCTGGGTTACACTCTGTACAACAGTTTTGCCTTCACTGATGCTGCATCAGGCACTAATCAGCAAAATTTCTGGCTCATTATCTTCAGAGTTAATTTCAGTGGGTACTGCTTAATGAGCAGTGTTCGTTCCACCCATTCTTTAAGTTAAAATTGAGCATTTAAAATAAAAACTAATCTCACACTGAGACATCCCTGCCAGCTCGCTCAAAAAGATAAAATCTATTATTATGATTTGGAAAACTTGCATTTCAGGCCAGTCACAACAAGAAAAGAGGGAAGAAAAAATAAAGTCTAGAAAAAAAATAAAAATATCATTAAATCAACGACGTATCTTGATAGTTTCCCAGCCATCTTTTCACACTTGTAACACTACACAGTTCTTACTAGGTATCTTTTTGGCTGACAGTGAGTTAAGCGAAAAAGTCTGATTCATGGTCTGTCCCAGTTGCTCATTAACATCATCTTTCTCTGCGTGTTGCTGCCTCCTCAGATCCATTACCTTACTGCATGCATAGCTATTCCTGGTGCCAGCCAAAATGTCTAGTGTCACATGGAACTTGGTTTTTAAATGCAGGTTATTAATATTAAATAATGATATTAAATCAGGTTAAGGAGAGGCGACAGGTGCAACTGTCAGACAGGAGGACATTGTAACTTATTGCAAGATGTGGTGAAGAGCAGCTGAGGTAGGCTTGGGGCTGTAAGCTTTTCAACATGCTCAACTGCAATCTTGATAGCACTTCTGGTCACAGCCTTAAAGTTTTGCAAGATGAGAGGAAGAAGTGGCATAATACCACAAACACAACAGTGATCTTTATTAGAGATTGACTATGTCTTTAAGACAAAATTTTGTTTCTCAGAACTTAAGAACAAAACTCAGTAGTTTTCTACGTTACCTGACATTTATGGAATACTCAAGACATTAAAAATACTAAACCAGGAGAATTCTCACAAGACAGGTGTGGGCACTAAATGGAACCATATCCTTACAAGGCAAGATATATTCTGTGAGTGGCCAGATTCATACAAGGAAGTAGCTGAAACAAAGCTCTTAATGAACACAGTAGTATTTAGAATTTACTACACAACCAAGAGAAGAGAGGGTTCCTTAAGGAGACGGTCCAGACAATTTTACCTTGGGGCTTCCCAATTCTCCCCCATCTTCTTTGGCCATCTTACAGCTACAACTGCCTATTCCAGTGCTTCTGAGCTAGACACATGGTAAAACCTGTGTCTAAGAGTCTGTTTGTTCACCACAAACCCAGTGGTGAAAATAATCAGGTAGTGGCTTAGTCCCTTTGGATGAGTACCTAACCAAGACCAACTAGTCAATTCAAGTAAATATCGCCACAGGAAGCAGATAAATACAAATAAAGCAAATAAATATCTACAAAAGAAGCAAAAATTGTTCTGCTGCAATAAGTAACGAAACACTGAATTCACCTTGTTTTCTGAATTCTACACCATTGCTCTACCCAGCAGATTGTCTCTCTCCTCTGCTTATTTCAAACAAAATTCATGTTCTGCTCATTTCACAACACCTACAAATAAAATAAAATAATAATAATAAAAAAAAAAAGAGGATAAAAAAGAGGATTTTACAGAGATACCACAGGAGGTAATTCCTTAATAAAGTTCCTTTTCAGTAACTGGATTAGGAGGTGTTTGCAGGCCTGGTTCTACATAGGAGATCATAAATTTCAGAAGGGAATATCAAAGGCATTTACCAAACAACATCACTGCAATGCTAACTCTGCATCTTTAATCTTTCAAATTATAAAAAACACAGGTAGTCACTAATAAAAACCAGAGACATGCCATTTTTTCCTTCTCCACTGACAGTAATCAGCAATAAATGCAAATATATGACCCATTGTTTTCATGGAAAAGAAAGAAAAAGCGTGAAGTATTTACTTCCATAATTTCTGTCTGGACAGAACACCTTCTAATTTGATTTGTATGCCAGAAGAAAAATCTGTTACCCTCTCAGTAAAATAAAATAAAATGAGGGGTGAAGGGGGTCTAGAAGACACTGAAATAGCAAATGATACAGTATTCTTGGTGCTTTTAAGTAAAAGGAACATTTGACTATTTTCAAGCAGTTGGTCTCAGTTATGACTCCATCAGGTGCCATGGGATATATTCAACACTTCGAGAGAAGATGAAAAACTAGTCCATGCAAATCATAAAAGAAATCAATCTCACTAAACTGATACCAAGCCTTTCCCAGCTAAGAATAGGTCTCATATTTCTGATAAAGAAAATTTAAAACATTAAAACTCAAAGAAGTCAACTTAGTACAATAATTAAAAAGTACTGTGGTTTTAAAAACACACTCCTGCAAAACTGAAAGCAGACAAACAAATATATGGTATTATCCTTCCCCAAAAGGATCACAAGTAATGAAAAAGATGGTGTCTTTGTTAACGTAATGTCCACATTATTTTCTGTGTACATCTGCAAGAGACCTATTTTCCACACTACTTAGCACATGCTATGAGGAGATAATATTAAGGTTGTTTGAGATTTCTCCCAAGGTTGCACATTGCACTATGCATGTAGCATTTACTTAGGATTATCAAATGCAGCTGCATCAGATATTAGGAAAACACTAAACACACCCAGAAGTGAAGCAGCAGACTCAGTCCTTCAGGGTAGCTGGCACTTCCTTTTGCTTAATGCCAGCTAGGCCCCAACTCATTGAGAAAACTACTACAGAATAATATTTACTTCTAGGCCATGCTGGAGGTTAATGTCCTCAAGTGTCCTGGCACACAGCATGATTTCTTTTAAACTCAGAGAAATCAGAAGGAGGACTTTAAATTCTCTTCTACTAATTAAGAGGGTTATCTTTAATTAAGGTATTTTGTTAAGCACATCAATGTTTTCTCATTGTTACTTTCTAGAATGTTCTGTTTTGTTCATCTGAACAAAAGCCTGGGGCTTCTCGTTCCTTCCTTCAGATACTGCTGCTGTCAAACAGATCTTTGGTCTTGGTAAACAGACTCCATTTTCTGTATCTTACCCCAAAATGCACAAACATTTTGTTTCACCCTCATAGGTTCATCATCTCCTTTGGCTTTAAGGACTTCAAATGTTATAAATCAATTGTGCTTTTGGCATGAGGATAAGTGAGCATTACTTATCCTTCTGATGACTCAAATTTCTGTTGAATAATGTTCTCACCTCCCCACAAATGCTCCTAACTCTCTACAAAAATATGTATCTCTGGAAAAAGAGGACTTGACTTCACAGTCAGTGCAGGAAAAAAAAAAAATATCCTCCAAGACCTGTTGGCATTTAACCTGTTTTAGGAACTTCAGGAGGACGGTTTTCTGTTCTGACAGTTTCTCTTCCCCTGCAATAACAGCAAAGTGAGCCTGCTTGACTGTCTCATTCTAATTTGGTCTCAACAGTTCCTAAAGTTTGGATAGGACATTCACATTCAAGATGACTAGAAATGAGCACAACCCATATTATATTGTCACACCAAGTACTTTTTGTTTTGCAAAGTGACAAAAAATTGAAGGGTGTAAAAAACCTTCAATGATTTTGCCCACCTCATTGTCCAAGTTACTCACATATTTTTTGAGATTGTTCTTTTCCTATTTTTTCTTCATACCTCATTATTGCTATTTCAGAATAAAATTTGTGGGTACTTTTTAATATGAATAGAACTTCATATTGTATCTTACTGTCCCTATTACAGAAATTTTCATTTGAAAATAGCTTTATTGTACATGTACAGCTTTCAAATAAGGAAAAAGAATATTAGATTCTGTGCCTTCCCGTGCCAAGACCACTAATGAAGCATATTGCTGAAGATCTAGACTTAGATTTTATACCTGTGAAATTACTACATAACTCCACAGAACTCATCACATCATTATTTTTGAAAATAGCAAATGACAAAATAAAAACTTACTGTAAATAGGATTGCTGACCAGAAGGAAAAAAAATAAAATAAATAAATAACAGAGACAAAATTTAGGTTGAAAGGAAGTTTCATGATCCTCCTCTTGTTTTGGGGAACTGAAAAATGGGCCAGTTTCAGGTGCTGAAACAGAAGAGGGATATACCTTGTCCTGTCCTGACAGCTGTGCCAGGCCAGCAGGAAGGGAGCTATCAGTGCTGCCAGGGCAGCTCTGCCGCCTCGTCTGTAATTCAGTGCCCTTCAGATCTCCATGTCCTTTTGCACAGGACTGCCAGCATCTAGGGTCATGTCAAAGCAGGTGCAGGACTTGGATTGAGATGTGCATGGGTGAGTAGTATTCAGATGGAGTTTAAAGACAGACAGTCCGGTCCTAAGAAACTTAAACCTAAAACAGATGAGACAAATTGATGCAGCAGGATGAAAAACAACTGTTCAAAAGAGGTGAGTAATTAAAAATTAGGACAACTAGAAATCTTGAACAGGTTTCTGAGGGAGTATGAAGCCAAATGTAAATTTGAGAACTCGTTCTCAAGGTGTGGGAAAGATAACTGACAGACACTAATCCAGGAATGCGTGATAGAGGTAAATAAAGCAATAGCATTAGAGGGATACTTGGCAATAAGGCATAAGAATAGAAGAAAGATTGAAAGCAGAATAAAATTATGTATGACCTTAGTCATGTAGCTTACCTCTTCATTCAGTTATTTTTTATTTTTTATTATTATTTTTTTAACCTTCATTTCTGAGATATCAATTAGGCAACATCAAAGATACCGCAAGCCACATGAAGTATAAAAAGGTCTTCAAAAGGAAAAGCAGTACTGCAGCCTGTCAGAGCTACCTGACAAAGAGTTCGATAATCCTCTACTGCACTTGAGCAACAAGGAATGAGAATCTTAAAATA